>NC_077228.1:151511615-151868154 GCF_027887165.1 Monodelphis domestica | reverse complement strand
TCCTTTGTATTTTTTTTTCATTATTTCCTTGGATATCCTTGATCCTTTGTTCTTCCAAATGAACTTTGTTATGGTTTTCTCTAATTCAGTAAAAAAGTTTTTTGGAAGTTCAATGGGTATGGCACTAAATAGATAGATAAGTTTGGGTAGGATGGTCATTTTTATTATGTTAGCTCATCCCACCCATGAGCAATCAATGTTTTTCCAATTGTTTAGATCTAGTTTTAATTGTGTGGAGAGTGTTTTGTAGTTGTGTTCATATAGTTCCTGTGTTTGTCTTGGCAGATAGATTCCTAAGTATTTTATATTGTCTCAGGTGACTTTAAGTGGAATTTCTCTTTCTAATTCTTGCTGCTGAACTGGGTTGGAGATATATAGAAATACTGATAAATTTTACGGGTTTATTTTGTATCCTGCAACTTTGCTAAAGTTGTTGACTATTTCCACTAGCTTTTTGGTTGATTCTCTAGTATTCTTTAAGTAAATCATCATATCAACTGCAAAGAGTGACAGCTTGGTCTCCTCATTGCCAATTTTAATACCTTCAATTTCTTTTTCTTCTCTAATTGCTACTGCTAGTGTTTCTAGTACAATATTAAATTATAAAGGTGATAATGGGCATCCTTGTTTTACTACTGATCTTATTGGGAAGGCTTCGAGTTTATCCCCATTGCAGATGATGTTTGCTGATGGTTTTAGATATATACTGTTTATTATTTTTAGGAAAGGCCCTTCTATTCCTATACTTTCTAGTGTTTTCAATAGGAATGGGTATTGTATTTTATCAAAGGCTTTTTCTGCATCTGTTGAGATAATCATGTGATTTTTGTAGGTTTGCTTGTTAATATGATCAATTATGTGGATGGTTTTCCTAATATTGAACCATCCTTGCATTCCTAGTATGAATCCTAACTGATCATAGTGGATAATTCTTGTAATGACTTGCTGGAGTCTTTTTGCTAGTATCCTATTTAAGATTTTTGCATCTATATATTCATTAGGGAGATTGGCCTATAGTTTACTTTCTCTGTTTTTAACCTGCCTGGCTTTGGGATCAGTACCATGTTTGTGTCGTAAAAAGAATTTGGTAGAACCCCTTCTTGGCTTATTCTGTCAAATGGTTTGTATAATATTGGGATTAGTTGTTCTTTGAATGTTTGATAGAATTCATTTGTAAATCCATCTGGACCTGGGGATTTTTTCTTAGGGAGTTCTTTGATGGCTTGTTCAATTTCTTTTTCTAATATGGGGTTGTTTAGGTAATTTATTTCTTCCTCTTTCAGTCTAGGCAATTTATATTTTTGTAAGTATTCATCCATATCACCTAGATTGACATATTTATTGCCATATAATTGGGCATAGTAATTTTTAATTATTGCCTTGATTTCCTCTTCATTAGAGGTGAGGTCTCCCTTTTCATCTTGGATACTGTCAATTTGGTTTTTTTCTTTCCTTTTTTTAATTACACTGACTAGTACTTTGTCTATTTTATTTGTTTTTTCAAAGTACCAGCTTCTAGTTTTATTTATTAAAGCAATAGTTCTTTGACTTTCAATTTTATTAATTTCTCCTTTGATTTTTAGGATCTCTAATTTAGTCTTCATCTGAGGATTTTTAATTTGTCCACTTTCTAGTTTTTTATTTTGCATGCCTAATTCATTGACCTCTGCCCTTCTTAATTTGTTTATATATGAACTCAAGTATATAAATCCCCCCTCCCCCCCCAGTACTGCTTTGGCTGCATCCCATAGGTTTTGAAAGTATGTCTCACCATTGTAATTTTCTTCAATGAAGTTATTAATTGTTCCTATGATTTGTTATTTAACTAACTGGTTTTGGAGAATCATATTGTTTAATTTCCAGTTAATTTTTTTATTTATCTCTCCATGTACCCTTACTAATTATTATTTTCATTGCATTGTGGTCTGAGAAGGTTGCATTTATTATTTATGCCCTTTTGCACTTGTTTCCAATGTTTTTGTGCCCTAATATATGATCAGTTTTTGTGAATGTACCATGTGTTGCTGAAAAGATGTATTCCTTTTTGTCCCTATTTATTTTTCTCCACATGTCTACTAACTCTTAATTTCTCTAAGATTTCATTCGCTTCTCTCACCTCTCTTTCTTATTTATTTTTTGGTTTGATTTATCTAGTTCGGATAGAGGAAGGTTCAGATCTCCCACTAGTATAGTTTTTCTATGTATTTCATCCTTGAGCTCCTCTAGTTTCTCCTTTAGAAATTTGGATGCTATGCCATTTGGTGCATATATATTGAGTACAGATATTTCCTCATTGTCTATTCTGCCTTTTATCAGGATGTAATTACCTTACCTATCTCTTTTAACTAGATTTACTTTTACGTTGGCTTTGTCAGATATCATGATTGCGACTCCTGCCTTCTTTTTATCAGTTGATGCCCAATAGATTTGGCTCTATCCTCTTACTTTCACCCTATGTGTATCTACCTTCCTCATGTGTGTTTCTTGCAGACAGCATATGGTAGAGTTTTGGATTCTAATCCACTCTGCTATTCGCTTGTGTTTTATGGGTGAGTTCATTCCATTCTCGTTCAGAGTTATGATTACTAGCTGTGTATTTTCCAGCATTTTGATTTCTACTCTTTGTCCTGCCTTTTCTTTCACTATTTCCTTCTACACCAATGTTTGTTTATAATCAGTCCCCCTAGTTCCCACCCTTATTTTACTTCCCTTTCTATCCCCCCTTTCTTATCCCTCCCTTATTTTCCCCTGTAGTCTTTTTAAAAATTGCTCCCCCTCCCCACCCTCTCCCTTCCTTTTACTGCTTCCCTCCCCACCAGTCTGTTTTTTACCCTTCCACTCTATTCTCTCCCCCAATGGATTGGATTGTTCTTCCCTCTTTGGGTCAGTTTCAAAGCACGTAAGAGTTGAGTATTTCCTGTCTCCAATCTCTTTACCCTTCCAGTGTATCGATGTTCTCCCCCCTCCTGCCATGAGCTTCTTTGTGACATATAAATTTACCCCCATTTGTTTCTTTTCCCATTTCTTTTAGTATTAACCTCTTTTTTTTTTAGCTCTGGTTGTGTGTGTGTATATATATATATATGTGTGTGTATGTATATATATATACACACACATATATATATGTGTGTGTGTATACACACATGTGTATATGTATTTATGCATGCATATATCTATATACCTATTTATGTCTTGTCCTTTCATCCTATACAGTTTGTCACTATTCACTCTAAGTGTAATTCTTCTAGCTGCCCAGGTGATAGCAACAGTTTTAAGAGTTACCAATGACCTCTTTTCTTATAGGGATACATATCATTTTAACTTATTGAGTCTCTTAAAAAATTTTGTTGTTTTGTTTTATTTTGTTTTGTTTTTCTTTTTCCCCTCTTTTTTAATTACCTTTTGATGATTCTCTTGAGTTCTGTGCTTGGACATCAAATTTTCTGTTCAGGTCTGGTCTTTTCTTTACGAATGCTTGGAATTCTTCTATTGTGTTGAATATCCATACTTTCCCCTATAAGAATATAGTCAGTTTTGATGGGTATTTGATTCTTGGTTGTAGATCTAGTTCCCTTGCTTTCATATTCTATGCCTTTTGGTCCTTCAGTGTGGATGCAGCCAGATCCTGTGTTATCATCACTGTGTTTCCGTGGTATATGAATGGCTTCTTCTTGGCAGCTTGTAATATCTTTTCTTTGGTCTGATAGTTTTTGAATTTGGCTATAGCATTCCTGGGTGTTGTCAGTTGGAGATTAGATACAGGAGATGATCTGTGGATTCTTTCAATCTCCACTTTCCCCTCTTGTTCTAGGATATCGGGGAAGTTTTCCTGAATAATTTCCTGTAGTATTATGTCTAGGTTTTTTCTTTTGTCATAGTCTTCTGGTAGACCAATGATTCTTAAATTGTCTCTTCTTGAATGATTTTCTAAATCATCTGTTTTGTGAATGAGATACTTCATATTTTCCTCAATTTTTTCATTCTTTTCATTTTGTTTTATAGTGTCCTGCTGCCTTGTGAGGTCACTTAATTCCAGTAGTTGTATTCTGGTTCTTAAAGCCTGGATTTCATCCCTGGCTTTTTGGTCATCCTTTCCCTTCTGATCTGATTTTCATTGAAGGTCATCTTTCATCTCCTTTGCCTCATTTTCCAGCGGGTTGATTTTGGCTTTCAAGACACTATTTTCTCGTTTTAGTTCAAGTGTCTCTGTTTCCAGATGACTTATCTTAATTATTAAGTTCTTTTCCCAGTTGTCTTCAGCCTCTCTTAATTGCATTTTGAGTTCTTCCACAGCCTGTATCCAGTTTGCTGGGATTTCTGATTTATTGTTTGCTGATCTCTCCCCCTCTGTCTATTATAGTTTCTTCTTTTTCTGTTGTTTGCTCAAATTCACCCCTTCTTTACTCCCCGTATTTGTCTGTGCTCTTGCTCCTCTCATTTTTTTTTTGTTTGTTTTATTTTGGGGGCTTCTGTCAGTCTCCCCTCTTGGAGCTTTAACAGGAGATCTCTCGGTGTAGTTTCTGGTGGAGGTTTGTTGGGGTTTGAGCTTCCCTGTCCTCTGGAGGCTTTTGATTGGGTTAAAGTCCAGCAGTCAAGAGGATGGGTGTGGAGCCTGGGCTTCCCTGAGTTCTGGAGATTTTTGATGGGATTAAGTTCAGTTTAGTTGGGCTGGGTGTGCTCTGAGTCCAAAACTTCCTAGAAGGCTGGAGCAAATATGGAGGATCTCCACAGCTCTGGTCAGGCTGCCAGGTCTGATCCCTCTCTAGCTCCTTCCCCGCCGTCTGTGTTGGATGCTCTGTACTTGGCACAGCCCTACTCACAAGGTTCGCCCTCCAGACCAGCACCTTTGCCCGCCCAGAAGTTCCCGCTGCTGCTGGGGTCTGGGAGTCTAAGTGCTCTGGGTGGGAGGGGGGATGGGTCCTGGGACCTTCCTTCTGTCTTCCCCTTAAACCCAAGTGTTCTCGGATTCTGGCTTTTCAGGGGGTGTACCTTTTGAATTAAGTCCAGGAGGGTTCCTTGGGTGTGTCTTGTTGTTAAGTATATTTTTTAGTCCCCTAGGAGCATTCAGTTTGTGATAGGTTAGGGAAGGGTATTCAGAGGTCTGAACTTCTGCTCCTTCTAGGCTGCCATCTTCCTTACCTTCTGTCTTAAAATTAATACTAAATCTCAATTCTGAGGCAGAAGAGTGAGTGGCAAGGGCTAGGCAAATGATATGAAATAACTTGCTCAGCTAAGCTAAGAAGTGTCTGGGGCCACACTTGAACCCAAGACCTCCCACCTCCAGGTCAGTAATAAAAATAAAAATCTTAAATTAAGGAGGGCCAAATACAAATCTGAGGTAATCCACTGGGCACCTTTTTATAAGTTATCATTGAATCATGAATAATTATTTACTCTTTGACTAAAGCCAACTTTTCCTTACTTATTTCCCATTGGGAAGGTTATAAACATAATGCCCAGGAAACTTTTTTTTTTGTTATCTTTTAGTACTCACACAGCGTATCCTATTCACCTGAGTCAGGGATATATCCCTGGATCAGATTTTTAACATCAGTCTTGATTTTTATAGTTGCCAGTACTCCTTAAAGAAATACATGTTTTTTCTTAATAGATTATTTCATAATGTTTTATTCTCTCTATGTTCTCCCAGACAGAACTCCCTTTTGATAAAGAATAAAAAAGAAGAAAAACCTTTAGTTCAACAAAACTAAGATATCACAAAAGCTTCATGATATATATATTTCATGTTCCTTGTCCCTTTCTTCTGCCTCAGTAAAGAAATGTATAGAGCTGCTTTCCCATGTTTCTTTTCTGGGAATCAAACCTTGGTCATTAAAATTTCACAGCAATAGACTTTGATTATTTTGTCATAGTTCTTCTTTCCATTGTCATTCTTTTAATTATTGTGTGCATAATATTTTATTGGTTCTGCTAGCTTCACTTTATATCAGTTCATATAAATCTTATTGTGATTCTCAATATGTCATTTATGATTTTTTACAGCATTATAATATTTCATTATATCTATGGACCATAATCTCTGCTTTGGTTTCAGTTCTTTACTAGCACAAAAAATGTTGCTTATAACTATTTGTGTGTGTGTTTTTCTTTTTTGACATTGAATTCCTTGATAATTTGGCAATGAAATCTCTTAATTATAGAACATGGACATTTTAGTTACTTTTTGCATAATTCTAAACTGTTTTCCAAGGTGTTTGGATCAATTCACAGTTCTGTCAGTATTGTGTTAGTATAGTTTTCTATGACTCCTCCAACATGGATTAGTTCCATCTTTTGTCATTTTTGCCAATCTATTGTTTGCTAGGTAAAACTTAAAAGCTATTTTCCCCACATAGTTATTGGTAGTTAGTTCTTTTTAGAGCATTTTGTTCATTAATCAAACATCTATTAAGTGTCTGTTATGTAAGAGCAGCTAGGTGGCACAGAAGAAAAGAGGGCCCCAAGCATGGAATTGGGAGGATCTGGATTAAAATCTGCCCCAAGCTACTTCCTAGCTGTGTGACCCCATGATCAGTCACTTAACCCTGTTTTTCTAGCCTTTGCCCCTATGTCTCTTAGAAAGTAAGAGTTTAAAAATAAGTATCTGTTATGTGCTAGTGTAAGGATAATTTTAGGATTGTGACCTAATCTAAATTAATTTTGGTCACCAGGGAATATCCCAAATAAAATACACAAGTCAGCTGGAAATTTATGGTGATTTTAATTAATATAAAGGAAAGAAATTAAAGAGAAGGGAGAGGGAAAAGGTGTAGGATTTCTCCAGCCTGGCCTGTGCCAAGGGGAAGATTAGAACCTTAGAGAGGCAGTGGTTCTAAACTTTTCTAATGCCGTGACCCCGCAATACAGTTCCTCATGTTGCATTGACCCTAAACCAAAAAATTATTTTGGTGGCTACTTCAAAACTGTAATTTTGCTACAGTTATGATTTGGAATGTAAATACCTGATATGCATTATGTATTCTCATTGTTACAAATTGAGAGGTTGAGAACCAGTGCTCTAAGGGGATGGGGATAGTGTTGGAAGGTAAAGGATAAAGTATCAGCCTAAACTCCAAGAGAGCTCAGCTAAGATGCTTGAACCTGAACTATCTACTCAGCTTTTCCCAGTGTAGTATCAAGGAAAACTCACCGCCAAACCAGACAATAGCTGCTGCCATGCTAAGATACTGACATGCTCAGCAAGCTGCCGCCAGCCACCTCTCTGCCATCAAAGAGGCTGTAGAGAGGAGAAGTGATGAGAAACATATAGACGGTTTTACATCACTTTCTTTCATCTCACATGTACCAATGATATTTTAGGCTTGACTTAGGACAGCCCAGGAGTCTGTCAGTTGTTTCTGATTTGTCATTTGCTACCACATGTCTGTCATAGACCATCCTCTAAAATACTTAATCCTTAAGTATGGGTGTAGACATTCCTGATTTTTGTTAGACTAAGTAGGGTGGCGTAATCTAAAGTTCACACTAGGCTCTGTTCTGTGTAAACAAAAGGAGGCAAAAGACAATCCCTTTCCTTAAGGAGCTTACAGTCAAATGGGGGCAGGAGGAGATAACATGCAAACAAAAAAACATACAAAGCAAACTATATACAGGATAAATAGATAAATAGGAAATAATTAACAGAGAGAAGACTCTGGAATTAAGAGGTGTTGGGGAAGACTTCCTATACAAGGTCCTTTGACTCTTTATTAGGAATGGTGCTATTTTATTTGGGACTTAGAGTTAGTATTTCTATGATATAGTGATCTATATGTGTTAATAATCTGTGATATGGCCTTCGTTGGTTTCTTTTATTCTCTGTGGTGGAGAAATGCAGGGAAGAATAAAATTTGCCATTTTTTTCTTTTTTAAGGCTTATCGGCTGAACAAATGTTCTGCAGAAGTGGCTAGAAAGGCAGCAGATGATGTAACTTCCCAGACAGGTAAAGAACTCTTTTTTTCCCTCCCTGCCCCAACCTTTTGTCTTCCTTCTCCTTGCTAGACTGCAACCTGGTTGTCTTTGATTCATTTTGGCTGTCTGTGACACTTTGATCTGACATCTGCAGTCCCATTACATGCTAACTATAATGAGTGCTTTGGCTTCTCTGTGTTTAAAGTGGAATAGTTTTTTTCCCTCCTTTTCTGGAAGGGTATCATGATACTGACAAAATGGCACATTCCCATTTAGATTATCATTAGAATACTTTATTTGACAGTTTTCTGGCATTCTCCCCCTCTCCCTTCCTGTGAAGTGATTTGCTTAGCTGGATAACGAGGCTATGATTTGTATATCCTTCACACTGTGTCGCTAGATGTCCTTGAATGCTTTGCCGTGCATGTAGACATGTGTAATTCGATACTGTAGTGCCAGTACTCTGAACGAGGTGCCCCCAAGCACTTAGGTATGGACTTGGACTAGGGGCAGGGAACTGGGAAAGGGTAGGAAAAAAAACAGAAGATACCAAGTGGAGCCTCTGGATTTATTAGATATGAGAAACAATTGCTACCATAAGAGATCTTTTAAAGGGTGAATATCAGGTGTTTATTTGCATGGCATACTAATAAAAGCCAAAGCAACTTATGGAAACTCTTTTTGAGAAGATAATGTGAAATTTTAGTAGATTACCCAAACATACACAAATCATCAGTTTATTGATGTAACAGCAGGACAGAGAAATAAGAGATTTATCTTTCCTAGAATGCACTTAAGAAAAATAAAGGTACATAGGTCTTTTTTTGTTTGTTTGTTTGTTTGTTTTTTAAATAAAATGTCAAAATTCTGTGACTTATTAATTGGCTATCTCCACTCAGTTATTCTAGTGTGTACTATGACTCAGAGTCTGGAGCCTAGATTAATGAATGGTTAAAATCAATAAAAGTTGATAAATGATGTCACACTTGAATTCTGTTTATGGGGAAAGGAAATAGAATGATTCTTGGGCATATCTGAAAGCCATTAGAGAAAACATTGGACCCAGAAAAATCAAAGGATCCTAAGTGATTGTTATAATTAATTATTATAATTATCTAATCTAATCTGTTGTAATATTATAGTTATTATTAATTATCCCTTATTATAAGAGATTGTTGTAATGAAAGAGCTATTCAGATGAACCAAATCTGTTAAAAATGCTTTTTCATTCACTCATCGACCTGAATTCCCAGTTTTGTAAGTTTCAGAGATAATTGTTATTCAGAGAGGATTATTAGATGTATTTACCTTTAGTTTTGTAAGCTCCTTGAAGGTAGGTACTCCTTTTGTATCCTCTGTGCTTAGCACAGTGTCTTGCATATATTAGGTGCTTAACAAATGTTGATTGACCAAAGATCACTGGAAAATATTTCAGGTACTGTAGACGGTGAAATGGAGGGAAAAGGTAGAGAAAGGAAAGTAGTTGGGGGTCCCCATGTCCCAGTGGGGAAATTGACCAGGCTTTTCTTTTTTAGCTATAATTTTAGCTATAATTATGCTAGGGATTTAAATTAAATCAAGCCAGACTTCAGGGATCTTTAGATAGGTTTATTTTTACTCTGAAAATAAAGGTCTGGAAAGGCTAGAGAAAATTAGATTTCCAGCCCTGTAGTAAAAGGGTCTCGGGGGCAAAAGGCTCTTCTGCAGAAAAGGCCTGAAAACCCATGCTTATCTCTTCTTTTATACTTTCTTAGACAGCTCCCACAAAGGAAGTGGGATGTATCTGAGGAAGTTGGGGTAGTGAGTCCTGGGAGATGTAGTGTTCCAGGGTTCAGAGCCATTTAAAAATGCATAGTATCATTTAAACTTAACAAGGATCCTTTAGGATTATGAGATGACCAGAAAATAGAGCCCTTACAGTGGTGATAACACAGTATTCTGTTTGGGTAAAATGTTCATTAGTTTGTAGCCAGGCAATTGCAATTCCACAGAGTGAATACCTCAAAAATTCACCATTTTTTGTTTCTTTTCAAAGGGATTAAGAGGTTTGTGGCGGGATCCATGGGTCCCACCAATAAGACTCTCTCTGTATCACCTTCTGTGGAAAGGCCGGATTATAGAAACATCAGTGAGTATTTCTTTTTTTGTTCTTTTTTTTTTGCTGTAGCTTGCTTTTTGGATAGTGCTGATGTTATGATTGCCCTTTTATAAAGGCTACTGAGCTTTCCAAAGCATGTGCAAAATGAGATTATTTTCTTTCTCTTTTTTTGTGCCCTTTTTCTTCTTGTCTTCATTTACATTGTACTAGCTTGAAAGGATAGCCATAAAATGGTGCAGTCACCTTTTAAATTCTGGCAACTCTTATAGGCACAATTTGAAGGAGTAGAATATAATTCTTTTGTTTGTTCTTTGACACCCTTTCCCTACTCCCATTCATTGTAGTCTTCTCATCATCTGAGGCCAGTGTTGGGATCATAATTGATTTTAGCCTGTTCATTTGGCTCATTGCTTGTCTTTGTAATTCCATTGTCCCTTTGCCCTTAAGAAATTGACATCTTGGGGGCAGCTGGGTAGCTCAGTGGATTGAAAGCCAGGCCTAGAGATAGGAGGTCCTGGGTTCAAACCTGGCCTCAGACACTTCCCAGCTGTGTGACCCTGGGCAAGTCACTTGACCCCCATTGCCTAGCCCTTACCACTCTTCTGCCTTGGAGCCAATACTCAGTATTGACTCCAAGATGGAAGGTAAGGGTTTAAAAAAAAAAAAGAAAAAGAAATTGACATCTTTCCAGTTGTTATTACTAAAGTAAGGTAGAAAAAAGGGAAAGGTTAAAAGAGGACTTGCTTTGAGTGTTTGGAGCTAGCTCCTTGTGTTTGGCTTTGTGAGTCTTAAGTATTTGTACTGTTTGTCTCATTAAATCTTAAGATTCTTGAAGAGAAGGATCCTTCCTTTTGTTTGTTTTACCATTCCATATGCTATATATGACTAAATAAATGCTTTTAAAAAGTAAACTACTGGGAGCAATTGGATGGCTCTGTGGATTGAGAGCCAGGCCTAGAGACAAGAGGTCCTGGGTTCAAATGTGGCCTCAGACACTTCCCAGCTGTGTGACCCTGGGCAAGTCACTTAACTCCCATTGCCTAGCTCTTACTACTCTTCTGCCTTAGAACCAATGATTTTATTTTGATTCTAAGATGGAAGGTAAGGGTTTAAAAAAAAAACAAAAAACTTTTGATGATGACTTTTGTTGTTAAATCACCTTAATTTCCCAAAGTATTATTCTTCTCTCTCCTTCTTAGTCATGATAAATAATAAAAAAGAGGGAAAAGCAACAGTTCAGCACAATTAACCAACATATTGAAAAACTCTGTTATTATGTATGGTGATCCACACCCATAACCTCCCACCTCTTCAAAGAAGTCAGGGGAGAGAAGGTGCTTTTTCTTTTGCGCTTAATAAATGTTAGCTAATTTAGGACCTTTTTGGCCATCATGTAATTTTTAAGAGTACATAAGGCATTGGACCTGGAGTCAAAAAATCTCGAGTATAGTCTCAGGTCTAATGCTTATTAATTTAAATTAGGTCCACCAGCTATGACATTTAGAATGAGGACTCCCTGAGTTTGGAGAATTTAAGAAAGAGGAGACTTGATAAATTTTATGCTACCAATTTTAAGACCTTTGTTAGCAAATGCCTGTCAGAATGAGTGATTATGTGGTAGCTTAAGTGTCCATGCTGGGGAAGGGAAAAGGAAACTCATAAATAAGATTACATGTCAAAGTAGATTTTATTCTTCATAGCAGGCTGGAGACAGAAGTGGGGTACTTTGGGCCTCAAAATTTATATCCAGATATGGGGGATGTGGAGTGGTAACTCCAAAGATGGTTTTCCAGCCTTCCCTTGTTACATAGAGCAAAGGTCCTTTCTTTTATGCTTATAAGATATGCTTCCTTCTCTTTTGGGAGGTTCTAGGATGATGATTGGTAGAATAGGGTATGTCTAATTTGCTGCTCAGTCCTTCCAGAGCTATACAATAATTGGTGGAAGGTCATGAAATTTAATTTGATTTACCCAAGGTTAACCAACAGGGAGTATGAGGAAGATCTTGTCCATGATGTCAGGTGCTTTGAGGCCATCTGGTACCACCCAGACTATCTATGAAGCTGTTGGGGGAAAAGAGGAAAAGATATCTGTTAGTTTTAGGGATGAAAGCAAAAAAATTAAATAGTAATTAGCATAAGATACATGTTAATTATCTGGTAGATGCCAGGAGAGTGTCTTTGGATTGTTAACTGTTAAGAAGAGGAATCAAAAGCCTCAGAGGAGGAATTTTTCTTTGGGATTCTACTTTTGAAAAGCTATAACTTTGTTTACGTGAGGGAAGAGAAATAAAATTTTTATGTACAAGGATTCTAACAAAGGAGAAAGTGTTTATTTATGAGTACAGGGGATCTGTGATTTCACTGGTACAGGGAATGCCCAGATGAGGAAGCTCCTTCTACCAGTATAAGTCATCCCTTCCTCTGCAACTTTATAGTCTCTCATGGAGGATTCCCTAGAGCACTAAGATAAAAATGAGTTGTGCTGGGTCACCCAGCCAGTATGTGTCAAAGGGGAGACTTGTTCCCAGATCCTCCGATTCCATGGTTGGCTCTTTAATCCACTATGACTTCCTGCCTCTACCTTAGGAATATAGCTCTGACTTACATAGAAATGTGCATATGTAAGTCTATAGCAACAATATTCTGTGGTGAGGAAAGATATTACTAATGATTAAAAAAATTCTAAGAAGCAATACTATATACTTCAATGCATAGTTATAAATTATAGAATTTTATGGAACAAATTTGTGTTGAAAGCATTGAAGCAATTAAAGAATTGTTAGCTCTTCCGTATGGCTAAGTAACCCTGGGCAAGTCACAGCCTTCCTTTCAAGTTTTAGTTTTCTAATCCTTAAAATGAATATATTTACTTTATTGTGGCAAGCATTAAATGACACAATATTTGTAAGTGACATAGTATTTGTAAGAGGTAAGGTGTTATATAAACACAAACAGTTATACAGGTTTCTGACTGCTAGAATAGGGCTTGGCCCTCACTTTGTTCTATTTCCATCCTGGCAGTTTTAAAAATTTTTATTTTTTTTATTTTTAAAACCCTTACCTTCCATGTATTAATTCCAGGGCAGAAAAGTGGTAAGGGCTGGGCAATGGGGGTCAAGTGATTTGCCCAGGGTCACATAGCTGGGAAGTGTCTGAGGCCAGATTTGAACCTAGCACCTTCTGTCTCTAGGCCTGGCTCTCAATCCACTGAGCTACCCAGCTGCCCCCTATCCTGATAGCTTAAAAAAAATGAATGGACCTGCTTTAACAGGGTCATTCTTCTTTGGATTTCTTTATTAGGATTGAATTTTGCAAGATCTTTTAACTAGCAGATAAAAGAGGATTTAATTGTAAACTCCTGGTCACCCAATTAAGCCAATGCCTTCTCCAAAACTTTATGCACATAGCCACTAACAGGAAGGAAAATCACCTTCAAGCAGGCTCCATTCTCTTCTTTTCTTGCCTACTTTTATATAAAGGAAGGGAAAGTGACAGAGGACCAAGCAAGGAGGAAAAATAAAACAGGAATTATTAAATTTTGAGTTGGCACGTATAGACTATAGGTTTAAAGATTGTCTACTACCCAAAGGTTTTCCAAGCCTAACAACTTATCACTGAACCTGCATGTGGGTACCTTTGCCGTAGTGATGAGTCTCACATAGCCTAGGAAGGTGAGTATCAATATTGCAGAGCGTATCATTCAAAGTATTTTTCCATTAATCATTCTTTCCTTAGATTGATTGAGCATTCATGCCACCAGACCCCTGACATTCTCTTCAGGCACACAGATAGCTAGCAAGATGCTTCCCCCGTCTTGTACCTAGAAGGTTGATTTTTGGATCCCAGTGAAAGCCTTGGTTTCTTTGAATCAGCCCTTGTCTTACCTGCTCCAGCCAATTTTGGGTTGATTGAAGGTTTAACAGCACTTCTTACTGTTCTGGGTGAATTCATTTTTCATCCATTTGATTAAGAGGATTACTGGAGCTGGTCACATGCTGGGGACAAGTAGGCATTGCAGAGGCTCCCCCAGTGTCTGCCAGCATGCCTCAGGCCTTACTAGCCTTTCTCTTTTGACAGTTCAGTTATTATGCATAGAAGCTTCAGCACACTGGAATCTTAGGTTCAGCTTGAATCATTTTGCCAGATGATCAAAGGCCGTTTTTAAATGTTCTTAGGGAATTTGAACCTATATTTTAGTATAAAGTTAATATTTTAATAAACTAAAATTAGTGGATTAGTTTGAGGTGCCATCCAAGAAGGGGATGGAAAAGAACATCCTTAAAATCCATTTTCTTATTGTTAAAGTAGAGTGAGAGTGAGTAAAGGGAGGTAAAACAGTTTGCTTTTGAACAGGACAGTAGATATATATCTTTTCACATTGAGTTTGCTAGATCAATTGGGCTGGTCAGAATTCCCCTCAGCTCACAGTTCTCCACCCACAATCCTTTGCTGTCCCAGACTGCTACCTCTGTGCCTGCCCATCAAAACACAGGGATCTGCCAAGGTTTCTTGCCATCCTTACACTAGGTCAGCTCATGAGAAATATCTTTTCAGTTTGGGGCTAAGCACTGGAGAGTGGGAGGAAGGGTCTGGAACAAGCATTTGGATTTCCCCAATTCCTTTCTCTACTTATCATAATACCTCCCTCTGGTCTTGGGGCAGATACCTATACATTCCTGCTACCAGGGGGATGTATCCACTGAAGCTGGTGGATCACTTGAATTCAGGTATTCTGAGCTGCAATAGAACTAAGCTGATACCCTCTTAAAATACGGCTCCAATATGGTGAACCTCTGTGAATAGGGGCCGCCATTGGGCTGCTTAAGAAGGGGATGAGGTGGCTCAGGTGAGAAATGGGACATTTCAAATATCCTGTGCCTCTTAGGGATGGGATTGGGCCCAAGAGTGGTTTCCATAGTGCATGCTGGGCAAGCCCGGGAGGCCTCATCTCCAAAAACTCAACCAATTGACCAGACAAACTAATAAAAAAAAAAATACCTCCATACTAAGACTAGGGTCACCAGGTAGTTCCCTTACCAGAAATCACCATGTTGAGATGAAGGTACTTGCTCCTTCCCAGAATGATATAATCTAGATGTCTTGTTACTAGGCATCTTGAATGAAAAATGTGATTGCATTGAACTGGCTCAGGAAAAAAGATTTGAGGCCTAAATTGTTGAGAATGGTAATCCTGGGATTTAGTTAACAGAATTTACTCATCATTGATTTGTTTCAGCAGACATTTATGATGTCAGAATGAGGAGTAGAGGGAGACTCTTTGCTTAGAGCAAATGGGACAAAAGGAATGCTTATACTTGATTCCCCTACAGCTCCAGTTACTCGTATAGTTCATTTGTTCATGTTTAGATAAAGGGAATCCGAGTCTAAGGAGTTAAATAGCATGTAAATCACACAGAATCAGATCCCGGACTCAACCATGGGTCTCTTCATTTCAAGGTTATTGGACTCTCTGCTATATCAGGCCATCTTTCTAATTTTCCAGGAAATTTCTAAGAAATCAGAATTGTGTATGTTTCTGTGGTTGAACATTTTAAGTTCTGTTTCTTTTATTTCCCTTTTAGAGAAAATCATACCTTCTATCAAGTATCAGTTCCAAGACAAAAAGAGTGGCAAGGGCTAGACAATTGGGATTAAGTGACTTGCCCCAGGTTCACATAGTCAGAGTCTGAGGCCAGATTTGAATTCAGGTGCTCTTAGCTCCCTACTGATGCTCTATCTGCTATGCTACCCCAGCTGCCCCTGAGTTCTATTTCAATACTTCATCATATGGGGAATGCTTAGCCTCTCATTTATAATTATGATGATAAGGGATCAGTCTAACATTTTTTGATGTTACTTCTTTTATGTTTCATTGTTTCATTTTATGTAGCTGTTAAGTTTAGGAGACACTCAAACCAATACTGTCTATAAATCCATTTGGCAGACCTGTTGTACTTTACATGTATACTTAGGTCTTAATTGATTTATTAAAAACCGTCTCTTATATGAAGCAGAAAAGCTATTTTACAGTCAGAAAGAGCAACCCCCCAGTGCACATCTTTGGTTATGCTGGGGACTTCGTTTGCTTTTCTGTATTTGAACAAGTGGACCACAAATCTCTTGCCTGTGTCTTGCAAAAAAATAGTAATGTCCTGGGACTCTGCAATTTATATGTATGATTCACACATGTTGAAATATTTTCCCAATGTAAACTACATGTATTGTACTTTACAAGGCAGATGTTCAGTAAATATTTGTTGTCTGATGTACTTTGTATGATTTATATTTTTCAGCCTTTGATGAGCTAGTTGAAGCTTACCAGGAACAGGCTAGAGGACTTCTAGATGGTGGAGTTGACATTTTATTGGTAGAAACCATTTTTGATACTGCCAATGCTAAGGTGAGTTTAGGGAGGAGAAAATTTGGTGGGGGAAATAATAAAAGACAGTCTTAAGTGACTCTCATTGACATAATTGAATTAAGTATCATTCTTAATTTCATCCTTTATAAAATGTTATTGTACTTATGTAATAGAGATTAGTAGTATAATACAAGTTTCCCCCCAAATAACTTCTCTTTAAATTTTAGAATACAAAAATTATAAAAATTGGCTGAAATAGTGGAGTATGTACTCACAAGATTAAGGTCACAAATCTGTTAAAATAGTTTCTCTCGTTAAAGGCATCAAATATCTTTCAATTGAAGTTTATATACTTTTTTCTGAGAGAGATGTATTGCTGGCATACTTTATGAAAAGCCCTTGTTTTTTTTTTTTGTAAATGACTTCCTATATACCCATTAATTTAGTTTTCTTTTTAGTCGCTTTACATTCATTTCTTTTGGCTTTTCTTTTGGTCAAGGAGATAAGTAATAACAACAATTGTATTAAAGATTACAGTATTTAAGAGAATTGTTTTATGACAATCAGTCCTTTTGTAATGTTAATAATTTCTTGTTTGATCAGCTTTGAAAGTTGACATTGATATAGCATGTTTCTTTACAGAATTCAAACCTTTAAAAAAACCCAGCAAATTACTTTAAATGATTTATTATAAACAATATTGAACTTCATTACAATTGATTAAATGCTCTTTGCCACTTTTTACATTTAAATAAATGAAGTTTATTCTATAAAATGTCATAATTTTTCATTTGCTTCCTTTCTGTCTCCATTAGTATCCTTTGGTCCATTCATTCTTATTCATTTTTTCTTTTATGTGTTCATGTTTAAGAGGCAGTGCAGCATAATAGATATAGTACTAGCCTTCGATTTTGGAGGATGGATTCAAGGTTGGCCTCTGATATATACTGGCTGTGTGCCTTTAGGCAAGTCTGCAAACTTTTTAGTTTTTCAGGGAGCTCTTTTAAAACTCTTAAGCTACAAATAAGGGGCCAATCTACATTGATAGGGGAATTTTTTCATGGGGAATTTCCTAGGCTGATGAAATCACAAGTCCAGTCAAAAAATAGTCATAGTTATATTGTTGTGCATATACCATGAAAGTGTTATATTTTTAAAAAATCCTAATGCTACAAAGATATTAATAAAAATATTATTTGGAACTTCAGATAATTGGAAAAAACCAAAATGTTCAATAATTGGAGTATGTGTAAACACACTTTAGTAGATTACTATAATGGAACTATTATAAACAGTTAATAATAAAGACCATAAGGAAATAATTACTTTATAAAAAGTTTTTATTGATTTCTTAATACTTAATTCATTTCCTAAAATACACTTCAACTGCTTTGATCATCTCTTTTTTTTAACCTTTATCTTCTATCAATATCTTAGAAGAATTAGATTCTTCAAATAGAAGAGTGAAAAGGGCTAGGCAATTAGGGTTAAGTGACTTAGCTAGAATATTACACATGGAGGTCAGATTTGAACCCAGGTCCTCCCTACTCCAGGACTAGTGCTCTATCCATTGTGCTATCTCTAGCTGCCTTTGACCATCCCTTTCAACAACAATAACAACAACAGAAAGCTTAAAAAAATTAATAAACAAACATTTTCTATTACCTACTTATTTTGTGTCTATCATTGGAGATTGGAGAAAAAAATCAGAGGCTATCTCAGTATGTTCAGTGTACATTATGGACTGGTGATAGATGAAGCATACAGTATATACTGTGCATTTGGCACTCTTGGTCCTGAGCCTCCCACCTCTTTTCTGAAGTGGTTAGACGTCATTGGAGCTGAGATTCTGGGCTAATCCCTTCATTTTACAGAGAGGGGAAGTGATTTGCTCAGTCACACATATAGTAAGTGATGAAGATAGAATTTGACCCCAAGTTATCTGGCACCAAATCCAGTGCTTCATTAGCTGTCTTTTTGGGCCCAAAGAATGGACCTTAAAATTAGAATTTGGTTTCTTCTTAGTGTTGTCTTCTTTTTCATTACTGTAGTCATTGTGTATATCCTTCTCTTAGTTTTGCTTACTTCATTCAAGACATCAATTTATAGAAGTTTTCTATGGTATTTTGAATTCCTTATTTCCATATTTTCTTTAAGTCTGTAATATTTCATTACACAGACAGTGAGGTGGCTCAGGGGATAGATTGCTGGTCCTGAAGTCAAGAAGACCTGAGTTCAAATTTGGCCTCAGACATTTACTAACTAGCTCTGTGACTCTGGGCAAGTCACTTAATCCACTGAAGAAAGAAATGGTAAATCATTCTGAGATCTTTGCCAAGAAAACCCCATGGACAATAGGGTCCATAGGTGTGACTGAAGAACTGAACAACAATAAATCTCATCAAATTTACATACCACAGAGCTTTTAGTCATTCCCTAATTATTGGACATCTACTTTGTTTCTAGTATTTTTTTCCACTGCCACAAAAATGCTGCTATTAATATATACATTTATTTTTTTGCTTGAGGTCATGTAGTGGAAAAAGTCTAGGTTAGGAATTAGAATTCTGATTGGGAATGAGAAGAGTCTTTTATTCTATTCTGAGTCATTTAATAAACTAATTGTGAAACCTTGGACAAGCAAATACGAGCCTCTGTTTCCTTACCTGTAAAGATAAGAGGATATAATGGCCTCCCTGCTGACCTCACTGAGGTTATTGTAAGGATCAAATGATGACTGGGACATTTTATTCCATGTTGAAACTTTTCCTGTGTACAATCTAATTGTAGCCTAGAATATGCCAATTACAGTAAATTTCTATGCATAAAATATTTTATGCAAGCATATTTCCTAAGTTCTGTGGAAAGAGCTCTTAAATTGTTGAATTTTAATAGAAGGCTTCCCAGAAGTCATTCAGTGTAAGAATCCTTTTAGTTACATATTTGATAAATGGATCCTTAGCCTCTTCTTGAGCTTTTCTTCTTCATGAGACAGCTTGTGGTTCTGTGGTTGAACACCTTAAATGTGCCTCTCACAAGTGGATCTCTCCAGAGGTGACCAGACTCTTTGAGTTCAGAGTAGAGCTGAAGGAGATGTTCCCTCTCTTGATCTGGATGTTCTGTTCCTGTTCATGCCTTATGAGATCTCAATAATTTGGTGAGTCTTACCCTTTAGAAGCCAAGTGGTACTAAGGGAGAGAAGCCAGAGCATCTGGTGATAAACACCACCTCGGATTCTTACTTACTGGGGTCACCCTGAGTAAGTCACTTAATGTCCTTCATCTGCACATGAGAGGGTTGGATTAGATTGGCCCTGAGGTGTTCCCAGAGCCTTCCAGCTCTAGATCTCTTGTTCTCTACATATGTTATATAGTTTTATATTGAGCAGAATCACTATTTTTTTAGATGTGTTTAAGTCTATATGTTTGAAGTATCAGTGAATAGAGGGAAAGGAAGGACTTTTAGGTTTTCGGAAAGAAATGATTATTTTGAGGGGTGAACTTTCAGGTAGTATTTATTTTAATGTCCAAAATGATCATTTTTGTTATGTTCAAAGTAAGGTTTGTAATATCTGAAAGTTCTGATTGTCAGTAATTATGTTGGTAGTCAGATTAGTTACGGTTTTCTGCATCTCCCTGAGATCAGAGACCAGTTGATACTCCACAAATCCCTACGTACCTAGGGTTGCTGGAATTTTTACTGAGATTTTGCTACTATTCCTCTCTCCAACTCCTTTTCCCTGAAACCTAAAGTATACATTCTGTTTTGGTAATAGGATCATTAAACAGCAGTCTTGAACCCAAGCTCTCTTGAATTCTCTGCCCAGATCTAGGAAGAAACTTATGTATGGCATGTATATTAAGTGTTGATTGAATTGAATTGTATATAAACTAGCTGCTTTCTGAAGCCCAGGAAAGAATGGGAAGTGTTTTCTTATGGACAGTATTATAAGGAATTTATTTAATGTTCACCTTCTCCTTAGGAGCAGAATTTCTATGTTAGAGGAAGTTAAGTAGTCTCACTGTTTGCTTTAAGAAGCAGAACAGATAGTTCTTGCCCCCCGTCACTTTAAGAGGCCGATCATAAAAGAGAGAATTCAGTTAATTCTGGGCTCTGGTCTCTCTGACTTCCTTGGGAACAGGTTGCTGGACAAAGAAGATCTATTAGTTATTTGAGACAGTTACTTTTCAGAGGTTGGGATATACCTATGAATTTGAGTTAAAGTCTGATTCTGGAGAGCTTTTCTCTTGAAGGAAAAAGGAGCTGTCAAAGGGGGCTCCAGTATCTCTGACTGAATTTTAAAACTACTCCACCCTACTCATGACTTCCTTGGGAGCAGGGTTTGGGTCAGTGTGTCTCTTGTCTCCAGAAGCCTCACCCGGTACATCACACCCTCCTTCCTAGGATGGAATTCTTGCTAGACTGACACCCTGCCTAATGAGCCAAAGAGTCACTTGGCTTTGGCTTGGGCTTAGTCCCTGTCTGAAGTGGATTGTTAAGTCTGAGATTCCCCTTGGGGTAGATTCTCATAGGAACAGGCTCAAACCTGAGGCTTTCACCTCCCAAACTAAATGGTCCCTCTGGTCTACAAGTACGGGGACTTCTAGATTCCATGTTGACAACAGCTTTAGCTGATCAAATATAGATTTAGTTTAAAAAACAGTAAAAGGAGATCAAAACCCTATTTCCTACCTTTTTCTCAGTTTCATTTTGTTTAGTAGGAAATGGGTAGATGTGGAACACTATTCTCTAAATGTTCATTAGTTTCTTATGGATGGTACATTTCTTATTTGTGGAGCATCTCCAAAATGGATAACTTTAGGTCCTATAGATGTGTTCTGTCCCTGCTTCAGGGACTTACACGGAGATAACATGGTAAAAAAAGAGCAGCTAGGTGGCACAGTGGCTAGAATGCTCAGCCTGGAGTCTGCAAGACTCATTTTCCTGAGTTCATATCTGTCCTCAGACACCTATTAGCTTATGACTTCCTGGGCAAGCTGCTTAACTCTATTGGCCTCAGTTTTCTCATCTGTCAAATGAGCTGGAAAACGAAATGGCAAACCACTCCAGTGTCTTTATCAAGAAAACTCCAAATGGGATCATGGCTAAAAAATGACTGAACAGCTGAGACTTTTAGAATCAGTGACTACTATTTCCCTTTGCTATCGTCCAGGTTGACTTGACCTTGAAATCAATTTCAGAAATCTCTTTCTTTTTGTTCCATAGGCAGCCTTGTTTGCACTCCAGAAACTCTTCGAAGAGGGATATGATCCCCGGCCTATCTTTGTAAGTTAGAAAGTTTATTTGTTTCTCAAAAAATACATTTTGTGCTTCTATCCTCTTTTGAGTTGAGAGCAGGTATGAGAGTGGTAGGAGTTGCATGCCTTTTTTGGACATCTTTTTATGGAATCTGTGTTCCAGTTTGGGTCCTTCTTATTGCTAATCTTTGACAAATGGTGAATCTTTTATCACTGAGGCAGTGAAGTTTTGAGAAAGAAACTCAGGTGGAGGGAGAAGGAGAAGTAGGATCAATATTTTTTTTTTTGTATATTTTAAGCCTGCCCTTAACTAAAGAAGTATTTTCTTTGAGTTCCAGGGATCTCATCCTTTTAGTGAAACAAGTACAGAGAGTATATTTATGACTTGTGTCTAAATTTGTTTTATTTTAATTCATAATTAAGTTTTTAATTTGACTTTTAAAAAAAAATCCAGGTTTCAGGGACTATTGTGGATAAGAGTGGGCGAACTCTGTCTGGACAGACAGGAGAGGCATTTGTCATTAGCGTGAGCCATGCAGAACCGCTATGGTAAGTGAATAGTCTTTCTTTCACTCAGTTTTTCTTATTCAGATTTTTTCAGTAGCAGAACATAAACTCCTTGAGGCAAGAGACTGTTATTCATTTTTGTCTTTATTCCTAGCACCTACCGGGAGCCTTACTTGTAATATATAAAAAGTTTTTACTGATGTTTTTTACATCATTGTACCCTATCCCCAGTATTATTCTCTCTCCTGTTTCCCATAGTTATCCTAGATAACAGATAGTATGAGTGCTTAATATTTATTTAATTGAAATGTATGTAAACCTGCTTTCTTTCTTTCTCCTCTCTTTTTCCTCCCTGTCTCAGAGTCTCCCTTTCTCCCTTTTCCTTTTCATCTTAGAATTGATACTAAATATCAATTCCAGAGTAGAAGAGTGGTAAGGACTTTTCATTTGGGATTAAGTGACTTGCTTGCCAGGGTACATCTAGGAAGTACCTGAGGCCACATTTGAACCCAGGGCCTCCTATCTGTAGACCTGGCTCTCTGTCTAATAAGCAACCTAACTGATTCAAACCAGCTGCTTTCTGAAGATATAAAAACATGTGCAGGGCAGGGAAGAGAACATTTCTCATGGTCATGACTTTCTCATTTGACATTGCCTTTACCATGTCGTTCTTGGAAAATTGCAGTATTTTTGGTGCTGGGTCTTCTCTATTCTAATCCATCTTCCATTCAGCCACCAAAATGATTTTCCTAAAGCATGGATCCATTCATACCACCCCGCTAAATTCCATTAACTCCCTGTTGCTTTCAGGATCATGTACAAAATCTTCTCTTTGGTGTTCTAAGCCCTTTATCACTTAGTCCCCTTCTGCTTTTCCAGTCTGCTTATATTTTACTCCCTACCACGTACTTTTCAATCTTGTGACACTGGCCTCCTGCCTGCCTTGTTCTACAAAAAAAGACACCCCGTATTTCTGCTCCAGATAATTTTTCTGGCTGTTCCCAATGCTCTCCCATCTCTGGCCTTCTTCAGGTTCCAACTAAAATCTTATCTTCTAGAAGGAGCTTTTTCTCAACCAATTCCTCTTAAAATTTTAGTGCCTTATCTGGCCCTTATTGTGCTTCTGCCTTAGAACTGATATCCAATGTTTCTAAATGGAAGGAAGGTAAGGGTTTACAATTTTATTGCTTTTCTTCTTGTAATTATTTCCTATATTTCCTACACATAACTTGTTTATGCACACTTGTTCATTTTCCCCTCCACTAGATTGTGAACTCCTTGAGGGCAGGGGCTGACTTCATTTTTTTTCTTTATATCCTCAGTGTTTAGCACAGTGCCTGGCACATAACAGGTGCTTAACAAATATTTTAGGTAGCTAGATAACAAAGAAGATAGAGTGCTGGACCTAGAGTTGGGCAGGCTCATCTTCTTGAGTTCAAATCTGGCTTCTGGCACTATAGTTATGAGACCCTGCGCAAGTCATTTGACCTTGTTTGCCTCTGTTTCTTCATCTGTAAAATGAGCTAGAAAAGGAAATGACACTGTTATGTGTGCCAAGAAAATTCCAAATGAGGTCACATAGAGTTGGACAAAACTAAAAACAACTAAGCAACAATAAATGTTTATTGACCAATGTGGTTGCCTGAGTTATGTCCTTTTTTCCTGATAACTAAGTGACTAAGTGGATAAGAGGGATGTATTTGGAGTCAGGAAGGCCCAAGTTTATTTCTTGCCTCAGATACTTACCTAGCCATGTGACTTGTAAGATAATTTTTAGCATTGTGACTTGAAAATCTACATTAATTTGGTCGCCAGGGAAAATCCCAAATAATAAAATACCCAAGTCAGCTGGAAATTATGGTGATTTTAATTAATTTAGGGAGAAGGAATAAAGGAGAAGAGAGAGAGAGAGAGGAAAGAGTTAATTTAAACTGCTCTGGCTCAGGCTGAGCCAGGCAGTTGTTAAAGACCTTGACTAAAGTGGCCTTCCTGAGCCCAGGGGAAAGGAAGTCAGTCTTATCACTTACCAGGAGACCTTCTCAAGGAAGCTGTCTGAGGGAGATCCTCCAGGCTCAGTTACTCCTCTGAACTGACCGAACTTTTCTCAACTGCCTTTTCTAGACCTCCTTTTAAAGAAATTTTCTCTTGTGTCACCTCCCCTAAATTTTCGCGTCTACCAATCACAGCAGACACTTTTCTCCAGGACTGCCCATTCTTTAGTTCTCACCTTCTTTGATTAGATTTTCTCCAGGACTGTCTACTCTTTAGTTCTCACCTTCTCTGGTTAGATTATATCTTTTGAACTACTTCACACTTCCATGGTAAGCTCACCTTTTGTGAGTTACTTGACTTTTTTGTGATCAATTTAACCTTTATAGTTACTTAACACCTTCTTGTATTAGATCTAAAAATAGACTTAGCTTAAAGTTCTAGCTTCACTATAAGGTATGAGTTGAGTATCTTCATTGTTCAATCTGGAGATTACAACTTTATCTTCCTCTAAAGTACTGTCTGAGTAGGGTGGAGTAATTTTAAAAATCACAGACCTTTGATAGGCCTTTTAAGCTTTCTTGACTTTAGTTCTGTTAAGTGGAAGTTGTAATACCATTTACCTTCCTACTATTTTTCTTGTGAGAATCAAATTTGGGAGGAATCCATTCCAAATGGAGAGTGAGGAATGTATGAAAAAGCAGAGGCCAGGGAGGATAGAGCAGGGTTGGGGAACAGAGTACCTCAAGTTTAATGAGAAGATGGACGATATGAATAGAAGGGAGAAGTCTGAGATGTGGCTAATATTTGCTACTTCAAGAATTGAAAGACATCTAACAGGAGACTTTGTTCCTTCAATCAAGTAGCAAAGGACAGCTGGGGAAATGTTAACTAAACACCAATATTCAAATGCTATTTGGAGCCCTGGCTGAGATCATTAATCCTCCCCTGGAGTAGCATGTGGCACCAGTTGGCATCCTGCCCTATTGGTTCCCCCATTTTGGGCTTCAGTTTAATTATTCATCCTTTATTCCCCTGTTAGAATCATCTTTCCTGGTCAGAGATCTGGTGATATTGCTCTTCTGCTTAAAATTCTTTCATAGTTTCCTGTTGTTATTCCAATATGTTCAAAGTCTTCTATTTGACATTTAAGACCCCTCTCAAGATCCTTTCCAGGCTTATTCACTGTAGATGGTGCTGACCTACCCTCAGAATACTCCTTGTTTTAACCAAACAACACTTATTATAGTTTCCCTCTGCTTTCTTAGCTTACTGATCCCTTTTTCTAGAATTTTTTTTTGGGGGGGAGTGGGGAAGCTTGTGAGTACTTGTTCAGTCATTAAAGTTCATTTAAAATGCCATGTCCACCAGGAAGCCTTTCCATTCGGTCAATCAGTAAGCATTTATGAAATGCCTACTTTAGGCTAGGCACTAGTAATAGGTCGAGAAAAATAAAACAGATCTTGTCTTCATGGACTTTACATTGTATCAGGTTTTTCTCTTGGTTCTTTTTTGGAACGTTCTTTTATAATTCTCTTAACCATAGATAGCAATTGGGTCATAGTGTAGTCACTCCAGATTAAGATGAAATTGGAAAATATTTACCAATATAACATTTAAAAATACAACAAAGCATAAATAAAATTAGTACGTGACTTTCTAAATCAGTATGCTCCCATAAGGATCTTTGTGTGTGGTTTATAGGCCTCTGTTTTTATTTGAATTTGACACCACTGCTCTTTACCATAATATACAATATCACATCATATCTATATTTGTGTTTTATCTCTTAGGATATTCTAAGCTCCTTTAAGCAGGGGCTGTGTCTTTTCTATATTTTTTCTTCCTGAATTGCATAGTATATTTCTTTGTATATATGAGCCTTTAATAAATGTTAAGAATATTATTTAAGATCAAAAAGGTAGTTTGGTGGCAGGTGGTAGAAGGCCTGGGGATTATAATGGGTTTATACTGTATTTCATGGGCAGTACAGGGCCAGCAAAGGTTTTTTGGATAGGAGAGGGACATGGAAAGACCTACATGGTATGTATTCTGATATGAAATGCAGGCCTGTAATCTCTTCTTATTTTTTTTTCCATCAGCCTGGGATTAAACTGTGCTTTAGGTGCCCTGGAAATGAGACCTTTCATTGAAACACTTGGCAAGTGCACATCAGCATATGTCCTCTGTTATCCCAATGCAGGTTTGTGTTTTAATGAGTACCTGTTGCATGCATGTGGTTTAATGAGAAATAAAGAAGCAAAGAGGCTGATCAGGCTTTGAAATTAGAAATGTTTTCATGGTCCAGTCCAGGTGTACCTTTTAGGAGGCTCAAACCTTTTGATTATCTTTATGTTGAAGAAACAATGACAAACACCCTGAACTGCCAAATTAGTCATGTCTTCCCCAGAGTTCAGTGATAAGAGATATCACCTTTGCCAAACTTTCTTTGTAATAATGAAAAAAATATTCTCTCCTTTTTCCTTTCTTTTATGAAGAAATAGGATTTTTATTTATCTGGTTTATTTTTTGGACTTACTATAGCTTGTCACTTTGTGCATTGTATGATTTATTTATGTACTATGTAACCAGCTCCTAAATAATTAAGAATTGGCTATAGATAGCCCTTCTTGGCACAAGTTTATTTTATAAATTAAGAGGATGGATGTTAAAGTTAGAAGGTCATGTTATCCAGTTCTCTCATTTTGTAGGAAACTCTGCCTGCTGGGACTTTTTGTAAAAAATGAAGTTTATGAGGCTTACTTGATTCATATATATATATATTTTTAAACCCTTACCTTCTGTCTTGGAATCTGGGTATTGATTCCAAGGCAGAAGAGTGGTAAGGGCTAGGCAATGGGGGGTTCAAGTGACTTGCCCAGGGTCACACAGCTAGGAAGGGTCTGAGGCCATATTTGAACCCAAGACCTCCCAACTCTGGGCCTGGCTCTCAAAACACTGAACCATCCAGCTGCCCCTGATTCTTATATTTTAAAAAATAAGCAAACAAAGAAAAACCTACCAATGTTTTTAGTTTTGTTTTATTTTCTACTAAAAGTAGGAGAATTCAAGGTTTGTGGGCGAGTATAATAAATGACACCTAGAAACAGATAGATAGTTGGAGGCCAAATTAGTGCTTGGGGAGATGTAATTTGTAATGAAACTAATGACTTTTTATTTATTTCCAATATAGCAGATGCTCATTATTTCAAAGTAGAAATAATGATACACTAACCCCCCCCCCCCCCCCTTCCCTTCATCCCTCCCGCTAAGCAGCTATGGAAAAATACTGCTGTCATTTTGAAAGAATAATTTCTGGGGCAAGGGAAGAAGAGTCCAATACCTTTCTTTATGCTTGAAGCTTTTTTTTTCTTTCTTTTTACACCTTCCTTGAATTTTTCATTTCCTGGGATGAAAAAGGAATGATGTACTTTTATTTTCTTTATTTTTTGTGACATGTGTCTTTATGCTTGTTTATTTTTTAAAAAGGCTAATGGCATTCCTTTATGTTTATGGAGTTCCTCCCTGTACCCTTATAATTGCTATTGAAATCAGAGAGAAATTTTTTATTCTTATTCAAAGCTTTTAGAATGGCAGTATGTTAATTGCATCTAGTTTTGAAAAAAATTGATATCCTTTGTTTTTATATCACCTACGTTTCCTAATATATCCCCCCATTTTTCAGAGAGCCATCTCCTACAACAAAGATCGAAAAAGAGAATAACAGAATAGTATATGTAGCATTCCATACCTAAAATTCCCCAGCTTTTCAAAGGTGCATTCCCTTATCTCTTTTTTTGAGTGATTACCATTGGTCACCATTTTCATAACATTCTATATCAATTTTATTATTGTTATTTCAATTTCCATAATAGATGTCTGCATTTCTCATTTTACTGTTTCTGCTTACATAATTTTGCATCAGTAAATGTGATTATTATGATTATATCTAATGTGATAAGAAAGATCATCTCTGTAGCCATCATACTCAGTGTTTCTTATTACATAATAACATTCATGTACCACATTTTTTGGTTAACTATTTTTTTCCAGTCAGTGGGTTTCTAATCCTCTCACAAAAAGGTGCCATAAATATTTTGGTACAAATGGAACCATTCTTTTGATCCTGTACTTCCTTGGGTCATCTACCTAGCAGTGGGGTCTGTGAGGTAAAGGATATGAATATTTTACTCTTCTTAATTATATTCTAATTCTCAGTTTAAAAAATATTTCTCTAGGTCTTCCCAATACCTTTGGAGAATATGATGAAACACCTGAAATGACTGCTATGCACATAAAGGTCTGTACTTTTTCTCAACCTTGAGTCTTAGGATCATAGACTGTTAGAGCTTGACAGAATTTTAGACAGCATGTAGTCCAACTTCCTTATTTATAGATGGAGAAAAGAGAATTTCATTGGTGTACTTATAGCTATTTAGTGACAGATTTAGAACCAGAATTTTCATGTTTTGTACTTCTTCAGGCTACCTCTTGATGAAAGTATTTTCTTTTTCTATCAGAACCAATATTTATTAAGCAACTGTTACATATTGGATGGGACAGCTAGGTGGTACATTGGATAAAGTGCCAATTTTAGGTTGCATAGAGGGACTCATCTTCCTGAATTCAAATCTGGCCTCAGATATTTAATTAGCTGTGTGACCCTGGGCAAATCACTTAACCCTCTTCCTCATTTTCCTCAACTATAAAATGAACCAGAGAAGGAAATGGCAAACTACTTCAGAATCTTTGCCAAGAAAACCCCAAATGAGTTCACAAAGACTTGGACAGAACCAAACTGACTGAATAACAAAACACATGTAGGATCCTCTTCTTAGCACTTGAGATAGAGAAAGAAAACCAATAGAAATGAGAGTCTTAGAGCATTGCTTAGGGTCACTCAGGGGTTGTTACATGGGTCTTGGGCTGAACTCCTTTAGAGCAGAGTGTCCATTGCCTCCTTTTGCATCCTCACCATTGGCATTGTGTCTGGGACATAGTGGCACTTAATAAACACTAATTGATTTATCTTTCTGACTCCGAGGCCTATTCCCTGATGATTGCATGCTTACATTAAAGGATTTTGATGGGAGCTAGTATGGCTCGTGGACTGCACAGAGTGATTAAGTGATTTGCAGAGGGCCATTCCTCCAATATATGGCAGAAATGGTATTTGAATGTGGATTTCCTGGACTCACTGCTCAGATTTGTATCTGTGTTACCATGCTGAGAAGTTGTTAGTCTCCACATGAAGGGAGGCATTTATAAAAACCATGTTTTTGCTAAAAACAAATACAAAAAATAAAAACTTTGGATTAGGAAGTATTGATGAGTCAGAGTTATACTTAAGTTAGTTTCTTTTTAATTTAATTTAATTTTTTAAACTTAGTTTCTTAAAGGAGAAGTCAATTAGACAGAAGAGGAAGAGACCATGTGGTCTTAAATCAATCTTGGCCTTTTAAGAAACCTCATATAGGGAAGGAAGCCCAGATAGGGATATTCAAACAAAATATTTGCAATCCACAGTGATAATAGAAGTTTCCTGGTGGACTTAGTAATGATTCTTTATTCTGTCCATATGTACTCATTGTATATTTAAACAGTTATTGAGATAGACTGATAGGATAATTTCTTACTGCAACTTTTTTGGTAATGCAAACAGATTTCAAATAACTAGCTTTACTTTTCTTTCAGTCAGGTGGGAAGGGTATGTGTTAACATTTATTCCCATAGTTAAATACTCAACATTTCTTCCTTGAACCTTCTTTAGAGTATTCTTAGAAATTCAGCAAGTGGAGGTCTTTATTTTTTGTTGAGCCTATTCAATTGATGGGGAAATTTTGGAATTCCAACTAACTTCTTACAATCTTCTATGTTTACAGAACTTTGCATTAGATGGTTTGGTCAATGTTGTAGGTGGTTGTTGTGGAACCACACCGGCTCATATCAGGTAAGGTGATCCACTGAGCTGAGGTCAGTCTCCCAGAGGAAAAAGTCATGTGTTATGGGGGAAAGGACTGTGATTTCATGAAGAATACTTTCATGGAAGGAAGAGGGAGTCAACATTGTACCCTGAAAGACAATCATATTTTTCAGAAACCATTTAAATCTTTATTTGTATAGGGGAGAGGAGCTCATATTTTCATAATTTTTTTTACATAAATGCTTTCCTCATAAGAGCCCAGTGAAATTGATGGTGAATGTATTATTATTTTATAGATGAAGAAATTAGGGCTCAAAGACATTAAATGACTTGCCCAGGGTTGCATAGTCATTAATAGGAAAGAACTGGATCTTGAATTCAGGGTTTCTTATTCCCAAGTCCATTGCTTTTTGCAACATAATAGGTTTATAAGTTGAATTGAACATTCTTGTTGTCTTAACTTGTCCATTGGCTAGTTTAGTGGTCTTGAGGTAGTCATTTCAGCTAAATCTTTCTTCATGTGATAAATGCTTGTAAGTGGAACTGAGCTTATTTCTCATTGCTTTGGGGGCTTGGGTAATAGAATCTTAAAGAATTGCATTTTTCAGACTCTTCAATTGTTTCACTTTAGATAGCAAGAATTTGACACTACCCCTTCCCCCACCTCATAATTTGAATTATAGACAATTGAATTTTGCTTTCCTTTTTTTCTATGTGTTTTAATTTTGTTTCCACTAAAAAAAAACTCACAGAACTTTATGTACCATATGCATACTTCTAAGAATTCAGGGGAAAGATTTGAGTACAAAATGCCTGTTGGTCCTAGAAAATTTGATGGCATCTTCCTAGCTAAGGATAATTAATTAATGGGTCACATGCTTCATTACTAGTTCATGCAGTGTCAAAAGAAAAACAAGGAAGGCCTTTAGCATGTTATGTGAACCCTCTGGGTTGACTTTTTAGGGAGTGAGAGTTGCACAGAATGGGGCAGCCATGGAAGGCTTGTGATCTGCTTTGTTGGAAAGGATGTTCACATCAGTGAGATAACAGATTCATTAGAGTATTGAAGGATTTAGCTATTAGTCATAGCTAGAACAACATATTTCATCATTCAAAACCATGATTGTCTGGATACTAAGCATACTCTGAAGTTTAGGGTACTTAGGAGAATGTGAATGGTGTTTATTTTTTTATCTTTCTAGAAATGACAGTTTTACAAACTATTTGTACCTTACCCTGTTTATATCACATTATCAAACCGTGTTCTGTAGTCTAGACCTGAACATTATCTTACTGGTGAGCCAGTGACTTATGCTTTGTGGAAAGAAGAACAAAAACAATTTGTCTGGGACTATTTGCTTTTTTTTTTTTTAACTATTTCATTCTTTTCTCAGTATTATCCTCTCCCTACCATACTCACATTGAACTGTTCAATTCAACTTGTTGTCAGTCAACAAGGATTTATTAAGTGCTTACTATTACCCTGGTATGTGTTAAGTTCTTGGAATAATACAAAGGTAGTGGCAAACATGGACCTTGCCTCCAGGAGCTTAATGGGGAGAGAGAGACAGCACACATATAACTACATAGAGGTGATGAAAACAAAATCATCTCAAGTTATCTACCATGGGAGCTATGACAGACCTAGAAAGGCCTCCTGTGTTATGTGGCATTGTAACTGAGACTAGAAGGAAGTAAGGAGGCAGTGGTTTGGAAGGAGAACATGCTAGGCATGGGCAAAGGGCAGCCAAAAGGCATGGTGTTGAAAGATTGTATTGTCAGGTAGAAATTGGTAGAATGTAGGAGATTAATATAAAAGGTTGGACTGAATTATTTGGTAGTAGGGTTTCTAGGAATTTAGTCAAATTCCAAAGAGATTTATTTTAACAATTTGTTTATAAAATATAGAAAGTGAAAGTAAGAAAATCAGAGAGAGGATAGGGTAAGATATCTAGCCTATACATTAAGGGTTTTACCCTAACCCCTGGCTCGATCCAGGCAGGGCTAATTAGCCCTTAGCTGAAGGGGCCTCAGCCTTGAGCCAAGGACCTGGGGATGCAGGAGACTACAGGGATAATTTTAGGGTTGTGACCTAATCTAAATTAATTTTGGTCGCCAGGGAATATCCCAAATAAAATACCCAAGTCAGTTTGCAAATTTATGGTGGTTTAATTAATATAGGGGGAAGGTGAGAAGGGAGAGGGAAAAGGTGTAGGATTTCTCCCACCTGGCCTGTGCCAGGGGGAATTCAAAGTCCTCCGCCATGAGGTCTCTGAAGAAGCTTATTGGCTTTCTAAGAGGATAGTGTAAAGAGGATAGAGGTAAAGGAGAAAGAATCAGCCTAAACTCTGATAGGGCGCAGTAAAGATGCCTCACCTGAACTAGGCTACTCAGCTTCCTCCAATATGATATCAAGGAAAACTCACCGCTAAACCCGGACAATAGTAGCCGCCACCCAAGATGACCCGAAAACTCTCAGCACCCTCTGCCAGCCACCTCTCCACTGCCAAAGAGGCCGGAGAGAGGAAGGGATGTGAAATATATAGATGGTTTTTACGTCACTTTCCTGCATCTCACATGTAACAATGGTAGCTTAAGCTTGACTTAGGACAGCCTAGGGCTCTGTCAGTTGTTTCTGATTTGTCATTTGTTAGCACATGTTTGTCATAGGCCATCCTCCTAAATACTTAATCCTTAAGTATGGGTGTAGACATTCCTGTTTTTTTTTAGACTAAGTAGGATGGAGTAATCTAAAGAAAACAAAGCCTCTCACTTTTTCACTTTTTCACTCACCCCAAGTGGCAGTTTTAAGGAAAGTAGAAGTAGTCCAAGATTCTCAGTAAGAGCTCCTTCAAGATCAAGTTGAAGGGGAGCAACTGGGTAGCTCAGTGGGTTGAGAGCCAGGCCTAGAGACAGGAGGTGCTAGATTCAAATCTGGCCTCATACACTTCCCAGTTATGTGACCCTGGGCAAGTCACTTAACCCCCATTGCCTAGCCTTTATTTACCACTTTTCTGCCTTGGAACCAACACACAGTATTGATTCCAAGATGGAAGGTAAGGGTTTAAAAAAAAAAAGATCAAGTTGAAGGCGAAAGACCCAAAAACCATCTTCACAGGAAGTTCTTGATGTTTTTAAAGACCATTCCTTTTCATCACTTCCTGTGATTTTCTTCCATTTTACATGTACCAATTATAGCTAAAGCTTTGCTTAGGACTGCCCAGGGGATAGTCAGTTGATTCTGATTCATCACCCACTATCACACACATGGATCACAAACCTCCCCCACTGTAGTGTAAGTAGGGTGTATACGCTTCTGGTGATTAAATCAAAAAATGAGAAGGGGAGAGTTAATTTGATCTTCACATCTGTCAAAGTAACAGCAAGAGGGCCAGTATCACTGGGACAACATGTGAGAAGACTGGAAAGGTCTAAAGGGGCTAATATGTGAAGGGCTTTAAAACCAAACGGAATTTTATGTTTGGTCCTGGAAGTAGTAAGGAGCCACTGGAGTTTTATTGAGTCAGGGGAGAAGAAATTGGAATATGGTTAGGCTTGGGCTTTAGGAAGGTCACTTGGGAGCTGAATGGAGACTGGTTTGGAATAGAGCAAGTCTTGAAGCTGAAAGACCAATTAGAAGACTTTTGAAGGGGCAGTTAGATAACACAGTGGATAGAGTTGCCTGGAGTTGGGAGGACCTGGGTTCAAATGTGGCCTCAGACACTTCCTAGCTCTGTGACCTGACCCTGAGCAAGTCACTTAATCCCAATTGCCTGCCTAGTCCTTGTTCCCCTTCTGACTTAGACTTTGTTTTTTTTTTTTAAAGACTATTGTAGTAATCCAGGCAAGAGATGATGAGGGCTTGTTTCCAGGAAGCATCTATTGTACCTTCTCTCCAGAGAACGTAATGATATATAGTAGAGTTGCAATAAAGGTAGAAAAGATAACAACAGGTTTCCCTTCCACACTGCAACTTTCCCCATCACCATTGTGATTGTGATTTGACTATATCGCATATTGGCAAAAGAAATTAAGTGGGGATTTTTTGGAAGTTTTGCCAAAGCCACAGACAACATATGAAGGCCAGCAGACGACACAGAAGTTTAGATACTTAGAAATGCATAAAATATATGTGTAGTATTGTATAATATCAACACATTATAGCTTTTAATTCCATAAATATGTACAATTTCTTTTGAAAAGTTAAAAGAACTAAAAAGTTAAAGTTTAAAAGACAAAAAATTAAATGCAGATTTTGCAGATCATATCTTTAAGCACTACAGTGTGGAAGGGGGATACATGTACTTAGCAGTAGATTTGGATATATGGAGTGAGTACAAAATGGGAATTTAGGATACATCCCCTAGGATATAAAGCTGGGTAGCTGGAAGATGGTACTCTTGACAGTAATAGGGAAATTCAGAAAAAGGGATAGTTTGGGGGAAAGATAAAGAGTTCTATTTTAGATATATTCAATTTGAAATGTCTGTAGAACATCTAGTTTGGAGATGTCTAATAAGCAGCTGGTGTGGGAAAATAGTGCTCAGGAAAGAATAGGACTAGACACATAGGAAAAACAGTTAAGCAAAACCAGCCCAATACAGCAGTTGTGTCTAAAAGCCTGTGCATAATTTTACATTTAGGGCTCTGGATTTGAAGCCTAGCTTTACCAACTCTGTTCTTGTACAGTGGAGGAGAAAATTTTTGTTCATTATCTCTTCTACATCATGATTGGTTATGATAATCTGGTTTGGCTACTTCACTGTTGGCTTTTATTGGTATCATTTTAGTCATTGTGCCTGCTTCCCCTCTGGGATTGCCTTTCATCTACCTTGTATGTATTCTATATCTACTTGTTATTTGTATATAGTCTTATAAATGTTGTCTAATTGTCATTGAATGTCAGCTCTTTGAAGGCAGTGACTATTTTTATTTTGCTTTGTGTTTCCAGATTTGGCACAATGCCTGCAACATAATGAATGTTTGTTGGCTTAACTATATTCCTTTGATTCTGCTTGATGCAAGTCCTATGCTTTTCTGAATGCTAAGCATTCATAGTTCTCCATCACCTTCATATATCACAATCCACTTTATTTCCAGTTTTTACTACCTCCCAAAATGTATGAGTGTTTTAGGATACATGCAACCTGACCTTTGTGTCTGTATTTGACCTCCTTTTACTTTTGTGCTCAGTAGTAGGATATACACAGTCTGATGACTTTTCTTGAATAAACTAAAGAATAGTTAGCTGCACTACCAGTTATGTATGTCTAGACTGGAAATCTATTGAGGACAGAAACTTTTCCATTCACATGTATAGTGAGTGCCCAATATACTGTGGCGATATGGATCAGTTATTTATAATTTAAATGTATAGATACATTAAAAGACTTATAAATGATATTCCACTTTTCTCAGCAAATTAAAAGGCAAGATTGTCACTGAAAATTTAGAGTTACGCTTAAAATCAATTGCATGGTTGTGCTGAATAGATTGTTTAAAAATTAGTTTAATTAAGTTTATCTTATTTTGAATTGACCTGTCTATTGTTTTTGTTTTGTTTTTCAATTCAGGGAAATTGTAGAAGCTGTGAAAAATTGCAAACCTAGAGTTCCCCCTGCATCCATTTCTGAAGGGTATATGCTGCTGTCAGGTGAGTCATTAAGAAGTAACCTTAATGATTTCAAAGGCCATTTATTTATGCCACTGTGTGTGTGTTCATTTCATTCCCGATGTGATTGATATCATGTATTGAATGAGAATTGTTCATTAAAGCTCCACCAGTATTTTTTATCACAGTATTATTTGATGAAGACAGAACTTTATATTTGGATGCATTTGATAGAAAGTAAATTCCTTGCAGGCAGGGACTGTTTCATTTATTGTCTTTATTTCTCCAGTAGGATCTGACACATACAGATAAGGATAGAGCCAGGACCTAGGATTTCATTGATCTAGGGAACCCCTCCAGAAGGAAACTCCCTCTCCCACTCACTATCAAAGCAGATTGTTACCTTGGGAGAGTTGCCCAGAGCACTTAAGAAGTCTTACCAGAAACTTGCCCAGAGTCATACACTCAGGATATGACAGAGATGAGATCTCAATGCAGATTAGTCTTTTAACTCTGGACTTCTTGACCCTAAGGCTAACCCTCTTATCTGCTTATACCATGAGTGGGTATACATAGGAAGAGCCTAATTAATTCATGTTGAGTAGTTGATAAATGAGTAAACCAGTGTTCAAAGAAGCTCTCATAATAAATGGTAAATCAGTATTTACAAACCTCACTAATTTGTAAGATATTTTAGTTTCTTGACTTACTTTGTCAAAATTAAAAACAAACAGTCCTTAATAGAAGAGGGGATTTAAACCCAGGTAGCTGACTCCAAGACCAGAGATTTCTTCCTACTCTACTAGGCTGGCTACTACCTCTTGGGAGATGATTTCAGAGTTAGTAGTAGTCTCTCGGAAGCCAAGAATGACGATTGTCTTTGTGCATTATCATCTATTGATGTACCCTCATGTGGCTTTGGAGTCCAAAGACTGAGGTGCCAAGTTTGTGGCACATGGGGCATGGGACACCAGTTGTTACAGGATGTGCGGTTGTGGCCTGGTGTCGGCGTTCACGGCATGATTTCAGAGTATTGGAGGCTAAATCAAATAAATCATTGCAACATGACAAGATGGTTCATTACCTCCCTACATAAGAATGTTCAAGAGAGAAGATGATTATCGATGACTTTTAATTATGAGCAGATGTATCTTCCTAGAATTTTTTCTTACCAGTTTCTAACATAATATCAAGGAAGAGTTTGAAGGGAAAAAATAAGAAATTAAAATAGATTATGACCAGATCACATGGACTGCTTAGAAAAGAAAATTGAATTCTCATTCCAACTAATAATTTTTCAGAAAATTTTCAGAAAATCTACTTGAGCAGAATTCTACATATACTAAATAGGAACAAGAAGTCATAGATAGGATAGCCAAGGTAGTCCTCTCCTCACTAAAGTTTAACCATTTAAAAATGAGATAATTTAGCTTTTTACATTACCTTAATTCAAATGAAATAAAACATGGTTACAGAGCTTATATCCACTTTATAATCTGTGCAGCGTTAAATAGGCAGGACAAAAAAGGGGAAGTCAGCTTCAAATGGAAGGAAGGAGGGGGAAGCATTTACTAAATGTCTACTATGTGTTAGACAATGCATTAAGTGCTTTTCAAGTGTTACCTTGTTTTATCCTCACAACAGCCCTGGGAGGTAGGCCCTATTATTATATCATAAACTGAGGCAGCAGAGCTTAAATGACTTGTCCAGGGACACCTAGCTAGTAAGTGTCTACCTGGCTTTCAGCCTGCCACTCTGTCCACTGTGCCACTTACCCTGCCCCTCATAATGTGCCATATGATGTTCACTCTGCGCCATTATTTTAAGAGTTTATATATAAAAATAATTGCTTTCAGGATGACTCTGAAGCCGATTAAAAAATAAAATCTTAGGCAACCTCTTCCATCTTGCTCTTTTATAAATTGTGAGCAAGACAAGCTGTATTTGTATCCAATTCCATCACATTCATAATAGATTAGAAGCACTGTATATGAAATGCTTTTAAGGAGATCACTTAGGAATTCTCTACAATTTGAATTTTGGCATCCTCATTTGCCTTTCTTGCAAATTTCTGGGCCAGGGGGCAACCTAGTAGACTATTGGAAGAAGGGCAGAATCCAGGGAAAATAAGACTAAAAGGAGGGCAAGAGAGTCAGAAACAGGAAGAGATGATTCTGTTTTTTTCGGTTATTTTTTTCACCTGAGCTTAGGAAGTGAGATAAAAGATACCTGGCTATCATAGTCTCATCCTTGTACTTGTTTTCTCTATCTCCCATCCAACCAGGTCTTTGGAAAAAAAAGAATACTGAAATTTTCTGAAGGCTCTGAATTCAATACTAACTTTGTAGTTGAATAGCTATGTGACCTTAGTTTTTTGCCTCAGCTTCCTCATTGACAAATCAGAGGTGACAAAATGACAAAAGGTGAAATTGAATGATCTTTAAGGGCCACTACAGAATTAAATTTTATACTTGTATACTTCTATTATTGGAGCATTGTTAGTACTAAGTAATTCATTGATAAAAGGCTGTCCTTCAGAGTAATTACCATCACATATTAATGTATATCATGCATTTGACTTTTTCTAAAGCAGTTTCTGTTTAACACCCATTGCTCTGTGAGTTAGATTGAGAAGATATTGTTTTCCTCATTTAATAGATAAGCTGCTGAGTTAGAGTAAAGATGGTCATCCCTGAAAGTCCAGTCTACATGATTTTCCAACTGGACAGTATAGCCAAAGACAAATAGTAGGTCATGTGGTCTTTCCCCATAGGGTCTGAGACATCTTAGGTGTAGCCCTAAATTTTACCTCAGGGCTTTAAAATATCCTTAGCATAATGAAATGCAAAATCTCTGTCTATTTGGCTTCCAGTTTTTAGTGACCGAGAAGAATTGTTCATTGTTCTTTCACCATCTTTCTCCACTGTTGGCCAATATTTTATCTGGCCTCAGCCTTCATGGAGTAATTGGTTATTGTCTTTCTATGTGTTTCATAGATGAATTTTCTTCTCTCTTTTGTAGGGGTTTGGGAAAAGACCCAGAGAAATATTTGTTTTCATTTTTTTGATGCTTTTTTTACTCTTGAGTGGTTAGATTTGCATATAGCAACTCAGGAAAGAAAAGCCCCATGGTCTTCCTTCCCTCATAGTTGGTTTACAATTCCATTTAATTCAGCAAGCACTTATTTATCACCTCTTGTGTGCTATACACTGTGCTAGGTTCTGAGATACAAAGACAAAAATGAAAACAGCCTCGCCCTCAAAAAACATTCTGAAACAAATACATTCTATTAGTACAAAATAAGATATACTCAGATAAATAAATGCAAAATATGTGCTTAGTAAATAGAAATTAATTTCATGGAGGGAGGAAGCACTAAGAAAGCTTTATGTAGGAAGTTTCTGAGACTTAAGAGTAGCTAGGGATTCCCAAAAGGCAGAAGTGTGGAGATTTTGAAAGCATTTGAGGTATGGATATAAAATTAAGGTTGGACTAAATATAAGAGAAATATGGTTGCTAAAATTAATATATCTCAAGTCAGATGACTTCAGCAGCTTTATTTATAAACTAGAGGGAAAGAGTGAAAGTAGGGAAATGAGAAAGAGGGCAGAGTAAGAAATCTAGCTTAACGAGCTAGACTATTTGCTCCGGCCCTGGCTTTAGGGCTCCAGAAGCCCTAGTCGGAGGGTCTAGGATTAAATTAAGCAAAGGATCCTTGCTTATGAGACCTCCCCCTCCAAAATTACACTAGTCCCTCCAGGAGCCAGGAAAAGAGTAAGCCTTTTCACCCACCTACATGAGAGAGTCCTAATGGAAGATCCAAGAGCAGCCTGAGCTTCCAAGCCAGAGCTCCTCCAAGGCTAAGTTTGAAGGAGAAAAAGCTGGTCATAGGAAGTTGCAACTACTTTTTAAAGACCCTTCTTTACATCACTTCCTGTGCCTTCCTTTCACTTTACGTGGACCAATAGCAGTTTTAGAATTTTAGGACTGTCCAGGGGGCAGTCAGTTGTTTCTGAGTTGTCACCCAGTTTAGCATGTGGGTTGTAGACCTTCCCTTCTGGTGATTAAATCTAAAAGTGGGCAGGGGAGAGTTAATCCCATCTTCACACTGGGGACCATTTATGCAAAGGCAGATCACAAATTGTAGTTTGGTGGACTGAGGAACAAGGATATTTATTTTTTTTGAATGTATTTTTTTAAATCTCATACCATTTACTTCACACATTTTATAAGTATTTAAAAATGTTTCTTCCTTCCAGGTCTAGAGCCCTTCAGGATTGGACCATATACTAACTTTGTTAACATTGGTGAACGCTGTAATGTTGCAGGATCAAGAAAGTTTGCTAAACTCATCATGGCAGGAAACTATGAGGTGAGTGTCCTAATAGGTCTACTGAGGAATATGCTATTTCTTTTGCTAGATAGGATGAATGAAGCAGATTCCATCTTTGATATTATTAGTTACATTGCTAACTAAATGTGAGAAAGTAAGGAGCTGAACTCAGTTTTGAATTTGAAGTGGGTTTTGGATTAAGCATTGAGAAAAATTGAAGTTGCTGTTTGCAGTTCATCAAAAGCTCCATAATCAAGAATTGGGGTGAGGCATATGAGACATATACTTGTATTGTTTATTTCCCTGCTTTGAGAAGGGGAGGGGAAAAATGGATAAATACTCTCCATTTGGAATTTCTCCCCTTTTCCTTTTTAGGAAAAGTTTAGTGTGGAAAAGAGAGAGGAAAAAAAAAAGATAATCATTATTTGGACACTTGTTCCATGTTTTCATTGATTATTTTTCTGTTTTTATTGAGAATGCTATTAGTGTTAAAATCATGCCAAAGTGAAGCTTAAAAATGTAAACTGAAGAAATTTGATATTACAAATCTTTTACTCTTGCTATCCTACTTCTTTTTCCTTTCAACTTTCTCTGCCCTTTTATGAGTTTAATGATCTTTCTCATTACTTCAAGTCTATATTATTGTAATTCCTTCTTATTGATCTACCTACTTTCAGTCTCCCCAACTCCAATTCATCCATACAATATATCATAGTAATCTTAAAATGCCACGTGTGTAATATCACTTTTCCCAGCTTTAAAACTTTTAAGTGGTTCCCTATTATCCACAAGGAAAAGCCCAGACATTTTGTGGCACATTCATGGCTTTGATTTCTGACTTTAAATTACCATTCTAACTTTATCTTCCATTAGTCTCGAACACATTAATCTCCTCTTGTGCCAGACCCCTCAACTCACTACCCCTCCCCCAATCTCCCTCATCCCCGAGTGTGCCTTATCCATATCTGTCTCTCTGCTTTGTTTGTGAGTGTCTTTTGTCTAATTGGTCAGTAATCATTTTTTACTAACCTACTATGTACCAGGCAATATTCTGGGGTTATAAGGAAAGGTAAAAGACAGTTCTTTATCTCAAGGAGGTTACATTTTAATGGGGAGGACAACTTGCAAACAATTCTGTCATAGAAGATATAGACAAGATAAATTGAGGATAATCAGCAGAAAGAAGGCATGTTATTAAGTGAGATTAGGAAAAGCTTCTTGTGGAAGGCGAGATTATAGCTGGTACTTGAAGGAAAGCCAAAAGTTAGAATTGAGGAAGGAGGGCATTCCGGGCAAGGGAGACAGAGAAAAGGCCATACCTTGTTCTAGGAGTAGCAAGGAGGTCAATGTCCTTGGGTCTCAGTGTGTAGGGGGCGTTGTAAGGTGTAAGAGACTGGAAAGATCGGGAAGAGCGGGGAAGGTTACAAAGAGTTTTAAATGATAAACAGAAGATTCTATATTTTCTCCTGGAGTTAACAGGGAGCCACTGAAATTTATTGGGCATAGGAGGAAGGCATGGTCAGACCTGCACTTTATGAAAGCTACTTTGACAGTTGGAGGCAATGACAGGAGGAAGGACTCCTGTAGGGAGAGACCATTGCAGTGAGGCTCCTAGAGTGTGCACTAGGGTGGTAGCAGTGTCAGGGGAGGCAAGAGGGCCATTTGAGAGATGTTGCAAAGGCAACATTCAAAGGACTTGGCAACAGATTGGATTTATGGAATAAGAGAGCAAGGAGTGGAGGATGACACTGCCCAAATTTGCTTCTTTACAACTTCTGTCCATTTGTTGCTTCTGGTTCTATTTTCTGAGATCAAACAAAACAAGCATACTCTCTTCCCTGTGATAGTCCTTCAGATACTTGGAGACAGGTATTATTATCCTGCTTGATTTTTTTCCCTATGCTATACATTCCCAGTTCCTTCAACCTTTCTTCATATGATGTAGATTTAAGGTCTCTTACTATTTTGGTCACCCTTTTCAGGATGCTCTCTGACTTATCAATGTTTTTCCTTAACTGGCAGTCAGAAATACTGTCTTCCATATGTGCGCCAACCTGTACAGAGTTCAGAAAGATCTTTCTCTTTTGGCACAATGCAGCTGATGATCTGATTAGCTTTTTTAGGATAACATATAATATTGTGTGCTTATTATTGAACTTTCATTCCACTACCATCCTCAGATACTTTTACGACATGGCCATTTAAAATTGCCTTTCTCATCTTAACTTGCATTCTTCTATTTTATGCTCCATATTTCCATTGGACTGTGCCAATTACCACATTGTACATAATTATAACTTTGAATAGTGTGAATTTAAATACAGATGGTTATTTCAGGGCGGGGTTCATGATTTGCACTAATTGGAACCTCATAGTTTGTATGCTCCATTTTCTTTCTTTGGGACATTTGTGCTTTTTCAATCTTGGATGATATTTTCCACTTTCTTTATTCCTTCAGATATTTCTGACAGTGCTGATTGCCACTAAATTTGTTACTATTCAAAGATGTAGTTCAACTAGGCCAGGTGTCTTGAATTCATCAACTAATTGTTCTCTTTAGTCATCTTTGCATTTGGTTCCTATTTAGCAATTTTCATTTTGTCATGTCCATTGCAAAGATTTCTAGCTCCTTGACAGAAGCCAGAAGCAGAGTTAGAATTGAGCTTCCTTTCCATTGTTGGGTGTCAGCATCCCATTCACCTTTGTGGAATGTGGAAATGGTGTGTAGCAGGTCTACAGACAAAGTGGGTAAACACATCATTGGAGGCTTGCTCTCCCTCTTCCCTAGGGCTAAGTTCCCAGAGATGCAGATGACCCTCTCAGAGTTTTAGGGTACCCTTAAAGTAGAAGGAAATAGTCTTCTACTCATCACTCTAGCTCTTCAGCCCTTATACAATATTTTTATAATTTTTACATAATATTTTTATACAATATATTTACATATATTTTATATAATTTTATATATAATAATAAATCTAATATAAATTTATAATAATTTTTATTATTATTTAAATTTTTTTTATTTTAAAAATTTTTCCATGGTTACATGATTTGTGTTGTCTTCCTCTCCTATCCCCCTCCTGGAGATGACAAGCAATTCCACTGGGTTATACATGTATTATCACTCACAACCTATTTTCATATTATTCATGTTTGTAATAGAGGAATCTTTAAAAAACAAAACCCCAAATCCTATGCTTATATAAACAAGTGATAAATCATGGTTTCTTCTGCATTTCGACCCCTACAGTTCTTTCTCCAGAAATGGATAGCATTCTTTCTCGTAAGTCCCTCAGCTTTGTCCTGGATCATTGCATTGCTTTTAGTAGCAGAGTCCATTCCAATGTGTTTTTTTTTTAACCCTTATCTTCTAATATAAAATAATTTTTTTTTTAAGCCCATACCCTCCATCTGATACTGTGTATTCCAAGGTTCCAAGGCAGAAGAGCGATAGGGGCTGAGTAATGGTGGTTCAGTGACTTGCCCAGAGTCACAGAACTAGGACATGTCTGAGGCCAGATCTGAATTCAGGTCCTCCTATCTCTAGGCCCAGTTCTCAATCCACTGAGCAACCAAGCTGTACCCCCCACCCCTTAGGATCAATTCTAAGACAGAAGAGTGATAAGGCCTGGGCCATGGGGTTTAAGTGACTTGCCCAGGGGTACCTGGCTAGGAAGTGTCTGAGGCCAGATTTGAACTGTGGCCCTTTGGACTCCAGGCTTGGCTCTTTCTCCACTAAGCTTCCTCGCTGTGTCCCAGGGCGTTTTCTGTCTCCCCAGCCAGTCCCTCTCCAGGAAGCACATCTTCCTGCTGTGTTTATTTATGTATTTACATCATCAGCCTTCACTACAGTGATTCTCTGGGGCTTTATCTATAACTGTTTTCTCAATAACAAAGAAAAAGAAAGAATAATAATTTCTTAGTCACCTGAAGGCCTGCTGCACCTGGTGGAGCCAGAAGGTTTGCCAAAGATGGCAGCAGAGTAGTAGCTCTTTCAGAATGCTTCACCTTCCTTCAACTGCAGGTGGTGCTGAAGGGCAATCACTGCCTCTCTAAGCCAGTGAAGTCAGTGCTTTTGCTTCCAAGTTCTCAGTGGACTCCCCTTTTCTGGTGTCCTTGAGAACTGTTTCTTTAGACTCACATTTATCTCATTTCAATAAATAAAAAAAAGCCTTCTCAGTTTCTTTATAATATTTGGCTGCTAGGTGGCAACTTGGATAACCAGAAGATTCTTTTTTCCAGAGTTCAAATGTGGCCTCATACAATTAGTAGCCATGCAACCTTGGGCAAGTCACTTAACCTGCTTGCCTCCGTTTTGTCATCTGTAAAATGAGATAGAGAAGGAAATGGCAAACCATTCCAGTATCTTTGCCAAGAAAACTACAGATTGGGTCATGAAGAGTTGAACAAAACAGAAAACGGCAAAATCTTTATATTAAACCATTCCCACGCAAGTAAGGTATTACCTACCTTGAAGACAAATTCCAGGGCTTCACATTCATTCTGATAATAATTTTCTTTCTAAAGTTATCCAAATCTTGTCTGAAAACTGTATTCTTAATACATATATTTTAGCAGTTTATATTAAAATAAAAGTTCATTTAACTAATTTTTATAAGATTCATTTATATTAAAAGATCTCATATTTTGTTCATCTCATAATAATAGTAGTATCTTTATGTCCTTTGACAACTAATAGAAATCTCTTCCTTTATACAAAAGCAATTTTTTTTCTGCCCCTTTCATCCTTAACTGCTCCTTCTAGTAAGGGCCTTGTGGAAACTTTGCCTGTAGAAATGGTGCTGTTTCTGATTTAGTCTCTACTTTCTTCCACTATATTCATGAAATCCCTGCTTTTTGATAGCCTTAGTCTCCCTTACCAGCTTCAAGTCATTCTGAGCCCCAGTAATCTTGATATTACTTTTTTATGGGACTGTTCAGCCTTATATTTTCAACCTCTTTTACCCAACTCTTTTTCTGACCTTTGTTTCTTATAAAAAATTTGTTGGTTGATAAGTTCTCTCTGCAGCCAAATTGATCTTTTTTAGAGAAAATATTTACTTTCGGGTCATTCAGATTTCATTCTGGAGAGTTTCCTATTTCTGTCTTTCCTCTGAACCCTATGAAATGTGCATTCTAAAAATGTAGGATACATGTCAAATTGTCTGTTCTTTTTTTCCTACCAAAAAATTCTAGGATAGAGTGATCATTTCTTTCTAAAGTTCCCTTTGTTTCTATTCCAGCAAACAGTTTCTCTTGGTTAGTGAGAATCAGAACAAGAGATAACTTTTTGTTTATTCTTCAATTTTTGGAGGAAGATATTATTATTAAGTCATGTTAAGAAGTTGTTAGCTGCTCTGCTTTAGGCAGAGGAAGAGTTCTCATAGATGAAGACCTCTGGTGCTACCTTATCATGTGTCTGAACTAAGCTTGCAATCACGTTTCTCAAGCTTATCTTTTTTTTTCTTCTTATCCTTGAGCCTTTAAACCTTAGAGATCCCTTTTGTACACACTGCTATTTATTATTTATTTGTGTATGTCTTTCTGGGACATAGCTAGTATTATCAAAAGTAGTCATTGGATTGTAATTCTTTGAAGCTATTGTCTTTGTAATAATGGAGGTTATTTTTGTTATACAAATTAAAAGTCCTTATTCCTTCTCTGCCCCAGAGACTAGTGAACATTTCCATTTGTTCTTCTTAGGGTTAGAAAAAAATTCTACTATAATTTCCATGCTATGAGAGCATGAAGACTTAACACAACTCTACTGTATCCATTAATTGATAGGTATATATTTATATTCCAGTCACTTTCAAAAGATATATAGCCTAGTCCTTAAGTTTCAAGTAGCTTATGGCCTAATTGTGGAAATCAAACTAGCATAAGAAAAACAATTGAAAAAAATTTTAAGATGTAAATAGAGGTATCTTATTTTAGTGGATTTGCAGTTCAGAGAAAGTAAAGATTAATAGAGGCTACGGGTAGTAAATCGAAGAGGCTTAAGAAGATGGTATGTGAATTTGGCCTTGAAGTACAAGAAGGATGTTGATAGTTGAAGGAAACCTGCTTTTCAGGAAAAGGAATAAACTTGATATATGTGGAGAATGATGACAAGACAAATCTGACTGGGATGGACGTATCGTTTTTGTGAGAATAGTGGGGAATTCAGTTAGGATGAGATCCAATTATTGTGGGCCCTGGAAAACTAGACAGAACACTTTGGTTTTGAGGTACCAGACAGAATAATATGGAGATGTTGTAGACCCTTGAGTATAAGGTATGGCATGATGAATGCTAGTTTTCTAAGATTAATCTGATAGCTAAATAGATTGGTGGGAAAACCCTGTCTATAAGGAGGCTTAGGATATTGCATGAAAAAGGGAAATCTTGGACAAATATGGAAACCTGAATAGAAAGGAAAGCTTCAAATTACTCATCTTTAGGGAAAAATCAACAGGACTTAGAGATAGATTATATGAGAGGAAGAGGCAAGAGAATGATTGTAGTGTCATTCTCTTATTGAATGATTACTGTTTCTAGTTTGGGAGACTGGAAGAATACTGGTAACATGGAAAATGTATTTGAATGCAAGAGACTGATTCAGAACTCCCTTTAGGGCTTTGAGATATCAATAAGTACCATGGGTTGTAGTTTTTTACTTTTTAGTATAAGTAATCTTGGTGTATAACTTGATAAGAGACAAATAAATGTGTTCCCTTCTGCTGCTCTTGGGTCATAGGTTCATAATGCTTCTCTTTTGTTCCTCCAACAGGAAGCTTTGAGTGTGGCTAAAGCCCAGGTGGAGATGGGAGCTCAGGTTCTAGATGTTAACATGGATGATGGGATGTTGGATGGCCCTAGTGCTATGACCAGATTTTGTAACTTCATTGCTTCAGAACCTGATATTGCCAAGGTGATGCTTTGATGATTTAATCACAGTTTTATGTTTATCATCATTAAACTTGTTCCAACTTATTTGGATACCCTCTTAATCACATAGGGCATGAATTTGTCTTTCTCTCATGTTTTTAAACTATATTGCTCTGGAGAAAATATCTTCTTTGCTATTTCTTGCTTTGATCCCTCTGAATGAATAATAATAATAATAATAATATCCAGTATTTAGACTAGCACCTTAAGGTTTACAAAATATTTTACACATATTTTCTTGTTTTATCTTCCAAACAGTCTTGTCAGGTACTTGAATTTATCCCTTTTTTATAGTTGAGAAAACTGAATTTCAGAGTAGTTAAGTAAGTGACTTTCCCAGGATCATATGACTAATAGGTATCTGATGTATGTTAAGGGTAAGTTTTTAGGGTTGAGACTGAATATATTTTTTAGTGGTCACCAGGGATTTAAATTCTAAATCTCAATGAAATACTCAACTCATAATGGAAATTTATGGTGGTTTATTTACAATAGAAGGAAGAAATTAATAAGAAGGAGAAAGAGGGAAAGGGGTAAAGATCTACTCTGGCCTGGCCTGAGCCAGGGGGAGTTCAGTGGCCTCTCAGCCAAGGGGCCTTCCCAGAAGATTAAATCTAGCTCAGCTTCCAGCTAGGAGGCCTCCTCCAAGATGAGGGGCCTCCTTGGAGGCTGGAACCTTTAGAAGGGCTGAGGGAAAGGGAAGTCAGCTTTAACACTCACCACGAGGTCTCCTAAGGGAAGCAGTCACAGGACCCTCGCTTCAGAGCTCCTCCAAGTCAAGTTTTACCACCCAAGTCCTCAAAAGCCACAAAAGCCCCTCTCATAGGAAGTGATCACTTCCTGTGTCTCATGTGTACCAATGGTGGCTTAAACTTGGCTTGCACAGCTCATGGGAGGTCAGTTAGTTGTTCTGATTTGTCACTTGCTAGCACGTGCGGGTCATAGACCATCCTCCCCCACAGTTAATCCTTAAGTGGGGGTGTATACATTCCTGGTTGCTAAAATTCTAAAGAAATAAGCAAGGTGGAGTAAATCTAAAATTCACATGTAGGATTCTGACTGTAAACCCAGTGCTCTCCACTCTGAATAGTGACTTTCTGGGCCCAGTCAGTATTTGGAGTACTGAATACTATTCTTAATTTCTCCCCAAATTTCTCTAACTAGACTAGAATGGTGAGTTCACTCTGCATCTCTTAGATCTGTAAGAGGTGCCTCACCAGCCCAGCATAAAATCTTTAAGCTATTCAGTGCTGTTGCTGCTTAATCTTTTTGTCTTTTGCAGTATACATATAAAAGGGCTTAGTTGATCTATCCAGGAAGATAGAAGGTCAATGAGACTGGTCAAACTAAAAATAATTAAAGATTAAAATAATGTTTTCTAACTTCATTTTTTCCCTTTATCTCCCATAATTCTGTTTTTGTTAAAGGTGAATGAGCTTTGGTGAGAAGGGATTTTCCAGAGGCTCTTCCCCATCATGCCCTTCCTATACTGGCTATTTTGAGAATTGATTATATTACCTTATAGATGGGAATGCAAGTTTTTAATTAGGTTTCAGCAAATATGGGGTGCAGGTTTAAGCTTTTTTTTTTAGAAGCTTAAACTTGCATTAAGATTTTTGGGACACCCTGTACTTGGAGAGAAAGTCTGGTAACAAACTAATGCTTCTAAGACTTCATCCTTCATTTGTGCTCTTCAAAGAATTTTTCCCAAAAGGAGTAGTAAATATTTGCTACTGGTTCTAAGGATGACTTTCTTTTATTGACAAGGTTTTCAAACAGTTAGAAGTCAAGCCTTGATTTCAGAGTTCTGATTGCTAAAAAATGCCCACTTAAAATTTTTTATTAATAACTTTTGGTTTCTACGTTGCATGTTTCCAAATATACCTCTTCTCCTTCCTTTCCATGGTGAGTCATCTCTCATAACAAAAATTTTAAAGGGAAGGGCAAGAAAACCAGGTTAGTAAAATGATCCAATATATTGGCAATGTATATGGTGTTTCCCGCTCTTCATCCCTGAGTTCTACACCCATTTAAAATAGCCACAACATTAGCAGCAACTGACTTTGTATAACACTTTAAAGTTTGCTTTGTGTACGTTATATAGGCAAGTAGGAGGCTCAGTGGATAATATCAAACCTTGAGTCAAGAAAACGTGAGCTCACGTCTGGCCTCAGAGACTTTCTGGCTTTATGACCGACCCCGATCAGGTCACTTCAACTCTGTCTACTACCTCTATTTTTTCACCTGTAAAGTGGGGACAATAAAAGCAGTTGCCTCCCAGGGTTTTTGTGATAATCAAATGAGATAATATTTATAAAACACTTTGTAAACTTTACAGTGTTGAAATAAATACTAGCTTTTATATGATTATGTTGCTTCCCCCAGGGGAGGCCTATGACCAGAGGTCTTGCAATATTAAAAGTTTTACAATTTTAAGGAAATGACCTTTCTGCCAACTACCTCTCCTGCATACTTTGCTCTGTATCGATATTAACAATATATGGCCTGGGGTGGTGAGGTATGCCTATAGAGTTGCTGCTACTGGGGAAGATGAAATTAGCGAACTGATTGCATTTTGGAGTTGGACAGTGCAGTGGGCTAAAGCTGGTGGAGTGTCCAGCAGCAGCATGGTGAGCCTCTGGGAGTTGGGATCTACTCTTCTGCCTAAGTAACTTCCCTGGGTTTTGGCCTCAGTCTCCTGCACTTACAGCCCAGGTGAGATCGGGAAATTGAATTTCAAAAAACAAAACAAAAAATCCATGAAGTTACAAAACTTCATTTTTGCCATCAATTTTAACTTTGTTCCACACAAACCTTTAAAAAAAAATCAAGAGTGAGAAGAAACAACATAATACTGACATAACTTATTCATCATTTCCTTTCTTTTGCTACTCCCTGGTGGTGGTGCTGATAAACATAGATGCCTAAATATAGAGGAGTTCAGGTATTAGGGAATTAAAAGCAAGGGACCTGGATCATCTTCCCTTCAGTAATGAAGTTTGCTGCATCATCCTGGCTGCCCCTCTTTCTACTGGCTTTCTTAATCAAAAGATTTCTTTCCTCTTTGAAAGATGCTGATTTGAGGTTTTTTTCTTGGCTTGTAAGTTCACTTCTTTCTGAGGCTAGGGCATGAGGAGGTCAGAATTAAAGGGGAATATAATGTCATTTGTTTCCTTCCATTCAGACCAGGATTAGCCTTTTACCCAGATGCTGTAAAGTATATTCACTTCTTCCTTCTGATGCCAAAGCTGAGGTTATTTCAAGTCAGGAATTTGAGAGCTCAAATTTGAATACCTTGGCTAGGAGATTTCTTCTGAAGGGCATGAAGCTACACATTAATCCCATAGACAGAACAGTGTCTGACTTTTTGATATGCCTAAATCCTATATTAAGATGGTTACATTGACATTTAGGCACTTGAACTGGGTAAGCTAATACCAAAGCCAGGGAAAGGGACTCATTGGTTCCTTTCTCAGATATTGGCTTAACCCTTTTCCGTGCTTGAGGAGCAAGTAAGTCCTCATAACAGGAAAACCCCTCCAAATATTTCAGACTCTTGCCTCTGTACTGCTGTGTTTTTGTTTTACTATGGTGTTGCCTGGGTGAAGTCAAGTGTATTTTTGGGGCACTGGAAAATTGGCTGTAGTTTACACCCCTATAGCGACCAATCCCTGCCCACCAAGTTTTTTAAAGTTAAACTTCTGCTTCTATCTTGCTGCATTTTTTACATAACAGAATTGTTCTTAATATCTCCTTTCCCCTTCCCAGAGAGTCATCTCATATTATGTAACATATTAAAAAAAAAAGGAAAGAAAATAGAGGTGGGGAATTCAGCAAAACTAATCAGTAAATTTAAGAAGCCTGAAGATATTTTCAGTGTACTATACCTGTGAATATCCCTGCAAAGGAATGTGGTGGGGTTCCCTACTTGTTTCTGAGTATATGCTTTATAATATGAGGCAATATGAACTAACTCTTCCCTCTTCTGTGGGAATTAATAAGATTGAGGTACAATAGGAAAAAATAGGGGGCAGGGGGCAAGACCTACAAGGTAGTGGTAACATAGAAACTATAAGAAGGAACTCAAGATAGATGTAGTAGAAATTTTAATTCTATGAGGAATATAGAGAATAAAGAAAAAAATATTAGGACCATGAATCAAGGAATGTAAATCTAGAATAAACAGAAAGAGAAGAGAATTAGGGAAAGAATCCTTTCTTTGAAAAGGTACAGAAAAAGAAGAAAAAAAGTACATAAAAGAAATTGAAGGGGAAAGATTTTATTTAACCAATAGAAAATAAAAAAGGAAACAGTTTGTTTGGCAGCTAGATAAAAGGAAGAGAAAAATGAATAAATTAAATAAAACTCTTAAAAACTAGGGAAGGGGGTGATATCCTAAAGGAATTGGCTGAAAGTAGATTAAGCAAAAGTAATTGAAGAGAACAAAGTACTGCCTTTTCAAAGTAAGAGGAACAAAAACAACAAAACCCAAAGCTAGAGAAAAGATTAACAAGAGAGAAATACAAAGTTTGAAAAAATTACTGAAGAAACTAGAGTTGAAAGACTTAGGACACTTCCTAAATTGGATCGCTAAATAATATATGTATTTATCAACACCACATGGAACTTTTATAAAAATTTACCTTTATCAGGGCACAGAAATTACAAATAAAATAAAGAATTAGAAATAGTAAACATACTCTTTACAAATCATAATGTAATAAATATAAGTAATCAGTTTAAGGAGTGAAAACCAAAGACACAGACCCAAATGTATATTTAATGAAAACCTAAATAATGAATGGGTCAAGGAATATCATCAAAACCATTAATAATTATGTAAAAGAAAATCATAATGATGAAACAACATACCCCAAATTTTAGGATGCAGCTAAAGTAGTTCTTTGGGGAAAACAATGTATCTCTTAAAAGATAACTAACAAAATAGAAAAGAGAACAAATGAAAAGCATGTGCATTTAAAAAAATGAGAATGTCAGCAAATAAATACAATAGTGGCAATGTTTGAAAAAGCAGAGAAGAAATTAATTAATTTGTACTCCTTCCTCATCCCTCCCTGTTTTAATTACAGGTGCCATTGTGTATCGACTCTTCCAACTTTGCTGTGATAGAGGCTGGATTAAAATGCTGCCAAGGGAAGTGTATAGTCAACAGCATTAGTCTGAAGGAAGGTGAGGATGACTTTCTGGAGAAGGCTAGAAAGATCAAGAAATATGGGGCTGCTGTGGTGGTCATGGCATTTGATGAAGTGGGTCAAGTGAGTAATTTCTTTACTTGTTTTTCCTTTTTGTCTTGTTTTCATGCATCTCTTCATCATTTTAAACCTTTAAACTGTCAGACACATTCTCTGGAACTTCATTTTCTTTAAAGCATTAAAAAAATAACGTTATTGCCATCTAGTGTTCTCATTTCACCTGAATTTCCTCCCTCGTCTCCTTCTCTGAGAATAAAAAAAGATGTAAGAAGACAGTTTTTAGCAAAATTAATTAATTCAAAGTATCCTAAGACTTTTAGAACATCCCATCTACCATACTGGAGAGCTTACCTGGAAATTATCCAAACTAATTGGTCAGTTAAAAAACAAAACAAAACCAGCCACCATCACCAGCACTACTAATTCCCTTACCCTGAAAAAGCCCATTTTTATTGATTTACTGTCTGAAAAACAGTCAGTTCAGGAGACTATAAAATGACATTGCTCTTGTTCTTTGAGTGAATAGGGTTAAACTCCTCCCTTGGACCGTAGATCCAGCAGCTCATTTCTTTGTGGTGGCAAATCTTCCTTCTTGGGAGGATAATTTTCATTTTTGAAATAGATGTAAATCTTGTGAACTAGGTAGTTGATAAAATATTGCCTCCAGAATGTAAGTTTGAGGTGAGTCACAAAAATATTTGGGTTAAATGAGATATTGCTACAAAGAAATGATACTGCTACATCTCACAGTGATCAAAGAAAGAAGAAAAGGACTAAAGTGCAATACTATTTATAGCAACTCCTTGTGTTATAGCAAAGAATTGGAAAACAAGGAGGGGAATGGCTCAACAAATTGTTATAAATTCACGAGATAGTTACCGTACAGTTAGAAATGACAAGAGATGGTTTCTGAGAAAGTCGAGAAAAGTTGTATGAACTGATGCTGAGTGAAGTGAGAAGAGCCAGAGGAACAATTTATATGATAACAATATTATAAAGAAAAAGAACTCTGAAAGCCCTTAGAACTCTAATCCAAGCAATAATAAATCATGATTTTAGAAAACTGATGACGAAGCATCTTACCAACCTCTTGTCAGAGGTGAAATGCACTCAAAATGTTAAGGCAGGCATTTCCAGACATGGCAAATGGGATAATTTCTTTTGCTTGACTATAAATGTTCCATGGGATTATCTTTTTTTTTTCTTCTAACCTTGTGGTGGAGTGGGAGGGATTAAGAGGGACTAGGAATAGGATAGTCAAAAAAAGAAAAAAAGTTATTGAAACAGTTTAAAAAATGTGCAGAAAGAGAACAGAAGGCCAGAAAGAATAACAGACATATAGCTCAGCTTTGAAAGTTACATGTTGAATTGATTATATCTTTAAAAGGTAAAGAAGATTGTATGCAGTATAGACCATCCGTTTCTTGTATAATCATTTTATTTTGTTCTACTATGTGGAAATGCCCATTATTTTTTGGTTTTTCAGTTCAGAATAATTTATAAGGCATGTAAGCTCTGAAGGCAAATGTCAAGGAAAGCATTTGCCTTAATGACAGTAGAATTGAAGAAGATGGAAAGCCTTCCAAAGTAACTTCACTGAAGGGCAGCACACATTACTATATTTGAGTTCTGACATGTTTGTGGAAAAAAACTTGTGAAAAACCTCTGCTATCTTTATTGGTGTGTGTGTGTGTGCATGTGAATGTGCATGCGCGCGCGCGCGCGCGTGTGTGTGTGTGTGTGTGTGTGTGTGTGGTCTGTTGGTTGGTCTGTCTGTGAGAGAGTCAGAGAGAAAGAGCCAGGGAAAGGTTGGGGGGATTGGTTTTTTTCTTTATTAAACAGAAGCATAATAACTAATTGTGAGGACAATGAGGCAAAGTGGTCTTTAAACCCAATCTTCCCTCCTTATTAATTTGTCTCAGATTTCTTTCCTACTTGGTAGGATTCTGAGAAATTCAAGTATGCATGCTCATTTGCTTATTGACTTCTCTCCATGCTTTCACTAAGTTAGAAAGCCTTTTGTTTTGTAATTATATTTGATTGTCAAACCAATTACATTTTCTACCTTTCTTTCTTTTGCTTCTTTTCCTTCCTACCTGTTTCCTTACTCCAGGCCACCGAAACTAACAACAAAATTGAAGTGTGTACCCGAGCTTATCATCTCCTTGTTAAAAAAGTAGGATTTAACCCAAATGATATCATCTTTGACCCCAATATCCTTACCATTGGGACAGGAATGGAAGAGCACAACTTATATGCTGTCAACTTTATCAATGCAATTAAAACCATCAAGGTAAGCTTTTTGCATTTCTCTTTCTTTTTTATTCTTTGTTACAAGGAATGTCTTTCCAGGTAGGTCAGGGTGTGTTTGGAAATAAAAGATATGCATTAAAGAAAAAGGTGGGAGGAATGGGAGTGGGAACATAGATCTGAATATTGATGTATTCTGAAAGTTTTTAACAGAGATGCCAAACATTTGAGGCACCTACTTTGGGCTAGTTTAGAATATAATTATAAAATGTTTAACAGAATAAATAAAAATATAATGTAAGACTAACAATGTAAATTTGTGGTTTTCTATAGTCTACAAAGATTCCTTTCTCTTTGAACTTGACCCCACTGGTTAATAGCACTCCAGATTAAATAATGAAGCTGCCTTTGGGGGTCCTGCCTTCTAGGATTTTCTGGTTTTCCATTCCTTACCATACCTGGCTACCCTTCCCCACCCACCAAAAAAAGGCATCATTCCTCTGAGAACTGCCCTGGCTCAGATGGAATGAGGAGATCTTTTGCTATGGAGTGGAGTCAAAGTCTCATAAATCTACTACTGAAGATGATTTAGGCCCCTATTTTCCACATGAGCAAATTGAGTTCTAGTTCTTGTGACTCACCCAAGGTGAACATGTAATAAGAGACAGAGGCAAGATCAGACTTAGGTCATGTGACTGTACTGTTTTGTATGTCTTGAGTTGGTCAGCTTTTGTTAGGGCCCTTATTGGATGTCTGTCTCTTATATAAGGACAAAAGTAGCAATTTTATGAGTCCATTTCATCATGATTTAGGAGGGATATAATAGCTCTATTGACATTTCACGAAGCTTTGATCAGTCAATCAGTAAAACATTTGTCAAACCTCTAATATGTGTCAAGAGTCTTGTTCAGCATGGCCCCAACAGAGGCAGAACTAGGAGTGGATGTTATAGGGAGGTTGATTCTAGGTGCATATAAGGAAAAACTTTTTAATGATTAGAAATAGCCCAGACTAAAATAGCTTCAATGATAGTGAGTTCCTCATCACTAGATGTTTTCCTATAAAAAATGGATGACCCCTTTCCATATATGTTGTAGAAGGTTTTCTTGTTCATGTCTTGGTTGGATTAAGTGGCTTCTGGGGTTCCTTCTTAGTCATTCTGTGATAAAATGCTGTGTAAAATTATTAACCAATCACCAAGTGTTTGGCATCCTACTAGTGGCCATAAACATATGTACCTCCTTGAGATCAGCAGGGGTTTTCCTTCTCTCTGCTGGAATTTTAGCAGAAGTCTTTTTTTATGAAGCTGTAATGCCCTTCAAATATGCTATCACATTAGGATAATTAAATTGGCACTAATTAAAGGAGGCAGTGTTCCCAAAATGTGGTGTAGCGAAAGCCTTTCTCAAGTAATGTGGTCTTAAGAGAGGCCTTTTGGCAGAAGCATCATCAGACTGGGAAGTGCTGTGCCCACACACTTTAATCAGCAGAAAATTCTAAGGAAATTCAGTGGTATGGCCTGAGTTAGGAAATTCCTTCTTCTTTGGAAATTTGTTTGAAGGGGAATTGAGTGTGTTTAGATGGGGTCTGTGGGTTGAGTTTTTCTTCTTCATTTCATCTCCACATTAACTCCAGGATGATTGCTCAGAGGAGCTATGCTAAATGTAGAAGTAGTAGTCATTCTTGTCCCACTGTTATGGGCATGGAAGGATACCCTTTTGGGTTCGGGAAGGATACCTTTTGCAAGCATGCAATGACTCCAAAACTTAGCTTAAAAACAAAAAGAGATTTATTAATTTAGAAAGTAATGTTGAGAGAGTGGCCAGGAGGATAGCAAGGTAGAACAGCAAGATGGGGAGAAGTTCCTTGGGAGGACAGCATGAAAGGAAAGGCTGTTCCTCCATGGGGACAGCATGGATGGAGAGGCTCTCCCCCAGACCACATCAGTTCTGGGGTTTATATACTCTTTAGATGTTATGTCCTGGTGTGGACTTGACCAGAATGTTAGTTCCTCTGGCAGTTGGTGGGGTGGGGTGGTCATCTGACTCGGGTCTGCCTGGAGGCATAAAGATTCATTTCTTTGTCCACCTTAAATCTAGAGGACAAAAGAGGGTAAACATCTCAGGACCCTGGGTGGGGTCCTTGCGTGTTTCTAGGTTAAGAGTCACAAGGATGCAAGGGCAAAGGAGTTTTCCCTGATAATAGTTGGCCTGGGTTTCTGGGGGTACAGTGCCCATGTCACCACCATATAAAAGAAAGGCATAACCTATGAACAAAAGGGCATTTTTCATGCATAGAAACTCATGAACAGGTTTTTCATCCTCTTGTTTTGGGACAGTTAACTGCTCTAGTACCTCCTGCCCTATTCTTGACAAGTATAGTAGACTGTAAGGTGTTTTTTTCTCAACGATTTTGTCAAGCAGGGAATCCTTTCTCTAGTAGTTTGTGTTCTTAATTTTTATCAAATAGCAGATTTTTGAATTCTTTTGCTTTTGAGCCTTGCATGTAGACTAAATGACTGCTTATTTATTCCTTTTCTATTCTTTTAATCACTAGCCAATGGTGATTGCTTTATAATTGTGACAAAGAAATCACTTTAAAAGACCGATATATATTAATTTAAGGTTGCCAAGGAATTCAGCTATGTAATTCCTAAATGAAAACTCAAGTCAGCAGTCAACCTTTTATGGAGTTTAATTACAAACAGGAGGAAGAAAGGTATTAGAGATAGAGAGAGAGAGGGAGAGAGAAAGGGGAGAGAAGGGAATAGGGCTTAAATACCCCTTCCGTTTAGGCTGGGCCAAAAGGCCCAAGCCCTTAGATAGCTGAGGCAAAGAAAAGAGATCAGGCCCTATCACTCACGCGACCAAAATGGAGAAACAGTCTCAGGGGCCTCCACCTCCAGCTTCCTTCAGAGCAAGCTTCTCAGAGCACAACCTCTCCAACCAACCACCTTAGTCTTCAGACCCTGCTATCTTTAAGGAAACCATCCAAGTTCCCTCCCTCAGTTCTCACATCTACCAATCACTGTCCATGTCTTCCCTGTGCCAATGGTGGCTCTAGCTTAACCCAGGACCACCCAGAGGTCTGTGGCTTTGCACATGTATGTTGAAGGTCATATTCTCAAATAATTAAATCTTGATCCTTTGCTACAGCCCTTCCTAAATCCTGTTACCCTGAGTAGGGTGGAGATTGGAATAATTAAATTTTGATCTATGCTGCAGCCCTTTCCATTGTTCAGCAAAAGGTTTCTGTCCTAAAGTAATCTTAAGAAGGGAGGAAGAGGAACCTCCCTTGTCAATGGGATTCACATTCCAATAGAGTTCCCACTATCAGTATGAAATTTTCCAAGTATGAAATTTCCCAATGGTGAAATTTCCAACATAATACAGCTTGGGCACAGATAAAACCAGATCCCCTTCATTCCTTTGTTGTTTCTCTTGAAATTATAGGAAAATATAGGTGATTTTATTTCTCTAAAAGTGAATCTTATTTTAATTATCTCTGTAACTCCTCTGTTTAGTTTAGCTAACTTTGTAACTCCTTGGTTGGCATTACATACATCTGAAAATTTAGATAATAAATTATGTTTATTATATTTATTTATAATATATAAATATTATATATTTATTATATGTGGCTCAGCTATGAACAATGAGTATCTGTTCAATTGTTCAGGCTTTTGCAAAGTGTTTTTTAGTTGTATTATTTATTACTACCTTAGAATTTGTTCTAGTTTGGTACATTTCTGATCATTAACAAGTTTTTCTTTACGTAAGCCTAAAGTTTACCTCCCTGAAACTTCCACTCATTGCTTCTAGTTCTGCCCCACTTGGGACCATGCTGAACAAGACTCTGACATATAATAAAGTATTAACAAATGTTTACTGATTAAGGCTCCTTCCACTTGACAGTCCTTGAAATATATCAACAGAGCTATCCACATCTCTCCTAAATCATGATGAAATGAACTCATAAAGTTACTATTCTTTCCTCACATAAGAAATAAACATTAAGTAAGGATCATAACAGAAAAATTATATCAATTATGCTATGCCTTTTTATTATTTCGAATGGAATTGAACTTTCCATCATTTACTTCTGGTTTTTCTTAGCAATTTAAAGAAGGACCTCTGATTTTTGTGCATTTATTTTCTATCCTTTTACTTTACTGAAACTGGAAATCACGTTTTTTTTTTTAAACTAAAGAATTTCCTTTTCTACTGCTTATTTTTATAGCTATATTAGACTGAGTGATGAAAAAGAGTAAACTAGGTTACAGAGAAGGGAGACTTTCTGATAAGTTTCTTGCTAATTAGGGGTTCACATCTGAAAACTTCCTTCTGCCTGATGTTAAGTTTCGGGCTAAAATTGCTTTAAGTAAGGATGGTAAAGAGGAAAGCAATACCTATCAGATGTCTTATTTAGGAATTTGGTAATAATATTAATTCATTTTTATGTAAGAGTAAAATGCTAAATATTATTTCCTTCATGAGTTCTGCAATCCCCTCTATTTAGATTCATACATCATCATTTGTGCTGTAACATCAGTAATTGTCTTCTAAGAATAGTAGTTCTCATTTTTCTTGACTATTCAGTATTCCTTTTAGGGCTGCTGAAAGGAAGACCCTTTGAAAAAAAGGCAAAGTAGCTGATAATGTGCACATTTTGGGGGCATGAGTTGACTCTGGCAAAAGATGGGTTCAATTCATAATTCACAGATTTACCGTATTTGATGAGTTTTCATTTTAGAATTTGTGAACCTTCTTTCTTACCTGCTTTATTATGCTTTAGTATGAGTTTATAAGGACCTTTCTAATTTACCTATGGTTTTTTAGTAGCCTTACAAAAAAAAGTTGGAAACTTTTAAATTTATGCATCATGTTTATTGGTCACCCATGCTGCCCAAGTACTGTGGTAGCATTCAATGGTATGCGCAGGTACATAAAATCCAAGCCATCAAGGAGTGTATAATTTAGTAAGAAAAAGTTGTTTTGAAGCATTGAATGTTTTTGGTATGGGCATCATTGATTTCTTTGTTGCTCAAAGAAGTTCTGTTTTATGAATGGTAATTTTCCTTTTCTGAGAGACAGCATGGCATAATGGACAGAGCTGGTTTTGAAGCCAGGAAGACTAGGGTTGAAATTCAACCTCTGACACCTGCTGTGTTACCCTGGGCAAGATTCTTAACTTCCAGATGTAGGCCTCTCTAATACTATAAATTGCAGAAAAAATTGCCTAGTTTTTGCTTTTGTTTCCTTCCCCATGTGTATTAAGAGAAATGGATACTATTGGTAAAGTTGACAAACCTTATTGCATTTCATGTTGTTGGCAGGCAACTTTACCTGGAGCCAAAATAAGTGGTGGTCTTTCCAACTTGTCCTTCTCCTTCAGAGGAATGGAAGCCATTCGAGAAGCCATGCATGGTGTTTTCCTTTACCATGCAATAAAGGTATGTGGAGAGGCCTGGTTGTCCTGTTGAACACCAGCATGGACTTTGACTGTTTCTGGGAACCCTGATTCTTCTTTTCATTCTCCTTAGTTTGGTATGGACATGGGAATAGTGAATGCAGGAAGTCTTCCTGTGTATGATGACATTCACAAAGACCTCCTACAGCTTTGTGAAGATCTGATTTGGAATAAGGACCCAGAGGCTACAGAAAAGCTGTTACGCTATGCCCAGGTAATTTCAGATGGAAGAGAGTGTTCTGGGAAGAAGCGACAAAGGTAACTAGGTGATGGATGGAGCACTTGGGCCTCTGGAGTAAGGGAGGGCTAAGTTCCAATCTGACCTCAGACACTTACTGGCTGCTTGCCTTTGGGCAAATCCCTTTACCTATGTTTGCCCCAGTTTCCTCTTCTGTAAAATGGGGATAATAATAGTACCTACCTCATAGGGTTGTTCTGTGAGGTTCAAATAAGATAATAATTGTAAAGCACTTCCCATAATGCTAAGGTTAATTGACTTACCTCAAGTTTCTGTAAGTGTGAGTAAATAGCTGGGTTGCAATTTGAAAGTAGCTCCACTGAACTCTCAGCACTTAATGTCAGAGAGTGTGTGAATTTGAGTGTGTTGTGTGTGCATGTGTAAGTAAAGGAGACATTCCATACAGCAGTAGGATCCCCACTTCAGAGAAGCTTACAGGCTATTACACTGAGACAAGGAAGGAAGACATTCCAAGACAAAAAGGATGAGGAGACTGGTAAAGAAGTAGGAAGATGCTTCTGTGAAATTTTTACTGTTTTCTAAGCAGCAATCACTTGTCAGCCCTTCACTACATATATTAACTTTTCCCCTTCAACCACAGCAGATGGAAATAGATTTCCAAAAAAAGAAAATCAAGATAGGACTGGGGAGAATAAACAGGGCTCTTGCTCTTTCAGCCCTACTAACTGAGAGAAATTGGATTTCTGGAGTTTTGCTTAGGGGAGACCTGCATTTGAGAGAAGCTCATTTGAGTGCAGATCATGTAGGCAATTGACTTTCCTCGGAGTTCTTTCTGTGATGGCTGCAGGCCAGAGTTCCCTAGTTTTGGTCATTGTGAGTTATAAGTTGCCATTTCTTAGCTTTTGTCGATTTGCCAGATGAGAAAACAACCTTGGCAGAAACATTCCCCTCTCCCTCATTCCAACACTTTTTCTGTTTACCTCTTCACAGTAGTCCCAGGCTTTCCTCATGCTTTCATAGCAGAGACCATGGGAAGGCTTTCTTTACTGCTAAGATATAAAACAACATCCTGTCATTGGTCTCAGTGGGCCTTGGTCAGACCTTTCTTTGATAACTCACTGAGTAAACAGGTCGTATCAACCTGTAGTCAGTGCCTGAAGGATAGGTTAGTTTCCTTGGCTTGATATTGAGCTAAGCAAAGTATTCCTAATTACTGTTGAGACTATTGCATTTTCCCCTGCTTATCCTACCTTGTTGTATGAGATAACTATTTCATTTCGGAAAGATAGACATAAAATACCTTATCATTATTATTTTTATTGTAACAGATATTTTGGGTAATTTTTTAAGGATTTCAAAGCATTTTATGTATCAACTAGTAAATATTAAGCATCTGCTATGTACCAGGCACTGTGCTAAAGGCTTAGAATAGTTTATAATCTAATAGGATGTTATTCATTTGAACCTTTTAACAAGCTCTGTGAGATAGTGGTGAACTGTTAGTCCCATTTTATTGATGAGGAAACTGAGGATCAGAGTGGCTAAATGATTTACCTAGGTTCACTAATTCATGTTTCAGGTATTAATAATTAACAATTACTAATGCATGTTTGAGGTATTAATAATTAATGATAATACATATTTGAGGCAGGCTTCATACTGGTGTCTCCTTGACTTGTAAGTCTAATGTTTTCTCTACTGTGCCATACTAACCACTTGGGAATGATATATAGTATTGCAAACATTTGAAGTACTGTTCTTGCTTTGAATTAATCACGGCTTATGGTATTGTTTTCCCTCCATTTCCTCATTTCAGTTTTAGATGTTGTTTATCAGTTTTCTGTCCTGTGTATCTTGATGAGCTATCAGGAGATTTAGTCTCTAGAGGTGTAGGCAGAGTTGAGGGGACCCTACGAGACATTCCAAGAGTTGTAATCCATTATAAGAGAAATGATCATGTTCATTTTGATGTAACTGTGGCAGCTTGTTCTGAGCCATCAAGATCACTGTCAAGTAGCCCCTCTACATTCAGGGTGACTTCTATTAATGTTATGGAACTTAATTATGAAAATAGACATATTTTAACAACCCCTGGGAGCTGCCAGCTAAGTAGTATTTCTTTAGAAGGCACTAAGTACAAATGGAGCATGAAAAGGGGGAATGTAGTAAAGCAAATGAAAGTCATTGGAGCTTTCTTCCCACTCCCTTAAGGGTATGATTATCTCCTTTTGAAAATGAACTTATCTAAATACCAGCCCTGCTGCTCATGCCTCCTGCCTGGTTCATTGTTGTAAACATTGGGAAGAATTCTGTGCTCAGTCCTTTGAGGTCTTATAGATCCTTTCTTTAATTAGCATTAAACTTTATTGTAAAAGATTTTAAAGTGGTCTCAAGACAGAACCAAAGCTGAGCAGGAGGAGGAGGAGGAACTCTCATTGGTAATCAAATGCTCTGCTATCCAGAATTCAAGAGGCAGAATCATGTAGTGGAAAGATTATTGGCCTTAGAGGCCAGAATCTATCAATCAACAAATATTTTGTAATTAAGTGTCTACTATGTGTAGACACCGGGAGTAGTTGTACAAAGAATGCAACAATCTCTGCTCACAAAGAGCTTCTGATTCTAATAGAGGAGACAATAAGTACAGAGAACATGAATATAAAGAGGATAAATACACATATAACCAAAGTTACTAGATATGAGATAATTTGGAAGAGCACTCTCCAGTGTGTTTATAGTCCATTCCAGAATGGTGACAAGAAGATTAAGAAAAATAACAAATGTAGCTTATTTCCTAGGAGAGTAAATTTTAACTATTTGGAGGAGAAATATGAAAATCCTTGAGATTTTAATAGTCTTAACTATTTAATAATTTTGACTAAATTGAATGATGGAGATCTCAAATGATCACCTTTATTATGAGGGTTTGAGGTGGCTTTAACTGATCTTTCACATAGGTAAAATATATTTCATTACTAATTTTATTGTTAATGTTACATTCAGTAATTTCACTGTTGAATCATTGAAGATGAAAGGATTTAATAGAGAAATGAGTATTTACTGTTAGGAAAGAAAGTTTTTACAGTTAGTTTATTAAATAACATTTGATTAAAGGGAAAAAAAATTGCTGAATTAGTAAGAAAGAGGTTTTAGTTTATTAATTAGAAAGAAAATATCCAAATACACTCCTAAATTACCATAGAGTTTGGGATGATCAGATTAAATATGGGAATAATTGAAGAAGGAGACTGAGGGGTGACATTCAGATGAAGCTGGTAGACCTATCCCCTGCCTTGAAATGTTGAAGTGCTTCTTCATGCCTTCCTTCTTCTTTTCCTTTGCAAATCAGTTTCCAGATCCTGTGAGTTTTAATGTCATTTTTATCCAACACTTTTGTTTCATTCTCACCTTGCTCCCTCTTTCCCCAGTCAAGCACACATGTCTATTGATAACCTCCCTACATTCAGTAACTATCCAGTTGAGATACTTCTGCTAGATTATCTTTTTTTAAAAGTGTTTTTAATTAACACTTAACGCATTCTAAAAGTGAACATTTCAAAATAAAAAGTAAAAAAAGAGGACTAATTGTGTCTGTGAAAGATGCAGTATGAAAACAGAAGATTCCAGGTCCCAATCTAGTTGAGTTGATGGTTGCTTTACCTACTTTTTTGTCTTTATTTCAGACTCATGGCACAGGAGGGAAGAAAGCCATCCAAACAGATGAATGGCGGAATGGCCCAGTTGAGGAAAGATTGGAATATGCCCTAGTTAAGGTATGTTAGGAGAAAAGAGTATCCAATGGGTTGGAAGTACAGAGTACATGCATACACAAAGTAACCCCCAAATCTGAGGACCATTTTCAACTTTAATAGCTGAATGGCTCATAGACTTTGGGGACACCTGTTATATAATCTTGGTTCGCTCATTTGTGTGATCATTGATGGAAGAGTCTCTTGGTGTTCAGGAAAAAGGAGATGATACAAGGCATCTATCAGGAAATTCATATGTTTTTGTTAAAAACCTAATTTATGCAAGGTGCTGTGACTATATATGGTGCCTACTTTTTGCAATTCTTAGGATATTTTACAAAAATATACTGGGGCCATTTTCTCTGAGTTCCCTTTTCTCCCACTTCCTCATCTCTTATCATTTAGATCCCCTCTTCCACTGTCTTCTCCTTTACCCCTCTCTCATAGGATCACGTGACCTTACTCTGTACCAAGGCTCACCCTTTCCTTGTTCAAGTGATCCTATTCTGTCCCATCTCCTCCAACAGATTCTTTTATTTGTCTTCATTTCTTTTTGTCTGCTAGCTGCATCCTCATTGCCTAGAAATATGCCCATGTTTCCTACATCCTGAAAAAGGCTTCATTTGGTCCTTCTGTCCCTTCTGCTCTTTGTAGCTAATCTTGAAAAGCCTTCATTTTCTCTCCTCTTAACCCCTTACTGTCCAACTTTTGACCTTATTCCACTGAAATTGCTCTCTAGAGATGCCTTAGTTGCCAAGTCCAGCAGCCTTTTCTTAACCCTCATTCTTTTTGGCCTCTCCATAGTCTGGACACTGTGGGTCACTTGTTCCCTCTTGGTACTCTTGTATTTTTCCAGACACAGTGCCTGTCTCTCTGCCTACTCTGGCTCCTCAGTCTCCTTTTCTGGGTCCTCATCAGGTCCTCTTGTGGTCCTTCTCCCGCTATACTACTTATGTTCATTGCATCGGCTTTCACAGATTTAATCACCACCTCTAGGCAGATGATTCTCAAATCTAGCTCCCCTGCCCTAAGCTCTCAACTGATTTGCAGTCCTATGTCTCCAGCTGCCTTTCTGATGCATCACCCTGGATGTGTTTAAACAGAACATAGCCAAAACAGAGCCTATGGTTTTTCCCTTTAAACTCTCCTTACCGCCATACTTCCCTGTTACTGTAGGGAGGGCCATCCTCCTCCCATCTGTTAGGGTTACAACCTAGGTGTCCTCCTGGATTCCTCAGTCTCTCATTTGCTGCTCCCTATGTCCAGGCTTGCTGCCAGGGCCCAGGAGTTCACCTCTGCAGCAACTCTCCCATATGTCCCCTTGTCTGAGAGTGCCACCACTCCTGTGCAAGCCCATATCACCTCTTTCCTTTAAACTCTGACCCCACATCTTAGAATCCATACTATGGATTGGTTCCCAGGCAGAAGAGAGGTAAGCGCTTGTCCAGGGTCACAGCTAAGAAGTGTCTGTGGCCAGATTTCATCACCTTCCATCTCTAGGCCTGGCCCTGTCTCTCCTGAGCCAGCCAGCTGCCCCTCATTCTTTGATTTTTGTTGTAACCCTGCTGGTGAGTCTGGCTGCCTAGAGTCTCCCCATTCCAATTCAGCCACTAAAGTGATTTTCCTAAAGTGCGGGTGCAACCTCTTTAACTTTAACCACTCTGGCATTCAAAGCCCTTCATAACCTAACCCCCTCCTCTCCTTTCAGTCTTCTTACATTTTACTCCCTGCCATGTAATCTCTGAGCCAGGGATCCAGGCCTCCTGCCCACTTCAGGGACAAGTCCTTCCTTCTCTTGCCTCCGGACATTTTCTCTGACTGTCTCATGCCTGGCGTGATCTCCCTCCTCAACTCCACCTACTGATTTCCCTGAGACTTTTTTAAGTCCCAATTAAAACTCTACCTTTCCCAACCCTCTTGTTTCTGGTGTCTTCCTTAGGCTAATTATCTCCTATTTATCTATATCTGCATCTGCATCTGCATCTGCATCTGCATCTACATCTGCATCTGCATCTACATCTACATCTACATCTACATCTACATCTACATCTACATCTACATCTACATCTACATCTGCATCTACATCTACATCTACATCTATTTACATGTCTCCACCTTTGGGCTGTGAGCTCCTCCAGGGCAGGGCTTTGTCTTGCTTCTTTTTGTATCCCCAGCCTAGCATATTTCCTTGCACCTTCTAGGCTTTTAATAATGTTTATTGTTTGATCTAGTCAAACTTCCATTTCCACAGACAAGGAAACTGGTGTGCACAGAGTTGCCCAAAGTCGCACATCTAGTTAGTGATAAAGACTAGACCAGAAAGCTTATCTCCTTTCTGGTCTAGTCCTGTTTTTTACCTGTTACATTCCTCTTTTCCTTTTATTCCTGCAATTAACTTTGTACTTTGGGCTTGCTTTTTGTTTTGGGTCTGGCAGTGTTGAACTGGATCCTGCTTTTGCTCCTCACTCACTGTCTGCCTTCAGTCCCTTCACCCTTCTCAGCTTCCCCACCCCTGAGATGAGAAAACTCCCACACATTATTAGAAATATACAGTCTGTAAGGCTACCAGAAGACAAAACAGGATTGGTTTGTTGTTTTTTTTCTTTGAATTTGTATTTTGATATTTACTCTTAGTTCTCAAAGAGCCTGTGCTAGAATTGCCTTTTCTAATATTGTTAGAATTCTGTTGAACTTTTATTTCTAACATTCTAACAATCTCTGTTTCTGCCTGTTTTTTTTTTTTTTTAATTCCAGGGCATTGAAAAACATATTGTAGAGGACACTGAGGAAGCTAGAATGAAAAAGGACAAATATCCCCGACCACTGAACATAATTGAAGGGCCACTGATGAATGGCATGAAAGTAGTTGGTGATCTCTTTGGTGCTGGAAAGATGTTTCTTCCCCAGGTTGGCAAAGGAGTGAGGGGGTGCGGTGGAAGTGGAGGTAGGGGCAAGTGATGGCAGAAATCTTCACACTGGAGCCATCTCCTTGTCCTAGAATTAATAGTTACTCTAGAACAACTTCAGTTATTTAGTGAAGCATCTCTTAAGAATGTTAAGTGCTGTGATACACATTGGGGATGCAAAGACCAAAATGAAACTATCTCTGCCCCCAGAGAGTCTACACTATTTCTAGAGAGACATGTAGAGTTTGTGCTTGGGTATATATACACATGCACGGCATTACCCATATTTTTATAGGTAGAGAATACATATGAAGTAAGTTTTTAAGGAAACAAAGGATGGGGCTGTGTAAAGGCAGATTTTCTTATTTCTAAGGTTTTAAGTTCTGTTGGGAGTCCAGGGAATTAAAGATCTTCATCCCTCTCCCAAATCATCACATCCCAGCCTGAAATAAGAAGGAGTGCCTGGAAAATCTGCTTTTTTGTAAGATTGGTGCTTAGACGTCATCTGAGAATACTCCTTTCCTCTGTACCTAATCCTTTTCCCTTCCTATCCTCTGCAGAAAGAAAGAAAACAGTCTCTGATTTCTTTTTATTATCTGTTCAGTAGTATAGATGTCTAATTTAGTCTATGGATGCAGACATCTCAGAACGATCTGTTTAAAACAAATAGGTTCCATTAAAGCCAGAATGCATTAAATGGTTTGTGATGGATAGCAGTATTTCTTGGGTTTAATTCACAAGAAGAGCAGAAGTAGGGATAGAATCACTTAGCACTTATTGAGTGCCTTTTGTGTGCCAGGCACTGTGCTAAGTGCTGGGGGTCATAATAAGACGTATAAGACATGCTCTTGCCCAGTTCTAGCTGAGAAGACCAGGGATGGATATACAAAAAATCTAAAATACTAATGGATGTCACAAAGTTGGGTGTGATCTGTGATATCAATTCATTTCAGCAAATATTTATTAAGAGCCTAATCATCTCCACTCCCTTACACCTTCCTTCAGGTCCTAACTAAAACCTCACCTCTATAGGAAGCTTTATTCCTGGTCGCTCCTTCTTAATTCTGATTCTTTCTTCTATTGATTATTTCCAATTTATCCTGTCTCTTCCTTGTTTGTACTTGTTTTTTTGCATGTTGCCTCCCTTATTAGAATGTGAACTCCTTGAGGGCAGGGACTGTCTTTTGTCTTTCTTGTAACCCCAGTGCTCAACAGAGTACTGGACATAGTAAGTAGGTGCTTAATAAAATACAAAAACAAGATTTTCCTTACCTTCAAGGAGATTCACTATGTACACAAGGAAGTTGATATCTCGATGCAGAACTACCCTCTCCTGGCATTTTCTCTACAACTTATAATTTGGAGTGACCTAGAGCAGAGGGGTGCTTAGTGATCTCCCATTTCTATGTTCAAGATGGAGCAAGAGTAGTAATAACTGAGAAATCTGGGCAAGCTTCACATAGGAGGGAGGCATTTGAACTGATAGAAGAAAGTTAAGGGAATTGACACATGAGAACTAAGGAGGAAGTATAAAATTCAGAAAGTAGGTCATTAGGGACTAGGATTGTCTGGGAAGGTTTGACCAAAAAAATACTTTGATAACCCTTGGAGGAAGGACAGCATTTAGATAAATGAAGAGAATGAGAGAGAAAGAAAATAGATTGAGCAAAAGTCTGGTGGTAGGAAAACACAAAACTACTTTTCTGGTTTTCAGTTTATTCTCTGATGATTGACTTAATATTGCCTATTTCTACATTGCTAACTGTGTCTCTTGGGCTCTCAGAGGTAAAAATTCATTGTTCTGTCATGCAATTCTTGGGCCTGGGGTCAGGAAGATCTGAGTTCAGTTCTGGTCCCAAGCACTTACTGTGTGACCCTGGGCAGATCATTTAAACTCTCTCAGCCTCAGTTTCCTCATCTGTAAATGAGAATAATAGTACCTTTTTTTCTAGGGTTGTTTTGAGGATAAATTGAGATAATATTTGTAAAGTGTTATATAAGTCCTCTCTATTACATGCCCTGAAATCCCCACAAAAAAGGATGAATAATTATATGATTGTTTTTGTCTTTCCAGGTAATAAAGTCAGCCCGGGTCATGAAGAAGGCAGTTGGCTACCTCATTCCTTTCATGGAAAAAGAACGAGAGGAAGCAAGGGCTCTTACTGGGAGCGTGGAAGAAGAGGCGAGTCCTTGTGTGACCCTTTTGAGGGTTTTCCTGGAAGAGTATGTTGGGAAATTCAAAGGAAGTAGGATAGAATCCCTTCAGAGGCAGCTTGGTAGTGCAGTACAGTGGGGTAGAGTGCCATACATTCAGCCTGTGTGATCTTGGCCTAGTCACTTAACAGTCTGCCTCATTTTCCTCAATTGTAAAGTGAGGATAACAACTACTTCCCTGTGTTGTTGTGAGGATAAAATGAAATAAAGACTTATAAAGTGCTTATCATGGTGCCTGACACTGTTCCTCAGACACTTACCTAGCTGTGTGACTTTTGGACAAGTCCATTGACTTCTCTGTCTCTACTCCTTCTCTGTGAAATGGAGATAGTAATAATAGTTCCTACCTGCAAGGGTTGTGGTGAGGATCAGATAAGGTAATGTTTTAAAAGTGTTTAGCATTGTGCCTGCCACATAGTAATAAATATAATGCTTATTTCCTTCCTTCTGATCTTTTCAGTATTGTAGTGTCTTTAAATGAATACTCTTAATCCTAGTGTTATAAAATCCCTGCCTTTAGGTTATTCTTCCAATGAAAACCCATAATTTCTAGATGAAAACAATTGAGTAAGTGCATGAAAAAAGTATTTGTTAAATGCTTGCTTTGTTCCAAGGACTGGGGTGAGTGGGGTGGGGGTGGCACCAATTCAAAAACTATCTGATCATCAAGAAGCATAGGTTTGAATGGGGGAATATTGCAGGAGATGGTAACTTGTGGGGAGTGTCTTGGGTTGGGAAGTCACCACAGAGTTGGGGGAGAACAGTGGTGTTGATATGTTGACCTCTGCCAGAGCAGGACGTAGAAAGGGATGAAGTCAGACGTAACCAAGAAGCTGGCCAGATGCAGGAGATGCCAGGTTCAAATCACTTCTTAGCTCTGTGGCCCTGGGGAAGTCACTTAACCCTGGTTGTTAGCCCTTGATTGTAAGGCAGAAATTAGTTAAAAAAAAAAAAGATGGCCAGAGACCATCATAGTGAATTTAGAGGGTCACTGCCATAAGAGAGCCACTCACCATTCAGTTTCAAAGAAAGGCACGGTAGAACTTCATGGCAGGAAGATGTTCAGGATCTAATGTTTCTGATGAATGTTATTGATTCTTGTTCAGTCGAATTCAACTGTAGTTGACTCTTTGTGACTCCAGTTGAAGTTTTCTTGACACAGATACTGGAGTAGTTTGCTATTTCCCTTTTCAGCTCATTTTGCAAATGAGCAAACTGAGGCAAATAGGGTTTAGTGACTTGCTCAGGTGACATTGCTAGTGAGTGGTTGAGGCCAGATTTGAACTCAGGTTTTCCAGACTGCAGGCCCAGTGGTCTGTTGTGCCTCCTAACTACCCCTAACAAACACTTGGTGTTTTTTTAGAGGGTGGTGAGGAGGTGAAGAATGGTAATGGGCAAATCAAGTACCATTTATTCAGCCATTTAACTTGATTGTGAGCCCTAAGCAGTGCAGACCGTTAGGACTTAGTATTATCATGAAGTTTTGTGTAGAGTAGCAGCCGAGTCAGGTGGGTGCTGACTGTGGTTGTCCTCTCGGGGGTAATAATAGTGCCACAATAATAATAGGGTTCCTTTCTTTAACATTTGACGATTACACATGCTGGCTTGTTTCTCTTCACAATGATTTTCTGGAGCAGGCAGGACAGTCATGCTCATTTTATGGATGAAGAAGCAGGCTCAGGTGGCAAACAGTCAGTAGCCTTGCCAGGACTGGAATCAAGGCCCTTTTACTCTTTGACCACTGCTCTTTCCATCATACCTTTCATTATCAAAAGGATTAAAATTTTTTTTTGATTTTTAACATGCTTTAGTGATGACTGTTTCTGCATCTTTGTCACTTCCAGATTCCCTGCCCTATGATAGAGATATGAGGGGCCTTTTGTAACAAAGAAAATCATTCTAAGCAGAACACAGGACCAGTGTGCCATATTCTGTACCCAGACTCCATTGCTGCTTCATGGAAAGGCAGGAGGCCTTTCTCATTCTTCTCAGGGTCCATGGTTGGACATGATAGTTCCTCAGCACTTGGCTTCAACTTTTATTGACTTGATCTTAATACCTTTCTACTTTATCCTCTTGGTTCTGCTTGCCTCCTCTTTAGACCAGTTTATTCAAATCTTGAATTGTTCTTCTGTTGATGTTGATATGTTTCATTGAGCCATTTACCACAGTCTCTTGCTCCTTCTGTTTGAGGTAACAACCTGGGCACTGACCTCCTACACCTGCCACCATTACATTTAGCTAGCTAGTTTTACAGAATACTTTACAGTTATCTCACTTAATCCTATGAAGTAGTTGCTGTTATGATTCTCATTTTATAGATGGGGAAGCTAAAGAAGATAGATATTAAGTGACTTGCCCAGTGTCACACAGCTAGTAGGTATCTGAGGTTGGATTTGAGTTTTTCTGGCTCTGGTTCTAGTGCTCATCCTGAGTGCCATCTAGCTCCCACTCTGAGACACTGCTTTGATTGGGTTTGAGGGTAGAGTGCTAGGAGAGGAACAGATTTCTGTCTAAATTCAGCTAGTTTCCATAATATGTAGCCCCATGACCTTGACCTCAAACTTGAATCAGGCATATTACTGGGCTGGAGGGAGATCTCTTCATCAGTTCTATCTCTGGTTATCCTGGGCTCTTTGTGTCAGGTTACCTGGGCTCCTTTTTTTTTCTTCTTCCATAAACGAGTCTGTTCCACTATTGTATTAAATACATTTCTACCCCAACGTTTGACTAAAATGCACAATTTTATCCAAGCCCTTTATAATAAAATGTTCACCTGCTTGATTTACATTTGCAGGACCCTTACCAAGGCACGATTGTGTTGGCAACTGTCAAAGGTGATGTGCATGACATAGGCAAGAACATTGTGGGTGTAGTCCTGGGATGTAATAATTTCAGGTAAGAATTTTAGGAGTCCTATCTTGGACTCCTTTCATATTTTAATGGTCATTTAGTCAATAAGGCACATATTCGTTTAAAAAAATCTTTAAATTTGGAATATTTTTCCATTGTTACATGACTCAGGATTCCCCTTCCCCCTCTCCCAGAGCCAATGAGTAATTCCACTGGGTTATATACATGTTATCATTTTTCAAAACCTATTTCCATGTTATTTTTATTTTCAGTTGAGTGATCTTTTAATGCCCAAACCCCAATCATATCCCTTTGAATCATGTGATCAATCTTATGTTTTTCTTCTGTGTTTCTGCTCCCACAGTTTTTTCTCTGGATGTGGATAATATTCTTTCTCATAAGTCCTCAGAATTGTCCTGAGTCACTGCATTGCTGGTAGAGAAATCCAGTACTCTTTAATTGTTCCACAATGTATCCATCTCTGTGTACAATGATCTCCTGGTTCTGCTCCTTTCATTCTGCATCAGTTCCCATGGAATTCCTTCATTTCTTTATTCCTTTTAGCATAATAGTATTCCATCACCAACAGAATCCACAATTTGTTTAGCAATTCCCCAGTCAATGGACACCATTACGCATCCATTCTCTGCCAAGCATTGTGCTAAGCATTGGGGATACAAAAAGAGGCAAAAGATAATCCCTGCCTTCCTGGAATGTAAATGGTTTAAAAATTTAAGAGATTTTTTTTCCATTGTGAAAGGGAGAACTGCATAGTCAAGAATGAAAGTATTTGGTCAATATGATCAAAGAGCAAATAACGTTCTCTTTAAACTTGATGAATAAGCTTTATTTTTCTTAAATTAATTTTATTTTCAGTTCCAAATTCTTTTTCTTCTTGCTTTGCTCACTGAGAAGTCAAGAAAAACAAGTCCATTCTCATTATGTATGGTCATGCAAAACACATTCCTGCAGAAGTCATGTTGAGAGAAGAGGGAGGGAGAGGCTAACTGCTTTAATCTGCCTCTTGAGTCATCTGCTCTCTATGTGGAGGTGAATAGCATGTTTCATCATGAGTCCTTTGGAATTGATTGGTCATTGTTGATCAGTTCTGAAGACTTCCACAGTTGATTGTTTTCTTACCTCCTTTTTGACACCAAATTATAAGATTTTGTAACTAGGTCCCATGAGGTGATATTGAATTTCCATCTTGTTTTTCTTAGTAAAAAATGTTACATTTAGAAGATGAAATTGTAATTGTCTTTGTAGTGTCTCCACAATCCCACATATTATTAAATGCTTTAAAAATTTCATAATGATGAAGCTCATTTTTTTGAGCTCACATATGCAAGATGAAGTCATGGTATAATGAATGCCATTTGCAAAGAAGAAGATTCATCCATAACAAAATAGGTTTTTATAATCTAATATAGATGGTTTATAATGACTGTGCCTTGTTAATCTGGTTACAATGGATTCCTTATAATGAGTAATCCAGTATAATTAATTGTGCTCTTGGGTTCCTGTCCACCCAAGAGTCAATCTCAATCAGATACTTTTACTTTCTTCACATTGTAGTTAATGGAAAGTTGTTTTGGGTTTTAAAAATAATTTTTAGTTCTTTGCTGATAAAATAATTAATGTTGGTTACATGGTTAAAGCTTTTTCACAAACAAACAAAATGAATACTTCTAGGATAAAGAAATTAGTGCTTGACTGGGAAGAAAGCCTTGGTATTGGGCATCTCTAATGAAGATTTGTTAAGATATATAGACAACTGACAGAAATATATGTAAGGCCAAAAGCCATTCCCCTACAGAGGAGTGATCAGTCAGTTAGTCAATAAGCATTTATTTGGCTAGAGAGCCAGGTCTGGAGATGGACAGAGCTGGTTCTAGATATAGCCCCTAGACATTTCTCAAGCCATATGACCTTAAATCCAAATGTCTAATCCTTACAACTGATACTTAGTAAGGGTTAAAAAAAGCATTAAGTATTTGTTCTGGGAATATCATAGTAATTTTAAATTACCACAAAACCATTGGGAAGGCCAAGGGCATTTAAAAAAAATTTTTAAACCTTTACCTTCCATCTTGGAATGTGTATTGGTTCCAAGGCAGAAAAGTGGAAAGACCTAGGCAATGGGGGTCAAGTGACTTGCCCAGGGTCATACAGCTGGGAAGTGTCTGAATCTAGATTTGAACCCAGGACCACCTGTCTCTAGGCCTGACACGATCCACTGAGCCACCCAGCTGCCCCCAAGGGCAATTTTTATAATGAGCTCTTCCCTCTGCTGGATATATTTCTCATACTTGTTCAGTGCCCAAATCATTCTGGGCAATGATACTTCTTAGTGCCTTGTTATTAGTTTCTGTTAGCATTCTTCTCTTGTCTCTAATTTCTATGAAGCATTATACTCACCAAATACTTATTCTTAAGATACTCTCCTGTTGTATTTGGTTATTGCTAATATTAGTCAGTAGATAGTTGACAAGATAAAGCTGGGAGTGGTGTTCTTTTTTCCCCCCATATGATGATATTTGAAAAAGTGACATTTCTCCAAAGTATCCCCTTTTTTCTTAAAAGTACAAAATATTAGCAGTTATAGTATATTACTAATTTAAGCTAGAGTTAGCATATTGTTGTGCTGGAGAAAACTATGTGGTAGAATCTTTAGATTTTCCATCTTAAAAGGCTAAGATTTTTGGACATAACTAATGTTAGAATTTATTTCTTTGGGATAAGCATGTTTATTATAATTTATTACATAATTATAACATCATATATATTATGTTGAATAATATGTTATACATATTTTTAAATGGCAGCTCCAAAAAGAAAGATGCTAAGATTCCATGACCATTAAAAACAAAGAGAATGTAATTGAGAAATTATAATAATAGAATAAAAGAATAAACAAAGATATGTAATATAACCTGAAAATAAGGCAAGAAGGCCTGTCACTTACCTTAATCCAATTTAACCAGTGGCTCATGGTTTATTACTTAATTATTTGGACCACATAGCTGAGTCATTCTGTATCCTGGTAGCAGCACACCTGAATTGCAACAGTAGTAAATAGAGAAAAAAGCCTCTTAACTGCTGAAATTGCAGAATTAAAGCAAAGCCTAGCAAATTTTGGACATCATGATAGGGATTTGGAGGTGAGGTTATTTGAGAAGAAAGTGGAATATATCCTAATGTATCTGTTCAATGATAACTAAACATGTTCCATCATAGCCTCTGCCTTTACAGACTTTATATAATGCTTTATACATTGTCATTCAAGAAATACTTGTGGGTGTTACTTGAAGAGTTAAGCTCCATGGTGTATTTTCTATATTTAAAAAAGATTGTGAAGCCTCCTAGTGATTTCTGCAGGATAATTTTAAAAATGGTCCTTTTTAGGGCTAGGATTGGATCTATGATTGCATGGGTTTGGAAGATCTTAGTGGAGAAGTCTTCCTCTTTTAATGCAGATCACCTCATCTGCAATTTATAGCTATAGAGGAGCAGCTAGGTGGCTTATAGAGCTCAGGCTTGGAGTGGAGAACATCTGGGTTCAAATTTGACCCCAGATACTTTGTTAGCAATGTGACCCTGGGCACTAGCCACTTATCCCCTTTAGCCTAATCCATGTCCTTCTGTCTTAGTGACTGTTACAAGGACAGAAAGTAAGGGTTTAAAAAAATATTATAGCATTAGAGAGCCCTCATAGGTTCAGGGACCTGCCAGAATGATACAACCAGTATCAGAGACTCTCCTTGAACCCAGGTCTTTTTAGGCTATCCTTACTGCCTTTGAGGCATATTTTTTGTTTTTGTTATTTAAAAAATTTTTTTTATTCTGAACTTAACAGTGAACAAATGAAACAAATATTTCCAAATACATAGTAGAACAGAAAAAGTGGATTCTGCATTAAGCTGCTAGCATTTGTAATGAAAAGCTTGTTTTTTTCCAAATTTAAAAGTTCAGTCTCACTTTCAAAGATGTCCTGTTTGCCTTTTCTTCTTTCTGTTCTCTATTTTTTAAAAAAGAAATGCCTGTGTTCCCCATTTCCTTCATCCATCTTCCTTTCACCCTTTCTCCTTTGTTTTCTGTCAGCTACCTTCTTGTGTCAGTCTTGATTGTTGAACCAAGAATCCAGATAACCATAATTTTATTAATAGGACCAAAAATGCTTATGTAGTGTCAGATCACTGTTTTTTTTTTGCTCACCAATTCTTGGTTATTAGACTGTTCCACAAGCACTAAAGAGTTTGAATACAATATAATGTCATTACTTTGAAATTATTTTTTTAGGTTTTATTTTTAATATATTTTTAAAAAACAACAGCAACATGTTAGCTTCCTTAATTTTAAAATTATGTAAAGCCATTTTATCACAGAATTTTAAATGTATGTTCTCATTTAATCTTTTGAACAAACAGCATATAAAATTGGGTTATAAAAATAATGACATAAGTTTTATGATTAGAAATAAAGAGATTGGTAGGGAATCAAATATTCAGATGAGAAATTCCCTATTCCTTATACTGACTTCCAAGAAGGGCTTCTTAAAATGATGGTTCCTTTATGAATTGAAAATCTTTTGGCTTTAAACTATTTGGTCAAAAAGCTCACATATGGAGCCGTTATTGTTGTTGAGTTGTGTCTGACTCTTTCTGACTCCATTTGGGGTTTTCTTGGCAAAGTCCTGGAGTAGTTTGCTATTTCCTTCTCCTACTCATTTTACATGCTAGGAAACAGGCGAACCGTGTGATTTACCCAGGTCACCCAATTAGTAAGTGTCTGAGGCTGGATTTGGACTCATGAAAATGAGTCTTCCTGATTCCAAGCCCAGTGCTCTGTCCACTGTGCCTCCTATCTGCGATGCCTGACCCTCCTCAGATTCTTTTGTACCAGTGAACTTCTAGGGGCAGGCCTCTTTATAGCACAGCAGTTCTTAATGGGCCCAATTAAAAACATTAGCTTCCCTTTTGTCCCCAGCATTTCTCAGATCTAATTTTTCTGCCACAGGGTTATTGATTTAGGAGTCATGACTCCTTGCGATAAGATCCTGAGAGCTGCTCTTGACAACAAAGCAGGTATGGTACAGCTGTCAGTAGTTTCAGGCCTATTTAGGCTGTCCATCTGTCAGTGAATGGTAATGTTCTTCCAGATGTGTGATCCATGGGGGTTTAGAAGTGAAACAATTAAAAAACTCATTATCTGGTGGGAGCTGGAGTTTGGGAAAGCAGGTTAAGATTCAGTGGAACTTATAACTAAGGTGCTGGGAATGGGTTAAGTATGTGATAACATACTTTTGTTAATAATTTTTATGAAGTACTTTCTTATCTTTATAATCATGAATTTAGTCTATATAGTGTTAGATGGTTGCCCAAAAAGATGTATGATGTAATAGTGTGAAATCTCAGGTCATATTAGCAAACATAATCAAGAAATGGTGAAAATTCAGCTTTTAGGAAAACTCCCTAGGACACAACCTTTTCTTGTATTGTAAGAATTTCTTATTGAGTCTAGTGGATTTGATTAAAAAATGGTTTATGAGATGGGGCCCTCCCTTCTTTTTCACCTCTTATTCCCTCCCTTTTTTAAAATAGATATAATTGGCCTGTCGGGACTCATCACTCCTTCTTTGGATGAAATGATTTTTGTTGCCAAGGAAATGGAGAGATTAGATATAAAGATTCCTTTGTTGATTGGAGGAGCAACCACTTCCAGGTGAGTCAGATAAACTGAAGAATGTTGTTTATTAAAGTAATCTTAAGTGCTAGTGTTTAATAACCCTAGAAAAATCTAGGGGGTCCTTCTTATAACGTAGTATGTAAAATTTTGTTAGTTTTGTATGTTGGAACTGCCCTTTCTCAACTTTGAAACTAGAACAGAGAGAACTCTAGTAAATGTCTAGATTTGTTGTTTCTCTGACCCTGGAGAATAGTGTTTTAGTCTTTTTCCTGGGACTTCTTGTTCTTACTAAGTCTTTGAGATGAGCATTAGGGTCCTTGCTTCTACTGACATTAAAATTTTGTTCAGCATCTGTTGAGCATCTAAATAGGATTTTAGATTTAGAGCTAGAAGGTGCTTCCATGTTCATCTTTTCAGGAAGTTTTAATCTGTTTTGTCATGGCCCCTTTTGGGAGTCTGGTAACACTTCCTCCAAATAGCATTTAAAAAAAATTAGTTATGGAAGGACAGGCTAAATTTCAATTACAGGACAGTGAAAACAAAGATTTTTTCCCCTCCATCTAAGTTTGTAGACCACAGGTTTTCTTAGCCCCTCTGTTTGGCAGATGAAGAAAGTGATGCCCAAGGCAGATAAGTGATTTCCCTATAGCCACAGAGGACATAAATAGCAGAGCCCAAGATTTGAGTATAGGTCGTGTCCAGCTCTCTTTGCCCGTGTCACATGACTATTCTATGCTAAGTAGCATGAGTTTTTATAGAGATGAATAGAACATGTTCCTTGCCCTCAAGGAGGTTATAATGTAAGAGAGAAGATATCACTCAATACACAAATAATTATAATGATATAGAAAGAAGCACCCAAGGAAGGTAGCAAGGAATGTAAGGAATGTATGGAGTGCTATGGGAGTATAAGAGGGTGGGGAAGATTGAGAGGGAGAAGGAGAAGAGAGAGAGATTATTTCTGGCTGAAGGGAAAAGGACATAATCATTTATTTATTTATTTGGTCATTCATTCATTTATTTGTTTGTTAAAACCCTTACCTTCTGTCTTGAAGTCAATATCGTGCATTGGTTCCAAGGCAGAAGAGTGGTAAGGGCCAGGCAATGGGGGTTAAGTAACCTGCGCAGGGTCACACAGCTGGGAAGTGTCTGAGGACAGATTTGAACCTAGGACCTAGGCCTGACTCTCAATCCACTGAGCCACCCAGCTGCCCCCAAAAAGGACATATTTAAATAAAGGTGAGGTTTGAAGAATTAGAATGATTTTGAAAAGCAGAGGTGGGGAGAAAGGTATTCTGGGCAGTGGGAATGGCATGGATAAAAAGCATGAAAGAAGGAAAATGCAAGTGTGTTTCAGGAATGCTGAGTGGTTGAGCAGGTCTGAATGAAATTAGTGCAAGATATGGTGGATTTATAAGGTCGGGAATAGGAGATAATGCTAGAAAGATGGAAACTCTGTCATGAAGAAGTTTGAAGACCATGTTAAGTCATTTGTATTTTCTTCTTTAAGTAGTAGAAAGTGGCTCAAGGCTTTGGATTGGAAATTTTAGGTTTAGGAAAATCATTTGGCAGCATTTGGAGATGGTATTAGGAACTACAGTCAGAGTAGTTAAGGGGCCTATTGCGACAATCTATATAATGAGTTATGAGGCCTCAGCCAGGATTGTGACTGCAGGAATGGGAACAAAAAACCACATGCAAGAGATGTTTCAAGAAAAAATGAACAAAATCCGCAATGGGTTGGTGCTTGTCCCATTTACAGAAATAGCAAAGTCAGACAGAGGAGTGAGATTAGGGGTGAGGAAAGATGATGATGGGTTTAGTTTTGGACAGTTTGAGTTACCATTGATGCTGAAGTTAAGATGCCCTGTCTGGTGTATGAGGATGAAACTCAGGATAAAGGATAGGCATTCAGATATGGGAATAAACTTCTTATACATGTTGGTTGAATGGCTGATATCACCAGCATGAAAGTGTATAAAAACAGAAGAGAAGAGGATTGACATAGGGGAATACTCACTTTGAAGATGTGGGAGGAGATTGAGAACTAAACAAAATAGTAGATGAGTTAGGGTTAGTTAGGAGATGGGATTGCTCATCGAGGTAGTAGGAGAGCCAAGAGAAGAGTGTCAAGAAAGAGGAAGTTGTCAACAATGAATCATGATCACAGTAAGTCCTAGAATTATAATGATGTTCAGTAGAGGTGGTTTTGTGTGAATGATCTCCAACTGTTTTTCTGTAGGTTTTTTCTTTATTCTCTTGTGGTGTATACCGTTCTTTGTAGCAGTAAACAAGGTAGACAGCTAGAATCAACCTCTTTTGATCTCACCACTCCTTTGGTGTTCATAGATAAAAGGATATAGTATAACTTCTGTTTGGTAGTGATTAAAAAGCCATTTTTTGTATTGTAAATGTCACTGTGTTAAGATCACTATAATCTAAATACATTATTTTATTTAAAAGTTGTTTTAAAATTCTGAACTTAAAACACCAAAAAAATGAGCATTTTCATATGCAAAGTAGACAAAAAAGAGAATTATGTGGGAAAATGTGAATGTCTGTTAATGCACAGCTTGCTTCTCTTAAAAAAGGGTGCTGATGTATATTTACTTCCATTTTTTTCTGTGTATTAAAAATGTTTCAGTGACTCTTGGTTATTTTTTCCTTCCTTTTGGGGCAAAATTATTGATAATACCTTTCTTTCTCACTGTTAAATTTACTACCCAGTCCCCCCTACCCCCACTGAAAAAAAGAAAAAGAAAACACAATCCTTCTAACAAAAAAACATAGTTAAGCAAAACAAATTCAGACATTTGCCAGGTTCAAAAATGTATGTCTCAATAGGCATGGAGTTGAATGCCTGTAGTTCCAGTTCCTGAGAGAGACTGTGGTTGCTATTTGAATATCGGCCTTAAGTTCAGTACAGATATGGTAAACTTTGGGAGTGGTGGGCCACCACCAATTGCCTCAGGGAAAGCAAATTGCCCAGGTCAGAAAAAAAGATTAAAACTTGTTTGCTGATCAGTACTGATATCTGGCCCATGAGTGACCAGTGTACTTCCATCCTGGGAGAGATAGGGTAATCCAGCCCCTTTTTCTGCACCCCCTCACCCCCCAAGTATGTCATTCTGTAAGAGGAAGTTAATGTGCCTCATCTTCTGCTCTCTGAAGTCCTGCATTGAATAGAGTTCTTAGGTGTTTCAAAGTTGTTTTCTTTACTAGTTGATTCTATTTCTGCTAAATGCCTACATCAATTCATAAAAGTTTTACTGGTTTCCTCTGAAACTGCCCTTTTAGTTATTTTTCATAGTTCAATAATATTCCATCACATTCAAAGGCCACAATTTGTTCAGCCATCCTCCAGTTAATGGGCACTGCTTTGTCTTCTAGTTCTTTGCTATAACAAGAGTAATACTTTTTGAATGTTTTGGTCTTTTTTCTTTGTCTTTGATCTTGGGGTTTTGGCCTAATGGTGATATCATTGGGTCCAAAGGTATAGATAGCTTAGTGAATTTGGGGGCCTAGTCTCAAATTATTTCCCAGATTGACTTTTCAGTTCATAGTTCCACCAAATGCCTCAGTGAATGTATTATTTTCATGAATGATCTTCTTTTCTACACTAAAGCCATTGATTGATAGCTGCCATGCTTGAATGATTTGATGGTTTTGAAATGTTATATTGTAGTATAGCACGAGGTTGTTTTTTTTTTCTTCAGGAAGTCTTAAAGAGTAGTGATTCAGGATGAGTTGTAGGATCATTCTCAAGTGATATAATCATCCTTTGGTCAGGGAAGGTTTTGCTTAACAAGAAAATGAAAAATTGGCTTTTTAGTATGAGTAGTATGAGTCTTCATTGGCTTAATAGTCTACCCCTTTCATGGGTCACAATTATAAAATGAAATGTTATAAATATTTAAGTGAGTAGAGATAATGGAATGTGTCTTAAGGTGTGTTGAATGTAAACTCAGATTCTACATTACAAGCAACAGCATATGGTGAGACAATTCAGAGCACAAGGTCATATAAACAACATGAAATAAATTGTTAATTCTACTCATGCCTCTTAGAACAGCACCAAATAAAGCAACCTTAACAACTAAATTCCAACAGACGAATTTTTTTAAGCCTTCAAAACAGGAAAGAAATATTATGATGTAATGAGGGTAAGGTGACATTGGTTATTTACAGACTTTACCTTTTGAAAGTTGTGGGAGTAATAACCACTTGAATAAGTCGCCCATGAACTGATGATTCACTCCAGCATGGCAGTTTCTTTCTAGGATGTGGTCCTGTCTGAAGTCACAGGATGAAGTGATTCTGTGACCTCTCAGGGTTTCTTCTCACGCCCCGCTTCTTTGATTGTATGTCAGTCCTGACTTTGCTGGTCCTCTTTGCCTAGTTCCTGTTGTCCTTCTACAAAATGTCAGGGGCATGAAAGACTGCGGCTGGGCATCCGGGGCAAACTCTTCATCTCTCACTCCCTTTCTCCCCCACCCCCATCAGGGGAGCTAAGCTGTAGTGCCTTTGAAGAGACCTGAATGTGCTCTTACAATACAGAGAATAACCCATGTTTTGCCAACCAGTTTTGGATCTTAAATTCTAGGGCCATTTCAAGGTATTGAAAATGAAGCCTTTGACCTGCAGCCTTTGGTCCTTGGAAGCTGATTCTGTGTTATACTTCAGTCCTACATATTAGTCCTGCTTTTTAAGCATTCAATGGATGATTTGCCTTAGATTGCCCCCTGACATCTTTCACTATGTTTCTTCCAAAACTTTTTAAGACCTCTGCCATTGTCCAGGTCTTAGCTTTTATCTAGTCTGTTTAATCAGATATTGGCTATGGAGCTCTTTATTCCCTGCAAGCATACATTTGAAGAAAATAACCAGCTGTCCTTACAGATAGATTTCCAGTGCCCTGAAGCAGTATATCTGAATGAGAACTGTAACCCTGAGATGTTCTAAATTAGGACATCTGTGGGGTTGCCAGGGTAACTAAGCTTATTACATTGTGGTAGATTCTAGATAGATCTCATTAATGGAAGTAGAAAAAAGAAATGAGAGAATTACGAGTTTTGGCTCTTATGATGGCATTTAATGTTTGAGTCTATCCAGTGGATTTAGGATTGAACATGAGTGGAAAGATGCTCTAGCATACTTGACATTTTCAAAGTGTGTTTTTTTTTTTAATCATGAATATCTCTCTCATTAGCTTGATACTAGCTTGATACTATTAACTCCAATTGGCAGATGTAGAAAATTAGCAAGCCAAGTTCACAGTGTGAGAAGCAGGGCCAGGATTTGAGTCTCTTTTCTGATTTCCAGAGCCACACTTAGCCATCTTGGAATCTGTGAAGAGGAATGGAGAATCTCTTGTAGTTTTTTGGGGGGAGGGGGTTGAATGGTTTTTTTGTTTGTTGTTTTGAGCTCCAGAGGGAGAATTCTTTTCCTAGACTAAAGGACCCAAGGAAAAGAAAATTTGAATAAAAAGTCAAACATCGGCAACAATTCATCCTTTGGAGAAATCAGGATGAAATGCCATTTCAGTTCAATTAGCATTTATTAACTTCCCATTGTGGGCCAGGCATTATGCCTGAGGATACAAAGACAAAAATGACAATAATTACAACTTTCAAAGAACTTAGATTACCCATGACTTGGGCATCACACAAGTAGTCTTGTGTTTTACTCCTTTGAGTGCATCTGTCCTTCATTAGTTTTAAAATTTGGGAGGAAAAGATTCTTTGCATTTTTCTTTTCAATAGAATTCATTATTTCCAGCATGGTGGCCTTATTGTAGAGCTTTAGCAGGGTGCAAACATTAATATTGACTGGCACCCTATTGGGCACTTAACACTTATTGGATTAAATTTAACTAAAACCTTCCTGCCTCTCTGAGGCATAGGTAATTTAAAACAATATAAGATCAAAGTAACATTTCTTTAAGTACCATCATGCATAGGGGACTCTGTAAAAGAGACATGTAAAATTGCATTGTTAAAAATGTTTTTTACCTCCCTTTCCTTATTCTCTCTTATTCAAAAGAAAAAACCCTAGTAGCAAATATTCAGTAACACAAAAAGATACATACATTTCTGTATTCACTATGTCCAAAAAATAAATATTTTGATCTGCATGCTGAGTCTCACTTCTCTGTCAGGAAGTGAGTAGCACACAACTCTGATTATGATTACTGGATAACTAGATTTATATAGTTCCTTCTGTGTGCCAGGTGCTATGCTAAGCTCTTAATGGATATTATCTCATATGGTCTTTACAGCCTCTCTAGTAGTAAGTGTTCTTGTCCTCATTTTATGGTTGAGGATATTGAGACAATGGTAAATGACTTGCCCAGGGACAGGCAGCGAGGAAGTGTTTGAGACTGGATTTGAACTCTGGACTTTCTGACTCTAAGTTAGCCATCTATCTATTGTGCTGCATTTCTAAGTGAGAACATGGGTATACTGAGCCATTCCTTTTAACAAAAAGAGAAAAAAACAAGCATTTAATTTCTTTCTGTTCTTCATCATATGTTGAAATGTTCATTTTTTATAAAACCTTTTCTTTCTGCCCTAGAATCCTTTCTAAGACAGAAGAGCAGCAAGGGCTAGGCAGTCGTGATTAAGTGACTTTCCCAAGTTCACACAGCTGGAAAGTATCTGAGGCCACATTAGAACCAAGATCTTCCCAACTCTAGGACTAGTGCTGAGATTCACCGTGCTACCTAGCTGCCCCCAAAACATATTTTCTGTTTGCATTATTCCAAAGAGGGTTTTAGCTAGCATGGCTATGCATAAGTGTTAAATCATTGTTACTTTGGTAAAACTAACAGACTATGGATGATATTTTTTTTCCCAAATGTTCAATTGGGCAAAGAAATTATTTTAATAAAGGTTTGTTTTTATGAATTTTTTTTTATTCTGATGTTTTCAGTTTATATTTTTAGGCATCTTTCAGTAATTGTTAAAGTGAGGAAATTAAAATTGAATCTGACAAATTGTATCTTAGAAGGAAGCACTTATAGAATATACACATGGAATATATATTGGAATATGCTTACTTTGGATGGAATCTCCTTTCACTCCCTTGGACAACTCACCTTGTAGTAGTCCTTGGGGGCTGTCCACAGGCCCAAAAAGTGATGACTTGCCCAGGCTCATATAGCTAGTGTTGAAGGGAATTTCTAGCCACATCTTCCTGAACCCAAGATCCACACTTGATCAGAATTTCTATGTCATACTTCTGCATATGAGGAAAAACACATGAGCAAATCAGTCATTTTCTAACCTAGAGAAATGAATTGTTCAATTTTAAATAAAGGCAAATTAAACCAATACAAAATTTGAAAGTTTGTAAAGCGCATACTTTTTAAGTTATATCATTTGTCCTAACAACCAGCTTGTGATGTGTATATGCCGTGATTTCCATGTTACATATGAGGAAATCAAGGCTTATGGAGGTTAGATGACTTGCCCAGGGCGAAGCAGTGTCAGAGGCAGGATTTAAACTCAGTTTTTCTTGACTCCAATTTCAATGTTCTTATTTACTGTGCAACTAAGTTCCCCTTCATGACTAAAAATTTCTTTTCACAAAAGCTTTTCCTTTATCACTCTCCACAAATTTGAAAGGTAGTAGAAGTGATTTTTTCACCCTTTACTTTTGCCTCCAGCTCCCTTTACCTTTATAAACCTTACTAGGTTTTTAATAAATAATTTTAGTTGATTATTGGTTGATTTTCCCAGTCTGTGAAGAATGGTTGATCATTCTTAATTTGCTGTGAGATTGTGTAGTTCAGTATTTCTAGCATGCTGGAAGTGTTCTCCAGAAAGCCCTATAAAATACTCTATTATCCTTAATTGTGGAACATGGGTGGTGATGTCTGAACTGTCAGTTCTGATGGATGTGGGTTCTCCCTTCTTTTCAGAACCCATACTGCAGTTAAAATAGCACCAAGATATAGTGCTCCTGTAATACATGTCCTGGATGCATCTAAGAGCGTGGTGGTGGTAAGTATGAATTTTAAATAAATATTTAAATTTCAGATATGTGAAAGGAGATTAACTTAACATTTTATATGTATAAAGATAAATAAAAAGGTTTTTTAACCTCTTTCATTGTTTTTTAAATTTTGCTGTTAACTTTAAAACAGTATTGCATGTATGAGGATAATTAAAAATTTTTTTTCTAGAACCCTGTGTTTTTTTAGTTTTGCTGCTAACTTTAAAATTATTACTATATTTTGCTTTAATATCTTTATTTCTCATTAAGTTCCTAACCATTTCCATACTCATTGAGCCATCCATGAATACTAAGAATACAAAATAAAGGAGAAAAAAAATTAGTTCAGCAACACTCACCAATTAAGTCTAATAATATATCTGGGCTCCACATCCATAGTCCCCACTTCTCCAAAGAAAGGAGGAAGGTACATTCTCATATTTTGCCAATATTTCTTGAAAAATAAGAGCCAACTCTATATTAGTCAGTAAACATTTTCTAAGTGTCTGCTATGCGTCAGCCTCTGTGCTAAGCATCTTAAGATACAAAAAAATCAAAAGATAGTCCCTGCCCTCAAGGTGCTTATAATGTTACAACCAAACTATAACTAGTATAAATTGGAAATAACAGAAGGCTTTAGAATTAAGAGGATTTGGCAGTTGCTAATTGGCTAAGTGGATAGAGAGCTAGGTTTGGAAGAGCTTGGTTCAAATCCATCCTCAGACAATACCTAGCTATGTGACTTTGGCAAGTCACTTAGCCCCCATTGCCTAGCCCTTCCTGCTTTTCTATCTTAGAACTAACATAATATTGATTCGAAGATATAAGGTATGGATTTTAAAAAAAGAAAGGATGGGGAAAGGTTTTCTGTAGATGGTGGCATTTTATTTTGGACCTGAAGATGCCAAGAGGTGGAGATGAAAAGGAGGGCATTCCAGGGATGGACACCAGCCAGTGGAAATGCCCAAAGATGGGAAATGCAGTATATGTTGATGCTTTTAGGAAGTCTGAAGCCACTGGTAGTGTTCCTACAGTGCCCTGAGGGCTATAATAATAATAACTAGCATTTAATAGCTTTTTAAGGTTTGCCAAGTACTATACATATGTTATCTTTTCCTATTAAAATTTATTAAGCAATCAGATGTGTTGAATTAGGTATTAGAGGACTGAGACTTAAAATTAATCATTTATAGAGAGAGCACTTAGGCTTGCTAAGTGATTTATCCAGAACAACCCCATAGTTTCAGGGTTTTTTCAGTGTTTATTAACCCCATTTTACAAATTTGGAAACTTAAGATTCTAAGAAGTTGACTTGTCCTTGGTCATACAGTGGAGGGTCTGAGGCAGAATTTTGGAACCCAGGGCTCTTGATTCCCAGCTCCACATTCTTTCTTTTAGACCAAGATACCTCTTAAAAGAAGAGAGGAATTTTCCTTGCCTTCAAATGCCTACAAGCATCCACATATTCTCAGTTGTCTACAGTTGTAAAATCCTTATATGACATAGCTGCCAGAGAATTTGCAGGAAATGGCCCTTGTGGAGATGGGTACATTCCTCACCAAGATAGAGAAGCATTTAGAAGCATTCAAAATCTGTACTCTGATTTTCAGTGAGTAGAGTACATATACCTCTGTCCAAGTGGAAACCAGTTGTGCCCTCTTCTGCTTTTCTAATTTATTAAAACAAGGTTATTAATGCCTGATGCCTTGGGAAGTACTTTCTAAAAGAGTCCTTTCATCAAACCCCTATCATGTGCAAAGTGAGACTTAGCACAGTGGACTAGATTAGAGGATTAGTCTTGGAGTCCTGAAGGCCTCTGCAAGTTCTCCCTCTGGACACATACTAGCTCTGTGATACAGACAAGTCTTTTAATATCTCAGTGCCCCCAGGAAACTCTGAAGATTGTAGGTAATCCTTGCCAGTTTAGGGATATTCCATTACTAAACCACCACAATAAAATGCATCAGGTATCGTGCAAATGGGTTTCTTTGTTTTGTGGATTGTCAACTTATTACAGGCACAAATTATTATTTATAGTCCCAATATGCTATTTTAATTTTTTCTTTTTTATTTGATTATTATTATTAACATTCATGGATGTTTTAATACAAAGAAAAGTGAATTGTACGTGAAACAAAATTTTTTTTATAGTTTTTAATGATATTCTCATTTTCCTACTTGTCTTTGTTCCTTTTTGAATTTCCTCCATCTCCTTTCCATGTATTTTAAAAACATTTAATTGATAATCTCATCATTATGTTACTGTCACTACTCACTAAGTCCTCTCCCTCTTCTCTCACACAGTGGAATTTAAAAACATTTATCACACACTTAATTTGTACTAAGCGTTTTACTAAATGATAGAAATACAAACAGAAAAGACAAATCCTCCTCTTTAGGAGCCCACATTCTAATGAGCACATATTACATGTGGCAGGTTTTCACTGCAAGTCAGATGGTAAAACCTGAGATTACACCTTAGGGTACAGTAAGTCAGATGATATTGCCTTGGATGGGGGGGGATGGGCCAGTGATCCATCATTATCTCAGCTAAAGGATTGTAGTGGGTGACTCAGTGGCTCATCAAAGCAAATGGGAGCAGCCGTGTTCCTAACCAAAGGCTATTGGGAAGGGTATGAGTGAAGGAGGCTACTTCTGGTGGGAGTGCAGTTTAGGGGAGGGGAGATCATTAACCAGTGGAGATGGAACATCCAGTGCCTTGTAGGAACCAGTTAGTAGGGGGTGGTGAAGACCTTTTTCATCACTTTCCCTCCCTGAGCTTTAATCTCTTTTAATCCAATGACTCCTTCCTTGCTTCACAAATGCCCAATTTTCCCTCATCCTTAAATATCTTCATTTGGCCTTGTTATATGCTTAAGCTAGTATTCTATAATCACTTTTTCACAACCTAGAGATACCCGTTATATTTGTTGCCTTCACTCCCTCGTCTCCCTTCTTAATCTCTTGCCATCTGTACCACTTTATTTAACTTTTCTCTCCAGAGTTTACCAGTGATCTCTCAATTGCTAAATCTGATAATCTTTTCTTATTCCTCATTTATCTTGACACTGTCAATCATGCATTTTTTCTGGATAATCTCCCCAAGTTTTCTTGACACTGCTCTCTTCTGTACAACTAGCTACCTGTTTGATGGCTTCCTCTCACTCTCTTTTGTTGGATCATCATCTATGTGCTGCTACCTATACATAAGCATATCCCAGGGCTCTAGTCTAGACCTTCTTCTTTCTAGATTCTCTTTAGTGACCTTATCTCTCATTGTTTCAACTTTTATTTCTCTACAAGTGATGCCCAGGTCTATATACCCAGCCCTCACCTCTTGCCTGTCTTATGTAAGATATAAATTAATATCCAATAACTCCAAGTATTATGTTTTATAAGATTTTTTTAATAATCCCTTGAAATAGAAGAAAAAAGATAGAAATAAAATCCGAGTAAAATTCTCCTCCCTCTCATCTCACCCCAACTTTACAAAATGTGATCAGGGGAAAAGAGAGTGAGGGGTGGGATCACAAAGAACTTATATCCTCCCTAGGTGAGCAAGTAACATGAGAAGGAACATGGGAAGCTGGGATTTAGAGTCCTGGGAAGAAGATTCTAATTATACAATCTCCCCTGTGATTCCATTGGAAAAGGAACATATAGAAATCTCCCCATGGAATTAGTATACATAACCAACTTATATCTCTAAAATCTCTAACTATATATATATAATATTAAAGTCTCTAAGGGGAAATTACAGTAATTTGGGGAATAAGAGAGAAATAAAACTAGTCTTTTTGTCTATTAAAAATTGTCTAAACTCCAGACTTCTAGTTGCCATAATGTAAGATTTAAATTAATATTGAATAACTCTACATATTATATTTTATAAGATTTATTAATGATCAGTTGAAGTAGAAGAAAAAAGAAATAGAAGTAAAACCCAAGCAAAACTTTCCTGCCTCTCACCTCATCCCACCTCCGCAAAATGTGATTAGGGGAAAAGAGAATGAGGGGTAGGGTCACACAAAACTTATATCTTCCCTATGTTAGCACGAAATGTGAGAAGGAACATGGGAAGCTGGGATTTAGAGTCCTGGGGAGCAGATTCTAATTATACATTTCATTGCCTGTTGGTTATACTTATGTAATAAATTATGGAATTGGGATTTGGACCTTAGGCTTTTTTTCTGTCCACTAAATCATTTGGTAGATTATTGTCATTTAGATTTATAGAACAGGATTCAGCTGTGTGTGTGTGTGTGTGTGTGTGTGTGTGTGTGTGTGTGTGTGTGTATGAGAGAGAGAGAGAGAAGAATGAGAGAGAGAGAGAGAGAGAGAAGAATGTCCAAAACTACAGAAGTTACAGAGAATGTGGATAAGAAAGGTCTGGTGGTTTTAAGGGAACTTTGGTAAACTTAGCATAATTTCACTTACATTTTAGGGCAGGAAGCCAGCAAGAGAAGTAAGTGGGTGGTTGAGAAGTGGAGGAAGTAAATGTAGATACTTTTTGCCAGAAGTTTGTCAGTGAAAGAGAGGGAAAAGGTAGGTTAATAGCTTGAGGAGATGGCAGGGTCAAGTGAAGGATTTTTTTTAAGGATGGTCGTCGGTAAGGAAAAGATTAGAGACGAGAGTGATTGATGTCAAAAGCTCCCACAGAAGGAATGAGTGGATAGAATTAAGGATTGATAGGTAGAGTTGGCCCTGGTAAGAGATGGGACTAAGGTAGGATAGGATGGTTGAAAATGTAGGAGTCTGAGATAGGGAGTGGAGGAAGAAAAAAGAGGGACCAGATGGTGAATGGCAGTGGCTTCTATTTTCTCTGTAGGGTAGGAGGCAAGGGTATATGAAGGGGAGGGAGGGCACAGAGAAGGGAGGTTTGGGATCAATGCTGAGGGGTAGGGGAGGACGGACTTATAATAATACCATTTTGTGATTTCTCACAACAACCCTATGAGTTAGGCCCTTTATAGAGAGGGTCCTGCGACTTATGTCTGTCCAGGGTGTTCTGCACAAATCAATGAGGACCCAGTTGAGAATGGTTATATAGATATGTAGTTAGGCCAGGAATCACAGTGCTGTGACTTCTTTAGGAATATGAGCAGCAAAATAAGTGGCAAGAATGACCCAGAGTTTGAAGATTAGAAAGAATGAAAGGTCAGTAGGACAGAGGGCAAGGGAATCCAGTCTGAAGGTCAGTAAGGAGCCATATGTGCTGAACCTCTTGCCAGCCGTGAGATAACAAGGTCAGAGCAAGTCAGGCCAAAGCAGAGCTGGTACCCTGGAAGAATAAGGAAAGAAGGAGGGATGAAGAACAGCTTTAAGGGTGGGGCAAAAAGAGATTGTATTAAGAGAATTTCTGAGCTCATAATTAAGGAGATAACATGGTTATGAATGGCCAGATTGTGATTTAGGATAGGAACGAACCACCTTGTAGGAGGCTGAAGTAGAAGGAAATTTTTGGTAGTTTAGATTAATGAGTGAAGAGCTGAGGGGTTTTGAGGAAACATGAATGTATATCAAAATCTCAGAGTATGAGGCCAGGGGTTGAGTCGATTGTTAACCTAAGTACTGTATTTCTGGCCAGGAGAGTATTGCAACAAGGATCTGGGCAAGATGATGGTGATTTGAGTTTTTTAATCTTTAATCATAGACCCCATTGGCAGTCTGGTGAAGTCTGTGCATGCCTTCTTAGAATTACATTTCTAAATACATAAAATATATCACAGTGCAAAGGAAACCAGTTGTGTTTATTTTTAATGTTTACCTTCCGTCTTAGTAACAATTTTAAGACAATAGTAGCAAGGTCTAGGCAATTGGAGTTATATATTATATAGATAGGAAGTGTCTGAGGTCATATTTGTGCCCAGGTCTTCTTGATCCCATACTATTCACTGTGCTAACTGGCTACCCCTAACTCAGTTTTATTGAAATGCATACATCAAAATATTTTTAAAAAATAGTTCATGGAGCCCAGGTCAAAAATTCCTGATGTAGATGGATGAGAAGAGCCCCAGAGGAGGAGAGGTGATGAAGGAAAAAGGAGCAGCTGGAATAATACATTTTAACAGATAAGGAGACTACAGAAGTGGCCCTGGAGAAATGGACTTTATGTAAGTGAAATGTAATTGTAGCCAGAAATATCCAGTTAACAGTAGGAAAAGTATTACATATACATTTGTCCATATCTTTTGGGATTTGGAGAAAACAGTTAATTTCTTTGACTCACATTTTCTCAGGCATTGGGTCTTTATTATTATATTAGCTCCTTAGATCTCCTCAGTTGGTTCTGTGTAAATCACAGGTAGACTTTAGATGTTTTCCTGGGCAAGAACTCCAGGTCCTTCATCAACTAACTTGGGGGAATGTAAGTTCCTAGAGGGCAGAGATTGTTTTTTCCTTATATCTTTGTATCCTCAGCACCTGGCACAGTGCCTTGATAAGATCTTGTTAAATTGATTTCAGGAGGTCAGATTCAACAGGCTGTATTTGTAGACATTCTTGCAGTGTTCAGGGCTTATGAAGATAGGATTGGTAACCGTTGTAGTTTAGGATAAGCTGTGACTGGTAGCTAGTTAATTGCATAATTAATAAGTTGGGCTTTTTTTTCTTTCTTTTTTTCCCGGTGGCTGGGGGAAAGTCATCTGAACTGATGATTTCAGAAGTTGTATGGAACTCCTGGTGAGGAAATACCCTCTACAAGTGCAGATGGGCTACTACTAGACAACTTTGGCCTTAACAGTTGCTTAGGAAACCAGAAAGTTTGAGTGAATGACCTAGGATCACACAGCCACTGTCAGAGGTTAAGCTTGTAGCCACCATACTACTCTGCTTCTCCATTGTATAAATAACCACTTCTTTAAAAATTCAACACAAATAGATGTCATATAGTGGATCTTTTGGACTAGTGACACATTATGAGAATGACATTCTAGTGTAATAATTATTTGGAAAGGAAATAGGATTGGGAAAATGGGAATAAATGGAGGTTTGTATGGAGTAAGGAGGAGATAAGGGGAGAGAGGGAACACTGCTTGGTGAGGCCTCAGCAGGGAGATGCCCCCTGCTGAGAGGAAACAGCAGGGGTCCGATAAGGACTCTTTGTCCTGGAATGACTGAAACTGAAGTTCAGCTCCCTCTATGACCAGAAAAGATAGTCCACTTATCTGACTGCGAATTCAAATAACATAAAGTTTAATCATTAGTTGGGATTGGAGTTTTTCTCAGCTTCAGACCTGAGGCCAGGCCCCAGAGGCTGGCGGAGAGTTTGTCCCACTCCTGTCTACTCTCGTTGTTCTAATTCAGAATCTTAGCAGTACACAGAAAGCAAACAAGAACAATTCTAACCTTTAGAAGCCTGTGTCTTTGGGCAGAACCGTGTCTTTGGGCAGAACCAAGAAGAGCACGCCACTCCAGACTGGGCTGAACAAGCTCCTCTCTCCTCCGACACCAGGACCCCAGACTCCACCGGCAGGAAGGAAGTGCTAGTCACAAGACCCAACTGCTACTCCCAGTTGGCCCCTTCCCCCACAAACTGTCAATCTTATTTCCTTTCCACAATCGTTCCCTTTTTTTGTTGTGACCTTCCCAAGGTCACATATTTATATTATAGTTACCAATTTACTAAATCTACTCTAAGGAAATCTTAGCAGGAAAGTTTGGGTAAGGGAAGTTTTGGGTTTTACAATAAATTCAGTACAAAAAATGTTGAACAAACTATTACAAGAAATTTGAATCTTAATGCTAATACTACTTACTCTACGTTAACTAAAACTAATACATTATTTACAGAAATCATTTACATATAATACAATAATACATCTTGTTCCACATCATGATGTCAGTCAAATAGAAATATCTGTTGATCTTTCTATTTGCCTAAGACCTTATGGAACTAACTACATACATATTTACATTTTGCATAAATACAATTCCAGACTCTTGTTTATATAGACAAGGCCTCTCAATATGTCAGTGATTTTGTGTTTTGTGTCTAATAGTGTTGCGTTGAATTAATACTTATCAAATTTCTTCAGATTTCCACTTCTCATATTGATGGATCTCTTCTTTCATTATGTAGTGATGCATGCTATTTCCCTAATATGTGAAATTACTTTTGTTTTATTATTTCAACACACTCAGTCTTACATATAAGTCTCGTTTTCCATATGTCCTCTAATATAAACAAATTTACAAGTTCAAAGTTTTAGCTGTCTATTTCAGCTTTTCGTCTTTGTTTCTTGCCTCTAGCATCTTTTCTTGATGCTTTTCCTCCGGGCTGGTTTAAAATCTTTTCCTCTGGGTTGCTTTTCCTCTGGGCTGCTTTTCCTCTGGGCTGGAAAGTTGTCTCAAACATTATGTGTCACTATTATTTCTTTATGATGTGCTTTTATGTTAATCAGTTTTTTTTCATTTCTCAGCACTATCTGTTGTCTAATTTTCTTTGATGTCTGTTACAGTGGTGTTGAACTTTTTCTGGTTTCATGTGGGAACAGTGAAACCATGAGTCTTTCCCTGCAACTTTTATAGCTGTTGGGGTAGTAAGCAATACTTCATGTGGTCTAGTCCATTTTATGTCTGTAGCCAATTTTCTATTGAAAAAAAAATTTTTTTTAACCCCTACCTTCCATCTTGGAGTCAATACTGTGTATTGGCTCCAAGGCAGAAGAGTGATAAGGGCTAGGCAATGGGGGTCAAGTGACTTGCCCAGGGTCACACAGCTGGGAAGTGTCTGAGGCCAGATTTGAACCTAGGACCTCCAGTCTCTAGGCCTGGATCTCAATCCACTGAGCTACCCAGCTGCCCCCTCTATTGAAATTTTTTAAGTATACTATGTCTCCTGGTTTGATGTTGTGCAAATTGTAATTCAGGGGTACTGTTTGTTGTATCAAGCCCATTTCATGCAATTCTGCTATTCTTGTTTGTAAAGCTTGTATATATTTTGTTAATTGACAATCTCCACCTATCATTGCAATGTAAGTTGGTTTACAAGTCCTTCCTTGCCAAATTGCGTGTCCATATAGCATCTCAAATGGAGCGATATGCAAATCTCCACTGGGTCATGTTCTAAGATGGAACAGAACTAATGGCAGAATGATTGTCCATTTTTGGTGTGTTTCTGCACAAAATTTTCCTATCAACGTTTTAATGTCTTTATTTAATCTCTCCACTTGCCCTGAACTTTGGGGATAATATGGTGTGTGGTATGTTGCTTGTATTCCTAGATTTTTATAAATTTCATTTAATATTGACCGAGTAAAGTGACTTCCATGGTGTGATATGGAAATCACATTAAAAGACTGATATATATTAATTTAAGGTCGCCAAGGAATTCAGTTATGTAATTCCTAAATGAAAATTCAAGTCAGCAGTCAACCTTTTATGGAGTTTTTAATTACTAACAGGAGAAAGAAAGGTATTAGTTTGAGAGAGAGAGACAGAGAGAGAGAGAGACAGAGAGAGAGAGAGACAGAGAGAGACAGAGAGAGAGAGAGAGAGAGAGAAAGGGGAGAGAAGGGAATAGGGCTTAAATACCCACTCTGCTTAGGCTGGGCCAAAGGCCCAAGGCCTTGGATAGCCGAGGCAAAGAAAAGAGATCAGTCCCTATCACTCACGTGACCAAAATGGAGAAACAGTCTGAGGGCCTCCACTCCAAGCAAGCTCCAACTACCTCCTCTCCTTCACACAGGAAGTCCCCAGAACTCCTCAGCTGTCCTCTACCTCACTTCCTGTGTCTCACCTGTGCCAATGGTGGCTCTAGCTTCACCCAGGACCGCCCAGAGGTCTGTCCCCTTTGCACGTGTCTGTTGAAGGTCATATTCTCAAATAAATCTTGAGCTTTGCTGCAGCCCTTCCTAAATCCTGTTACCCTGAATAGGGTGGAGATTGTAGTTTCTAAGACCTGATTCTGTCATTCCAAGTGTCTCTATTGTTATTGATCAGGAAATAGCCAAATCCCATCCTCTAAAGAATGGTTTGAACAGGGTTGAGTAGTTTTGAAATTCACAACGGTCTGAGTCCAATTTTGAGGGAATCCCAAATCTAGGTATGATTTCTTTTAATAGGATTTTAACCACAAATGCTGTGTTCTTTTTGGAAGGAAAAACTTCTGGCCATCTAGTCAGTCTGTCTATGATGACAAGGCAATACTTAAACCCTTTGTCTTTTGGCATATTGATAAAAATCTATCTGTATGCATTCAAATGGGGTATATGTTAAGGGATGACCTCCTAAGCCTTTGGTCTTATAAACTCCCTGATTGAACTGCATACAAATTTTACATTTTTGACAAATCCTTATGGCATATGAGGATATTCCTGGTGCAGTCCAAAATCGTCTCACTGAATCGATCACAGCTTGGGTTCCACAGTGCCCTTGTGCATGTATTGCATTGCACATGTGATAAAATAAATTTTTAGGCAGGATGGGCTTGCCTAGTTGCGAAAACCATATTCCTCTTATTTGTTTTGTTCCTAAGTTCTTTATCCATGATTGAATTTCCTGCTCATTATAGGCATCAGTGAGATTGTCCTGTTCAACTATTGAGAAATTCAATACATAAAAAGGTCTTTCTCTAGCTCCAAATTTTGTTGTAATGTCAGCTCTATGGTTTCCTAAAGACACACCAATCTTATTTCCTTTCCTCACTAGTGACTATTTACCAATTTAACTGGATAAAGTGGCAGTGAATGTTAACTCTGTGTGAAACCAAGACAGTTGCTTCTGTGGTTCATCCACCTGTGTAATTATAGGATGTGGATGAACTAGGAGTATTTAGGCAGAAACTTGATGGTCTGAGTATCTTTACTGAGTATTCCTGGGATTGTAGGTTCAACATCGAATATCTAGGAAATTAACTCTTGCTAACTCAGAATTTGTAATCTAATGCAATGTGGAAGTGACTTAAAAATATATGTTATAAGTAAGAATAAGAAACTCGGTGAAATCTTTGTGGTGATGGTTTAAAAATAAACTTTTATAAGTATAGGAAACTCAATGGTGAGTGGCTTCATTGTGTTCCCAGACTTTGTGAAGGAAGATTTTGAGGTGTCCATTGCTTAAAATGAGGACAAGGAGATAGTGATCTCATTTTAGATGAGTTATAATCTTTTCTGATAATTCTTCTTTGCAGTGGTAACTTTTAAACTTTTTAACAAAGTTGCTGCAAGAAAGATTTAGAATAATATATTAATTTCTTTCTCATGGAATCATAAAATATCAGAGTTAGAAGAGAACTTAGAAATCATGTAATCCAGAGATTCTTAGCCTGAGAGCTATGAACTTAATTAATTTATTTTATTTTTAATAGCTTCCATTATAATTGGTTTCCTTAGTGATTGCTATGTATATTTTTTATGTACTTAAAAACATCATACTAAGAAGAGATCAATAGGCTTTACTAGGCTGCTAGAGGGGTTGAAGACACTCAAAATTTTCACTAATTCTTATTTTACAAATGAAGAAACTGAGAACTTTCCATTTCTTTATCTAACATCTCATTTGGAGGTTATCAACTTGCTGTGCATTGCTCTAGTGTTTAAGTGCATGACCAGTCACAAAAAGTTTTCCATTTTAAATTTGTTTTTGTGATTAAAAAAAAACCAACCAAAAACCTTTGCCAGTTGATAACCACACTTTTTCTGGAGACAGTTTTGATATATCAGATGAGCTTATCACTTGAGTGGGTCTTTAGTTTCTGGGTTAGTGCTAAAGCTTTCTCCACCCTCTCCCTATTCCCTCCTCTCCTGACCCTGGCTAAGTGAAAGAAACCATTCCAGTATTTTGGGGAAATTTTATGGCAGACCTGGTTTGGACCTCAGACTGTGATCTAGTGTCTTTCTTTATCTCCCACATTGTCCCTGGATGCTTGTAATTGACCTTTATTTCTTTTCTTAGTGCTCTCAGCTCTTGGATGAAAATCTGAAGGATGACTTCTTTGAGGAAATCATTGAAGAGTATGAAGACATTAGACAAGACCATTATGAATCACTCAAGGTAAATTTAAAAAACTAGTTTGGACCATAAAATAACCCTCTTGTTTGCTATAGATATCAGTTGTCATCTCCCACTAAATACCCTGCCTGAATATTCAGGGCTGTCTTCAAAAATCAGTGTGCCATTTGGCCTATTATTTGTTGTTTTGCTTAATGTGGGAAGATGTAGCCCATGCTTTGACTTAATTCTGTGACTTTGATTAGGAAGCTAAATAATATGGTTAGTGGACCAAAAGGCTGGACTTTGGTTTGCAATAGTTAATTTTATTTCTTGCTCTTTATGACATGCTGGAACATTCGAGTTAATATCTTACCTTAGATTTCCACAGGGCCTAGATCTATATAGAAAGTTTTCTAAGGTTAGATTTTTAGTTCTGCTCATTAATTCTAGTTTACTACTTTTTGTAAAAATCAGCAAAAGTCAGTGGAAAGGGAAATAAGCCTGCAGAAAGAATAACATGAAACACAACTAAGCAAGAAGAGATCCAAGGATATTTATTGATAAGAATCAGAGGAGGAGAACCAACATCTGTGAATTGGAACAGATCTGACACCAGGGTTCCATTATGGCCACTTCTCATCTTCAGTAATAGTGGAAGCACACTAACTTCAGCCCTCAGTGTGTTATATGAGGAATTGGAAATGCCACTTAAGATGAGTTGGGAGGCAGGTGAAATCCAGAAGAAAGTCATTTTTTAGGTAACAGTTTTGAAGGCACTTGGGGATTGATTTTCAAGATGATCCAAAAAAGAGATTCCAGAAGATGAAAAGGATCATTTGCTATTGACCTACGTATCTATTTTCCTATTTAAATAGACTGTCTTTGCTTGCTCATTGAGTTAAAAATATGAGATAAAAACAGGCAAACTTAAAGTTGATATTCATCAGGCTGCCTGGCTCTGTCACACATTTGACTGGAGAGATGTAGAGAAAATAGGGTCTTGCTGTGTTTGTGTATTGATTACAAATAGCATTTTATTCACTGAAGCAAGCATAGCCTGAAGGACTCTCCTCAAAAACAATGTCTTTCATGTTTTTGTTAAAATAATACAGAGCTCCTGTTAGAGACAGACCTAAAGATTACTTTGTTCAATAAACCTTCAAGTATTAACATCAGATGAGACCTAAAATGAAGGAAGACACATATAGCCAAGCAATTGAGACTGCCCTGCACAATGGCCAAATCAGAGAGGAATTTAGAGAACTTAGAGCCATCAGTTGAATTCTTTTTTTTTTTAACCTTTACCTTTTTCCGTCTTGGAGTCAATACTGTGTATTGGCTCCAAAGCAGAAGAGTGGTAAGGGCTAGGCAATGGGGGTTAAGTGACTTGCCCAGGGTCACACAGCTGGGAAGTGTCTGAGGCCAGATTTGAACCTAGGACTTCCCGTCTCTAGACCTGGTTCACTGAGCTACCCAGCTGTCCCCCAGTTGAATTCTTTCATTTTACAGATGGTGAAACTGAGATCTAGTGACAAAGTGATTTGCCCCATAGGTCATAATGTAGTAACTGGCAGAGTCAGGATTTGAACTGAACATGCAAACTCTGTGCATGCCTCATATACTTAACAACCTCTCTGTAGGGGCTTATTTTTGGGTTGGTATTATACTGATTGTATCAAACACCAGAATATTCCTCGGTGAGGTCCTTATTCAGAAAGATTACTTCAGCCACCCAATCAATCAACAGACATGACTTAAGCCCTTACTGTGTGCCAAGCACTACATTAGTTATGGGAAATGCAAGTGCCAAAAATGCAACAATCCCAACTTATAAGAAACTTACATTCTAATAGGGAAGAAAATAAATACATACAAAATAAATATAAAGAAGATTAAAAAGTAGTTTAACATTGAGTAGTTTGGAAAGGAGGACACTAGTAATTGAGAGGAACAGGAATGATTTAATGCAGAAATGGTTCTTAAGCTGTCTTTTTTTTTTAATATATTAAAATTCCTAGGTATCTTTCTCTCTTCCTTTACTAGAGAAGACATATTTGACCAAAAGAAAAAAGTGTGTGTGTGTGTGTGTGTGTGTGTGTGTGTGTGTGTGTGTTGTGTATTGTGAGTCTTGAAATTTCTCAGACTTGTGAATGTTAAAAAAATTCCCCTTTGGGGAATTCTGAGGATTTAAAAAAATTGAAGGAAGATATGCCATCATTTGAGGACGAACCAATATTAATTATAAAAAAATTAGAGAACATATTCAGAACTTTTGACCCCACTTGGTTGGATGTTGAGAATTTATTAGAAGCATTATTAACAAAGAGAGAGAAAAATAATATCGTTTCTCTGGCTAATGAAAAGCGAGGTAGAAGAGGATATGATTGGCCAACTGAAGATCCACATTGGAACCCCAAAGTTGAATTAGATCACATAAAACTAAACCAGGCCAGAGAAGCATTATTGACAGCCATGAGAGCTTGCTCTGATAGACCTGAAAAATGGTCAAAATTTGAAAGAACCCGACAAGATATTGATGAAACACCCTCCCAGTTTATGGACAGACTTATTGACATAGGGAATACATATATGGACCTTGATTTATCCAGAGAAAGAGACATTAGGCAAATACATAGGCAATTCGTTAAAAATTGTTGTTCAGTGGTAAAAGACTACTTTAGAACTAGCTGTCCTAATTGGGACTCTATGGACCTCGAAGAACTGAGGAGAGTAGCAACCTATGTTTATAAAGGTTGTGTAAAAAGACCTGAGGAAGATGATACATCAGTGGAAGATTTAAAGAAAGAAATTGAAATGTTAAAGAGACAATTGAAAAATAAGGGAGAGACTATAGCCCCTTTGCGGGAATTCACAAATAAATCAGTAACCTGCCATTTCTGTGAGAAGAAGGGCCACAAAATGATGGAATGTAGAACCTTTCTTAAGATGATTGGAAGAAATACATAGTTTAATAACAATTTTAGAAATAACAACTATAGAAATGATGATAATGGTCATAGAAACCAGAATTTTAGAAATTTTAGAAATTATAATAATGATTATGGAAATAACTATAATGAATATAGAAATAAGAACTTTAGAAATCAAAATTATAGAAATAGGAATTGGGAAAATAATGACAATACTCCAAATGAAGAAAATGATAATACCCAACAACAAAATATAAGAAATGGAGCTCGTCCAAAAAATAGTCGAGGTGCCCTTCAGGGGGGTGCCCAAGGAACTTCCCAAATATAATGAAGGTGATTCTTCTTAGACTCTAATTGATTTTGTTGATATTAATTACCCCCTTTTCAGTCTTTTCTCCCCTCCAAATAGTAGAAAAAAGGATGAACAAAGAACTTAAAACTATGATTGGAAAATTATGCACTGAGACACACTTAAAATGGCCTGAAATTCTTCCTCTGGCCCTATTTTATCTTAGAAGCAGGCCTAGAGGAGACCTACATATCTCAATATTTGAGATGCTTTTTGGACATCTGCCTATACAGGATAAACCTTTTTCCCCTGCATATACCTCACTATTAGGGGGAGATACTACTATTGCTTCCTATATACAGGAGTTACAGCACAAACTTCATGAACTTCATGAATCCGGAGCTGCAGTACAAGCTGGACCACTAGACTTTTCTCTTCATGACCTGAAACCAGGAGATAAAGTGTATATTAAGAATTTTAAGCATACTGGAGCAACTCAACCTTTGTGGGAAGGACCATTCCAAATATTGTTAACTACTCCAACATCTATAAAGGTTGGAGAAAGGGACTCTTGGATTCATTGATCACATGTGAAGAAAGCATCTTCTGTTGAGACTGATTGACTGTATCTTATCACATGAATTGGAAATAATAATCCATAGACAAGTGGATACGGTTTTTTCAAGGACACGTTGAATTACTGATTTTTCCTTATTTTTATTATTGCTTATCTTTTATTTTTGATTAGAATATTTGATTTTTTCTCATTTCTTGTACTAAAGGTACACATAAATAATATTTCCTGCACTAATAGAAGTTAAATATATATATTCTTGCTATAATATCAATATATACCTAAAAGCTTTAAACTATGGGAACCTGCCATTTATTGATAAAAAATTATAGGACTGTGATTAATGTTTGTATCTGATTCCAGAAAATGGGATAAAAACAAGGAGCACAGACAACCTGAAAAGTGCCAAGAAAGAGCACACATGAAATACTAATGTGAGACTTGAGGTTGCGACGATTGACATATGTTAAGTCGTAGGACTTCCTTGTACCTACACTCTTTGTGAAGTACTCATACAAATACGAAGTTTGACTATCATGCTGGCTCCCTATATCCCTGAGAATGACAAAAAAGTCATACGAGGGAATGACGCTTCCCTATCAAAATGGAATTCCAGTTCTTTTTCTTCTTATATTATGGCAACTTCCTGTAGTCTTGACTGCAAATGGGAAAGTAAAATATTACTGCATTCTGTCCTACAGACTTGTGGGATAGAAATCACTTTAAATTGGACCTATACAAGGGCCTATTTTGAATTTTTTCTCCTTATGTTTTTGATTATTTTTCTCTTCTTTTGATAATTGACTCATTACTTAACATTGCATTCTGAGTTGAACTGAATTTTTTTTAACACCTACTTCAGGGGGGATTGTATTTTAATTTAAATTCTAAAAATTTTGATTTTTTGTTTGAGATTGTATCTTTATGAAAATCCAAGATTTTGATTTTGTTCGAAAAAATATCTTCAAGAAAGAAGCTTGAAACTCCTATATCCAGAGAATGAATTTTTGCAGAAAGATGCCAGAAAATCCACACTACATCAAGAAGATCAAGAATGAACTTTGGATATGGTTGATTGGACTGAACTTTTGATTGAACATTTATTGTAAATGTACACATTTATGCCAAAAGGGACTGCCCCTAATTTGGCTTTCTGTCAATGCGCCCAGCAAAACATTGGTTTTGCTTTCTTTCTTTTCTATTCCTTCCTCATTACTCTATTTTCCTCTTAGAAATTTGAATATTGTATATATCCATAGTTAGAAGTGCATTTAGGATTATAAATTGATTATGTTAAATGGTCAATGGGGAGACAAGTCTCCCAATCATCATCAGGGGAGATTGTGAGTCTTGAAATTTCTCAGACTTGTGAATGTTAAAAAAAATTCCCCATTGGGGAATTCTCTATTGGAACAATTCCCTACGGGGACCATTCCCCATTTGGAAAGTGAGAACTCTACTTAGATCAGAAATGGGAAGACCTCTACTCCACCCGTACTTAAGACTGCTTTAGGGGAGAAAACTCCTTGCTGAACAATAAAAATACTTACACCCATACTTAAGCCATGCCTATTTTTAGAATTAATACAAAGGGGTGCTAAGTACCTATAAAGGTCAGGCAAACTTACATGGGACAAAGAGGTGAGACACTTACTCAGAGATTCTAACCTACTCAGGTGTGGATTACTAAAAGAATTAGTCTACTCAGGTGTGAATTCAGAATGGGCTGTCCTTTGGAAAACGTCTATTGTGATTGGTAGATGGAAGAACTTAGGGGAGGTGACATAGGAGAAAACCCCCTATATAAGAAAAGGACAGACTGTTGAAAGGAAAAAAACAGTCTCTTGAGAGACGATCTCTAAGGAGGTTGTTGAGAGAAGGACAATCTCTAAGGAGGTCTCTCAAGAGAGGCTGACTCTGGCTGGAACTCCCTCTGGGGAGACTCTGTCCCCCTGAATCCTTGCTTGAACAGATCTTATGGTGAGTGATTAAGGACTGACTGATCTTTTCTTTTAGGGCTTAGGCCTGGGTTGGCCAGGACTGCCTGGGCCAGCCTATTCTTTTCTCCAATTTTTTCCTTTCTCTCTCTCTCTCTCTCTCTCTCTCTCTCTCTCTCTCTCTCTCTCTCTCTCTCTCTCTCTCTCTCTCTCTCTCTCTCTTTCTTTGATTCCTCATTGTATTATTAATTAAATTCTCTATAAAACCCAGTTGACTTGGGTATATTCATAATTGGGAATATTTCCCTGGCAACCACCTTATATTTGATTTTAAAACAAGACACTGTAGTGAAAACATATTTTCTGCAGTCACAACTTACTCAGTCCACTCTTTGTATACCATCAATTTAAGTCTTCCACTATTTTAATCATTTCAGTTTATGACATCCAACTATTTTAACTGTTACAGTTTATGTCTCCCACTCTTTTAAATGTCACAGTATGTGTATATATATATATATATATATATATACATACATACTATATACATACATACTATATACATCACATACATCACAATCATATGCCACAACTTGTTTAGTCATTTATGGGCATCCCCTCAATTTCTAGTTCTTTGCCACCACAAAGAGAGCTGAAGGTGGGAATACGTCCAGTATCAGGGATACCAGTACCAAAGGCAGGAAGATGGGAGATAGAGTGTCATGAAAAACAGAGAAAACCAGCTTGATTGGATCACAAATTTGGGAGTAAGGCTAGAAAGATAGGTTGGGGCCAGATTTTAATGGGTTTTAAAAACCAAACAGAGAAGTTTATATTTTGTCTTAGAGACAACAAGGAGCCCTGGAATTAATTGAATAGAGTAGAAACAAGGTCATTTCTGTGCTAAGGTAAGTTACTTTGGCAACAGACTGGAAACAGTAGAGACTTAATTAAGATAAGGAGTCCAGTTAGAAGGCCATCACTGTGTGAAGAAGACCTAAACTAAGATGGTGGTGTATGAATGGAGTGAAGGGATTAAGAGGTGTTTTGGAGGTAGAAACTATATAAGATAAGGCAACTGATTGGACACATAGGGTGATGAGGAAAGGTCCAGAATAATGTCAAGATTATGAACTTAAGACCCTGGAAGGTTGGTGGTGACTTCAAAATGTTCAAAAGAAGTTTGGAAGAGGAAGCTTTGAGAGAAATTATAATGAGTTTTTCTTTGGATATACTGAATTTGTAATGTTTCTGAGATGTACAGTTTAAAATGACTAATAAACAATGGTGATATGGGGCTAAAGCAAAATGGGAATGATTAGAGTTGGATATATACACCTCAAGTCATTTGCATAGAGGTAATAAATCCAAAAGGGGAAAAAAAAACAAGTGGATGAAGACCTCTTATTCCTCACATTATAATACTTATTTCTAGAGGCAGCCTACTGGCTTAGTCTAACAGCATAGAAATTTTGGACAAGCAATACAATAAAGTGGGCTTGGACTTTGAACTGGAAAAGAATATTCTGCATCTCATTGGATTTCAGTGATTCCTAAGTTGCCATATGCCCCAAAGACCCATCCTTTAACATCAGTATACCATTAATGGTACATGGCTATAGGTCAATAGTATATGTCTATTATTAATGGTATATTGCTCTAGGCCAGCAAATGCTGTGATATCAGAAGAATAAAAACATAAGATGAATGAAGAAGGATCAGTGAAGATACATAAGGATGATGAGAAACATAGAATGCAGCATATTTTCAGTAATGACTTGTACTGGTGCAGAGAGTATCTACACGGATCTATATGTCCAAGTAATTCAAGCCCACAGTTTATTTATTAATTGCATAGTCATATGTCAGGTACTTAAATAAATCCACTTAGTATAAGAAGAAAAAACCCCAACTCTTTCTGCATAAAGGTCTGCATGTAAGAATTTTTGTTAAGTCATCTTTTTGGTTGAAAAAACTGCTAACATGAGCATGAAAAAATTCAAGAGGCCTTGACTAAGACTTTCTTTCTTTTATTTATTTACTTTTTTGTAGGAAAGAAGATACTTAACCTTAGATCAAGCCAGGAAAAAAGGCTTCCATGTAGACTGGCTCTCAGAACCACCCCCAGGTCTGTTTGGGACTGCATGAGTGTAGAGGGAAGGAATAGAAGCAGAAATGGTAGAAAATTGTATGCACTTGAGAAATGCATCAGAATGCCAGAGCCAGTAAATGTTACAAACTATCTCTCTTTGTGTCCTTGGGCATCATTTAACTTCTCTGAACCTCAGTTTCCTTTTCTGTAAAATGGAGGAAATAATACTTGTAGGACTCATCACATAGATTGGTAAGTCTTAGATGAGGTAATGTCTTGTGTAAATTGCTCTGTGTTGTAAATTCCTTATCAGTGTGAGCTCTTGTCATGGAAGAGTTTGCCATTGTTGCCTAAAATTCTAATCACATTTGATATCTTTTTAACTGTGTGACTTTTGTCAACTTTGTAGTGATTGTCACATGGAAAGCCCAGGCCTGGAAATCAGATATCCTTGGTTCTAAAGTCCCAGTTCTGCCCTTAACTAGAAGGGTTACCCTAAACAGTCCATTTAACCACAGTGTTTTGGTTTGCCCAGCAGTAAATTGGGAATGGTCATTTTTACCTTTATGATACTGTGGATGAGGTCTGAGGCTCATCTGAGATGAAATGTATACAGGGCCTTGAAAAAACTGAGACTCCTTGTAAATGTGAAGCTCTTGGAACTATTGCTTTTCTGTTTCCATTTCTACTTTTAATTCAGAGTAACAGTACAAAGGAAAGTTGTTTCCTGTCCAATGAGATGTTAAAAAATACTTTATTCAATGGAAAGCATCTGATTTAAATGACAGATAAGAGACCTGCAAGTATTAGGGCAGTTTTAATTTCTGCTCTTCTGTCTTTCTCTGGGAATGATTAAGATGCAAACAGCCCAGTTAAAATACTAGACTAGGTAGTTTCGTTTTGTGTTATGGGGGTCTGGCATGTGGGAAGTTGGGGTTCTTCTCCTTCAGGCAGGTTCATAATCCAAGTTTTTGGTGTTTGTGAAGAGCCCACCCGCCAGACTCTGCATGTCCCACCCCTCTCAGACACTTTAGGCAGCAGTTTTATTTTACCCTTTCCATTTTGTACATAAACAGAAAACTCTTGAGGCTAAATATAGTCATGCTGCTTCTCCAATGCTATTTGTGTTGGGGCATTGACTTACAGCAGATCAAGGATTGCAGCGAGTACCCAGCGTCAGGGAGGTTCCTTTAATGCCCCATGTTTGATGGCCCCTTGAAAGCCTGCTAATAATGGTGGTGCTACTCAGAGGGCCTATTGAAGTCTAATTCAGAAAGAACTCAGAAGTGTTTGAAGATGATTTGACTGGGGTTAGGGGTTTATTGAGGGCAGGGGTAAGGACAAGGAGTTGGGAGGAGAATGTGGGACTTTCTTCAAAGGCCTCAAGTAGTAGAGCTTCAAACACAGGATAAACTTCTCTAAAGTATACCCTGCTTGTTGGGCTGATAATTCCATTTGTCAATGAATCCTGCAGAATTTATTCACATGACAGGGTGAGAGAGAACCCTGAGAAATCTTTTCATCTGTCTCTGAATTCAGGAAGCTAAGATTGCCCCTGAATTCTCCCAGATAGATATAGACACTTTTTATGTGATGGGGATTCTGTGGGGCTTTTCATTACTTCTCCATGTCCCTTCCAGGCTTCCCCCTCCCCGAAAGGATACATTAATACACACAGGATAGGAATAAGGAGTAGACCCATAATTATATGGGGAACTTCTGGTCAAGGAAGTGTCTTCAATGAATGTAGGTTAGAATCTTCTCTTAAAGAAGTTCCTGAGACCATTGTGTAGCCAGTCTGCATAACCAGTATATGTCAGAAGTAGGGATTTGAACCCAGATCTTCCTGGTTTCCAGGCCAGTTCTTCATCCTTATCCTGTGGATTATCCTATATTACATCTGTTCTATATTATATCCTATATTATGTACATATGCTATATTACAGTGTTTTTCTTTTCAAACACTGATCACCAGAAAGTCCCTGCACAAATCCTGAGGTATGAGATTTCTCAGTCTTCTTGATTTATCTGTTCTAATATTTCACAACTCTTGGTGCCAAGATGTTCTTCCTTCTGTTTAATTTAACTATTTTCAGCTGAAATTAAACCCTTTACATGCTGCTGTCCTGAGGGGGTTGGAGAATATACAGAGGTTTGATATAGAGAACAGGAGGTATGGAACTGTGGTATGAGAACACTGTTCTGGTCTCTTCTGTCCACTGGCTGCTAGACGAATAAATATAAGTTTTATTTAGTAATTAAAAGTGAGAATAAAGTTGATGGTTAGCTGGTGAGGTGAGGATGCAGTAGTTGTATGTCAGGCAAAAAAACTCAAACAACACAGTTACTATTCAGTCTCTTTCCATGCCCCCTTTTTATTTCTACTCCCCGTCCCTGCCATGTTCTTTCTGTTTAAAGACTGCCACTCTGCTTGTATATTTTTTTTACTCATAATGCCCTTAAGTGGTAGATAGGAGAAGGTATTATGAGTCCCACCTAATGGGGAAACTGAGAACAGATTGGTGAAGCACCTTGGCCTAATCAGATGGCAGAACCAATTGTAAAATCTTCAATCTTATGACTCCTGTCAATGGCCTGTTTATTGAGCTGAGCAGTATTTCAATTACTCCAGAACGGTGAAAATAGCCTAATAATAATAACACTCTTTCTCAGATGACAGCTCTTCCACCTTCTACTTCCCCCCCCCCCCCCCCAAATGAATTTTAAGTTGCATAAGACTCACCTATATTTTTCTGTTTTTGAGAAAGGAGCTGCCCCCTAGGACCATATACCTAGAGGCATAGAGAAAGTAATTTGTTTAAGACACAATACAAAATTATTCTTTTCTCCAAGGCAATCTAAAAGCATTCTTCCATATTCCCCCCCCCCCACCCCAACTCCTACGGGTGACAGGAATAAGACAGCATGTGGGAGTCTCCTGAGCAATTTCAGAATTTCAGACTTAGAAGCTGGAGCCCTTGGTAGGCTGTGCTGCATCCACTGTATGTTAAAGATGTTTTAACTCTAAGCCTCAAATATTCCTAATGGTAACCTATACTTTTTGTTTCTTTAGTGAAACCCAAATTTTTTGGGACTCAGGTTTTTGAAGACTATGATCTGCAGAGACTGGTGGACTACATTGACTGGAAACCTTTCTTTGATGTTTGGCAACTCAGGGGCAAATACCCGAATCGAGGTTTTCCCAAGATCTTTAATGACAAGACAGTGGGTCAGTTTGATTATTCCTTCTTTAACAATACTTTCCTATCTATCTTTTCTGTAGTAAAGGATCTTCCAATAGTAGTATGCTCAGGGATGCTTTGATCTTGGTCATGTATTAGGTAGGCTGCCTCCTCTGGGCTGTGCTTGACACGCTGGAGTTACAAAGGCAGAAATGAAATGGTCCTTACTAGCCCCCAAGGAACTGAGACATTCAAGGTAGAAAGTGGAACTGCCCAGAAGTAGGATTTGGATTAAGTTACTGCTGCTTGGGATGGAAGGTGGAGATTACCTCATATGCTCTGACTTAGGAGCATTGGTGTTTTGGGGACAGAAGTGTGGATGGGAGTGGGGAAAGTATAGTGGATTTTTTAAAAAGCATTTCACATACTTCTTTTTTTTTTAACCCTTACCTTCCGTCTTGAAATCAATACTGTGTATTAGTTCCAGAGTGGTAAAGGCTAGGCAATGGGGGTTAAGTGACTTGCCCAGGGTCACACAGCTGGGAAGTGTCTGAGGCCAGATTTGAACTCAGGATCTCCCATCTCTAGGCCTGGCTCTCAATCCACTGAGCCACCCAGCTGCCCCGTAAATTTCTTAACTTTTAATTCAATATAGATAAATAATTACAGATCTAATTCAATTCATAGTTAAGATAAAATGGGAGACTTGGTGGATGACCATAAGGGAGCCAGGATTTCATAGGGATAGGTTATGATTCTCAATTGGTTATATTATGAGGATGTTTTTCTTCCAGAAAGTATCTTCTCCCTTTGCCTTTTAAAGTATAGGAAATTTCATCATAAGAAATAATTCTCGTGTTTTAAAGGTTTTTGTTTTGGTCTTATTCAGCTTCTCTTTTTAAATCCTAGATAGAATGCTGGGCCTGGAGTCAGGAAGACTTCTCATCCTCTGTTCAAATCTAGCCTCAGACACTTACTGTGACTCTGGGCAAGTCACTTTGCCCTGTTTACGGCAGTTTCTTCATCTGTAAAATGATCTGGAGGAGGAAATGGCAAACTAGTCCAGTAACTTTCATAAGAAAATCCCAAATGGAGTCATGAAGAGTCTGAAATGACTGAAAATGGCACCTTGAAATTGGGGATGAGAATATGTTAAGCCATTTGAGGGTTAGTTGATAGCTAGCCAGCATCTAGGGTAGAGGTAGAGGAAGAAGGAATGATAGATGAAGCAGAATTAGGAGAAGTTATGAATTGAAAGACCAGTCGGTCAAAATAGCTATTTATTAAGTACCTTGTGCTAAACTTCTAATGGAGGAGGCAACAAGCAAACAAATATATACAAACAAACTATGTACAGGATCAATGGGACTTAATTTAGAAAGAGAAATAACTAGAATTAAGAAGAGGTAGAAAAGGCTTCCTGTAGAAGATGAGATTTTTAGTTGAGACTTAAAATGGAACCAGGGAAGCCAGTAGCAGAGGTGAAAAGGGAGACAGCCAGAGAAAATGCCTGGAGTACAGTGATAGAATGACTTATGTTTTGGAAAAGCCAGGAGGCCAGTGTCACTGGATTAAAGAATACATGCTTGGGAGTAAGACTGTAAGAAGACTGTGAAGGTAGGAGTGGGACTAGGTTATGGCGGGCTTTGAATGGCAGACGATTTTTGCATTTGATGCTGGAGGCAATAGGAACCACTGCAGTTTATTGAGCAGGGGATGACAGCAGTCTGCTTCAGTGTATCAAGAAAATAACCTTCATGTGTTACAGTCTGGATGGGGGTGCTTGTCGTAGGCGGCCTCATTGTATAGACTCAGTATAGAGAAATGGTGGCAACTGTTCTTCAAATAGCTAACCATAATGTATGGTTTTGGAAAGAAATGCTTATGGCTCCAATGTGGAGTGTGACGGCACAATTGGCATTGCCATTTTCAAATGTGTGCACAGACAGATGTGAATGGATAGAGAATATCCCAAGGCAAACTGCATTTACACTGTTTAATTGAAACTTTTGAGAATCTTACCCAAGCCCCTTAACAGGGTTTGTTGTTATTCTTTTCAGTTATATCTGACTCCTGGGATCCCATTTAGAGTTTTCTTGGAAGATACTGGAGAGGTTTGCCATTTCCTTCTCCAGCTCATTTAACAGATGAGGAAATTGAGGCACACAGAGTTTTGCCCTGGGTCACACAGCTAAGTGTCTGAGGATAGATTTGAACTCAAGAAAATGAGTGTTCCTGACTCCACTCTCTCTATTAAAGGAGTTACTGGAAGTCTATGTGTGCATGATGGAGGCAAATTGTTAAATCTAACTTGAAGTGCTCCCTGTCTCTCTCTCTCTGTCTCTCCCTTCCTTTTTCTGCCTCTGTCTCCCCTTCTCCATGTCCTTCCCTCTGTCCCTATCTCCCTTCCTATTCTGCCCCCAAGAGTCTTCTGCTTTTCAAGAGGTTATATTTTGGCATTCTACCCTTTGAGGCAGTGAGGTGGTAGTAGAGTGGATAAACTACTGGGCCTGCAATCAGTGACCTCAACTGTTAAAGGGGAATGATAATAATAGCATTTTCCTCCTGGGGGTTTTGTGGGAATCAATTGAGATAATATTTGTAGAGTTTCTTTCCCTTTCTCCTATCCATGGAAAATGTATAGTTGAGGGGGCAACTGGGTAGCCCAGTGGATTGAGAACCAGACCTAGAGATGGGAGGTAGGTCCTAGGTTCAAACCTGGCCCCAGACACTTCCTAGCTGTGTGACCCTGGGCAAGTCACTTGACCCCCATTACCTAGCCCTTACCACTCTTCTGCCTTGGAACCAATACACAGTATTGATTCTAAGATAGAAGGTAAGGGTTAAAAAAAAAAAAGTATTGATGAAGCTTTCAATATAAGTTAATGTTAGCTTGGGGAAATGGGCCATGGGGGATGGGGGTGAGACTACTTAACTGGGGAAGTGGTCTGAGAGGTAATATTTTGTTTTATTCTTATTTTTGTTGGGGATGGGAAGAAGAGGTGGTGTGTTTTTTAATGTTTTGCTAAAATTATTTTGAGGAACTTTTCAAGTGAATTATTTTGTTTTTTATCTTATAGGGGAAGAAGCCAAAAAAGTATATGATGATGCCCAAACTATGTTGAAGGAACTGATTAGTAAAAAGAAGATACAAGCTAGGGGTTTGGTTGGATTCTGGCCAGCACAGAGTGTCCAGGATGATATTCATTTGTATGCAGAAGATGCCATACCACAATCTGCAGAGCCAGTAGCAAAATTTTATGGCTTAAGACAACAGGTAAGAAAACTCATTTTTTGTAGGCTAAGAGATGGCTTCCTCTTCACCTTTGATTAAGTCATTAAGCAAAATATAATGATTTGAGCTCAGAGTCTGAAAAATTACACCAGTACTAAGTTCTACCCAGAAAATAATCAATAAAGGAATGGGTGGAGTGAATTTGTTGGTTGAGGAAGAGGCTGTTTGTATGATGGATAGCAACAGAAATGTCAGGTTGACCAGGATACTCAAGGCAGACATTCAGACAGGAATAAGGCCTCTAATTGGCCACTTTCAGGGGTGGTTGCTTATAGGACATTTGGCAGACACTGCTTCACATCAGCCATTTTAGTCTTTTTTTAATACTCAATGAATAATAATACCAATAATTTATTCAAAAGAAGCATGTATGTGCACCATACCTTTATAAGTGAAATTAATTGTAGGCCTTCTATTATGCGGAAAGCACTGAATCTTCCTGAAAAACCATTTTACCAAGACCCTTCTTTAAAATGTAGCTATCCTTGGCAGAGGTAGGTGGCAGCACAATTAGCCTGAATAAGGGTACTTATAATAATGTACCCAGTGCCCATGAGTTTCTCAGTGTGTGAATTCTTTCTTTCAATCCAAATTCTAGCCCCTAAAACTAATTTCAGAGAGTTGCTTGAGGCTCAGACAGTTTAGATTAATTACTCATGAACACATTGCAAATAAATGTCAGATGTGAGATCTGAACCCTGCTCTTCTGACTCCCAACTGGCATTTACTCCCAACAATCCATCTTATGCCTCACTCACAGTATTTATTTTTAGTTATTATAATAATAATCACTCATATTTGCATAATGTGACAATGCGGTGGCCAGGGTGGGGGTGGGGGGTGGTGGTGGTGATGGTGGTGGTGGTGGGGGTGGGCAATGACTGGGCAAACTTACTATCTTTACTGTAAAGCTATCTACTCAAATTTTTTTTTTTAAATTTGTAATCCCTTTGTGGTAAGCCAAAACGAGGGGTTTAAAATTAATATTCAATAACTATTATATTTTAAAAGTTTTATTAATAATAACTAGGGCAAAAGAACTGCCTGAATTCTCCCATCGCAGGTCCAAAAAAGGAAGAGGGAAGAGTTACAGCCACTTAAATACAATCACTCAAAATGCGGGGATGTAGGAAAAGGGAATTTTGGGAAATACTAAGGGACTTCTGGGGGATGAAGTCCAAAGGCTCAAAAATCTACATTTATACAGGACTGAGTGGTTGAGAAATGTCATCTCATCTCTGTTCTTTGGGACAAAGCCTGTTATTTGTAATTTTTCAACATTTATTGTCAATTATTTTGTGGTTGTATTTTTTTCATTTACATTGTTGCAATCGTTGTGTAAGGTTTCAGGAGTTAAATGATTTGTAAGCAGAGGTAAAATTCCAACTCAGTACTTAGGACACCAAGTAAAATGTTTGTCTATATCTCCCTATCAGTGATAGTTACTTGAGCCAAGATAAAGGGTGAAAAAAAAGATTTGCATAAATCATTGGTTTTTGGCTTCTTTTTTTGAAATTAAGCTAGAAATACTACACCTTATTTTCAAAATGAGGCTTTTAAAAAATTATCCAATTTTATATGTTAGACACGTTTAACTGTGTTTCTCTTGTTTTTTTGGTTTCTAAGGCAGAAAAGGATTCTGCTAGCACAGACCCTTATTATTGCCTGTCTGACTTCATTGCTCCTCTGGAATCTGGGATCCGTGACTACTTGGGCCTTTTTGCAGTGGCCTGCTTTGGAGTAGATGAACTGAGCAAGGCCTATGAGGAACAGTATGATGTCTACAGCAGCATTATGGCTAAGGCCCTGGGAGACAGGTTGGCAGAGGTAAAGACTCATGTATGACTGGGGAGTGTATTTGCTTGGCTAAACTCACTATCAGAAGCATGTTGTGGCTGTACTTGTGGTGAAGTGAGTTGCTATGTACAAAAAAAGTGGACAACATGGCAGCCCCACAAAACTGAAGGAGCTACAAGCTTTTATTTGACTGCATTGGCATTGAGGAAGACTATGGGGCAACACATAAGTCAGTTTGAACACTGGAAATGTCAACTTGCCTGAAGACAGAAGGTCTTGGGTTCAAATGTGGCTTCAGATACTTCCTAGTTGTTTGATCCTGGGCAAGTCACTTCATGCCAATTGCTTAGTCTCTTTTCTTTTGTCTGATCTCACACTTAGTATTGATTCTAAGACAGAAAGTAAGGGTTCTTAAAAAATAAAATGATGGCTAAAAAATTTCTCATTCATCTAAATCTGGGCTAATTTGAAAGTTCCAGTTTAGCCAGAATGACTTCATATAGATTTCATCCTTTCTCCTTGATCCTTGTTCTCTAATTCAGTGCTGACTTTTCCTTTTATTCACTATAGTCTAGGGCAGACGTGTCAAACAAAGGCCTTATGGGTAGCCCTGCAGCTAGAAATAGATGGAAAAGTAACTGGTAAATATTTAACAACATAAATAAAAATACAATAAAACATAGGAAATGTTAACATGACATTTTCTAAGTCAATGTTCACTTGTAAGAATTCTTATATACTGTTGAGTGAATTCTGTTTCTATTTAACACCACTGGTCTAGGATCATAAAATTCTTATGTATGCCTGGCACATGGTAAGTGTTTGACAGCTATTTCATGAATCCAGCAAATGTTCATTGTAAACCTTAAAATTTCTTAGACTTATAAATGTTGGAAATTTCATCATTGGGAAATTTCATACTTGAAAAATTTCCTACTGATAGTCTATTGGAATGTGAACCCCCCTTGGCATGGGAGGGTCTTTCTCCTCCCTACTTAAGATTACTTTAGGACAGAAACCTTTTGCTGAACAATGGAAAGGGCTTTGACCTATGCTTAAGCATAGAACAGGAAGTTCTTTGAGTCATGATTGATTTTAGAATTGATACAATAGAGATACTTGGAATGACAGAACCAGGTCTTGGAACTTACAATCTCCACCCTACTCAGTCCTAACAGGATTTAGGAAGGGCTGCAGCATAGATCAAAATTTAATTATTTGAGAATATGACCTTCAACAGACATGTACAAAGGGGCAGACCTCTGGGTGGTCCTGGGTTAAGCTAGAGCCACCATTGGCACAGGGAAGACATGGACAGTGATTGGTAGATGTGAGAACTGAGGGGAGGGAACTGAGATGATGTCCTTAAAGATAGCGGGGTCTGAGGACAGAGGGGTGGTTGGAGAGGTTTTGCTCTGAGAGATTGTGCTCTGAGAAGCTTGCTCTGAAGGAAGCTGGAGGTGGAGGCCGCTGAGACTGTTTCTCCATTTTGGTCACGTGAGTGATAGGGACTGATCTCTTTTCTTTGCCTCAGCTATCTAAGGGCTTGGGCCTTTTGGCCCAGCCTAAACAGAGGGGGTATTTAAGCCCTATTCCCTTCTCTCCCCTTTCTCTCCCCTTTCTCTCCCCTTTCTCTCCCTCTCTCTCTCTCCCTCCCTCTCTCTCTCTCTCCCTCCCTCTCTCTCTCTCTCTCTCTCTCTCTCTCTCTCTCTCTCTCATACCTTTCTTCCTCCTGTTTGTAATTAAACTCCATAAAAGGTTGACTGCTGACTTGAGTTTTCATTTAGGAATTACATAGCTGAATTCCTTGGCGACCTTAAATTTATATATATCAGTCTTTTAAAGTGACTTCTTTGTCACATCATTAAGCATCTTCTATGTGCAAAGCTCTGGGGACACAAAGACAAAAACGATGATGAAATCCCTTCCCTCAAGGAGTGTGTTTTACTTGGAGTGATACAGAATACAGTTACATCACTAAAAGATGATTTGAGGAGAGAGAACGTAAAACTAAAGGAATCAGGAAAGGCATCCTAAGGGAGGGGACATCTGAGCTTAGCCTTGGAGGATTCTACAGCCTTTTAAGAGTGCAATCAGAACATGGGAGACCAGGCTGTACAAAGACCCAGGAATGGGAGATGGAATGCCCCGTTCTGGGAACAGCAAGGACCCCAGTTGGCTTGGAATTTATGTGTGAAGGAAAGTAAGATGAAGAAACTCCAGAAAGCTAGGATAGAATCAGATTGTGAAAGATTTTAAATGCTAGTCTGAAGAGGTTGCATTTAAACCTAGCATCAATAGGAAGCTATTGAAGATTCTTGAGCAGAGGCATTACATGGTTGGGCATATATATGCCTTAGAAAGATTATTTTGACCAATCTGTGATAGAGAAGAGAGAGACAGGATGCAGGTGGCTAATTAGGAGACTATCACAGTAATCCAGGCTTGAAAAGTGATAAAGACATAAACTAGGGGGAAGTCTATGTGAGTAGAAAGGAAGGGATAGATGTAAATGATAGTGTGGAAGTAGAATCAACAAGACCTGGCTATTGATTGATTGAATTCAAGGGGTGAGGGAGTGGAGAGTGACTTTCAATTTGACTTTACTATGCTTATATTTCTTTCCAGGGAAGAGGAGGGCTTTGGGAAGATAGGGGAAGGAGAAAAAAAAAGAAATCCTTGACAATTGAAAAAAAAAAGGAGGAAGAGAAAATGAATCTCAGGTTGTGAAGCTGGGTGGCTAGAAAGATGTCCTCAACAGACATAGGGGAGTTAGGAGCAGGGAGGTTTAGGGAGGAAGATCTGTCATTTAGGTATATTACATTTGAAATGACTGGAATATCCAGATGGAGCTGTCCAGCAGGCAGTTAATGATATGGGCCTAGAGTTCAGGAGACAGAATGGGGAGTCATCTGGATAGACAGAGGCAGGATATACAGAGACAAGAGAAGACTCTGGAAAAGGATCTTGGTGGGCACTCATTGCAAGGGGGTGGGAGATGGATGGTGATTCATTAAGTTTTCATTAGAATTCATAAGAATTAATTAAGATTCATTTGTTTTCATTGGTAGAACCAGAAGAGTCCTTAGAGACCATCTAAATCAATATCATTTTTTAGGTAAGGAAACTGAGGCCCTTAAACGATAATAGGTAACTTGTTTAAGGTCAGCTAAGAAGTGATAGCCAAAATGCAAATTCATAAAGTCTTTGATTCCATATCTAATGTTGTTTCTAGAATGGCACAATGTCCTTTATAATTCTATTTTCAGCCTTCCTGGTGTGGGCTTTCTTTATAGATTCTGAATTACCTTATATATTAAATTAGGGTTAGGTATTGGTTTTAATCCTTTTTAAAAAAATTAAGATGTCAGATATTAATGTATCTCATAAGATTTTTCTTGACCTCAAGCAGTGATGCTGACATACATTCCAGTAGAGCATAAATTCCTTGAAGAAAAGGACTTTCATTTTTGACTTCTCATAGAGCCTTTCGCTTGTTTAGAGCCTAACTAAAATGTTTGTGTTCTATATGAGGTTTAAAAAAATTTTTTTTATATCACTAGGTTTTCCTACAGTATCCTTTTTCATTCTCTTTCAGAAAGCTAGTCTATATAACATAGTTTTTTTTAAAACAAAAAAGAGAACCAAAAAAATTAGTATATTTGATCAGTGTATTGAAAACAACTGAAAAATATGTGCAACACCTGTGGACCTTTCCCACCTCTGCATGGATGAGATGGCAGTGTCATTGTATAGCTCTCCTCTCAAACTATACTTATTCTTTATAATTTTTCAACATTCACTTTTGATTTTTGTGTGTGTTTCCTTTTTCATTTACATTGCTGTAGTCGTATATATTATTTTCTTGGCTCTTCTTATTTCATACTTCATTAGTTCATATCCATGTTGCTCTTTGTTCATCACAATTTTTACAATATAGTAATATTCCATTACATTTGTGTACTATAATTTGTTTAGCCATTTCTAGTTAATGACTATCTACTTTGTTTCTAACTCTTTACTATCACAGAAAATATTTGCTAAAATATTGGTGTGTTTGGGTGCTCTCTTCTTATCAACCTTGAGGTATAAGTGCAGTAATGGAATCTCTGGGCCAAAGGGTATGCATTACCTTTTAGCCACTTTATTTGTTCATTCCAGTTTGCTTTCCAAAATAGTTATACTGATTGACAGTTCCTCCAACAATGCACTAGTGCACCTATTGTCCTAATAAATGTTTGTCGAATCAAATTGAGCTTTTCATCCAGTAGGATTCCTTTACCAGTAGAGAAGGTTACATCAGTCCCAGTAGGCTGGGCACCAGTGGTCTATGAGCCAAGATGGAGGTAGAGAGCAGAGTATAAAACTATTTGTATGGGAAGTACTTTATTTAGAGTCAGAAGACTTACATTTGAATTTCAGCTCTTCTCTTTCCTCCCTATGATTTGTGGCAAGTCACTTAATCTCTGGAGGGACTCAGTTCTCTTTAAAATTAGTAGATTGAACTCCCTTGGTTGTTCCAAATTCTGTGTTGATGCTTTAATTAGACCAGGTAGTAAGGGACTCTGTCCAGTCTCCTGGACTGGAACACTTTCCTTCTCCTCTGCCTTAGTCTTCAGAAAGAGCAGATGGGTAGGATAATTGACACTATCTTTCAAGCTGGAAGGGAGCTTAGCTTTGAGACCATCTAGTCTAATTCCCTCACTTTACAGATGAAGGAACTGGGAACCCGAGGAAAGTTAAGTGACTCACCTAGGGTCACTCAGGTAGCAAGTATCTGAGATGGGATTTGAATTAAGGGCTTCCTGACTCACTGACTGTAACAGCTCCTCTGGGTAAAGATGACCACTTTTCTGTTCAAGGCTTTTGCAGAAGAACTTCATGAAAGGGTTCGCAAAGACTTGTGGGCTTATAGTGGCAGTGAGCAGCTGGATGTTGCTGACCTTCGGAGAATTCGGTATGGGGGCATCCGCCCTGCTCCTGGCTATCCCAGCCAACCTGATCATACTGAAAAGCTCACGATGTGGAGACTCGGTCACATTGAAGAAACCACAGGTATTGCGCTAGAAAATGGATATGCTTCCTTGAGGCAAAAAGCATTGGATATGTTAAAAGCACCTGAACAGAGGCAAAGGAAAACACAGTTATATAACTAGTGACATTTAAGCCATATATGTAGGTTTAATCTGCTTGTGTGTGTATGTGTGTGCTCATTGCTATATTTAGTATTTTAAATTGTTTTTCACCTACGTCTGTTTGGTAGTTAGTCATACAAAGCATGCAGAAAAATTGTACCTTGGTAGAATATTTATTTAATTCTAGGAGGGGTATTGAGCTTGCATTAGACCTTTTTATCCCCACTTCACTCCAGCTTCTCACCCCCAGATAACCCTTAGGCCTGATGTAATGTGGACAACCTATCCTAATCCAGGATATCCTCAGGGTATATCTAAAACTGAGTTTGAGTACCCAGAGGGAGTTATTTTCACATGGATCCTTAGACTTTTAAGCTAGAGTAGCAGAATAGATAGCTACCCTTGGAATCAAGGAGACATAGATTCAAATCCTGCTTCTCTCACATATTGGTTGCATGATCCCACTGACAAGCTTGTGTCCATTCTTTATGACTGTAAATTGTAGAGCAATGTTGCCAGTCTCTTCTGTTAGAAGGAGTATTTCAGGAATTTCCAATTCCTAAGAAGTCACTGGTCCAATAGAAAAAATAAGGCCTTAGAACCCACTAATCCATTCAGAATTTCCTATATGAGCATAAGTCCAGGCTTAGTGGGGACATTTTCAAGTTACTCTGGATCAAGACAAGTTATTTGAAACCATATATGTGTCCAGGTTCTGGGCAGGGGTCCCCAGAAGGGATTCAGGATGATGGTGAGGGTAGAAAGCCTTCACACTTTTTCCTTTTTACCCTGAATAAGAAGGTCCTCTAGCCTTCATGGATTGGCTATTCTGGGCTACTACTATGGCCACTCGCAATGGCAGCAACTACTGGACCTTTAGAAGTAGTTTAGAGCAAATAGGGTCATAGCTAGGCCAATGATCACAAACCTTTTAGAGACCATGTGTCTTGCTTCTCCCTCCACCACATGCCTCCCCCTCAAATACACACATTGGAGAGGGAGGAAGTACTCCCATTGGATTGCAAGGTGGAGGGGTAGGTGAAGTTAGGAATGTCCTCAGCAAGTATGGGGGGGTTTGAGGAGGAGTGGCCTTGAGTGCTCTGCTCCCCTCCAGCTCTGTCACCTGTGAGCTGCCCACCTTATCCCCATGAGCTCTCATTGGGTTGCTGGGCAGAGGGGCAGGGGATGTGAAAAAATATCATTAGGTATAATGGACAGGGGGAGGGAAATAGTTCTTCTTGGGTGGGTGAGGTGGCCATGTGCTCACAGAGAATGCTCTACATGCCTTTTTTGGCACCTGTGCCATAAGTTCATTATCACTGTCCTAGCTGGTTGTCATGGCTCCACCTTTATTCAGGAAGCAAGCCAAGCAGCTTGACATTCTTTTGTCATATCTCAGACCCACAGGTAAATTTTCATCATCTCCTCTTTTTTCCTCTTTCCAGGGATCACACTTACAGAATCATTAGCAATGGCACCTGCTTCAGCTGTCTCTGGTCTCTACTTTGCCAATCTGAAGTCCAAATATTTTTCTGTTGGTAAAATTTCCAGGGACCAGGTAAATGAATATTCACTGTTTTGAATGTTGTCCTCTAAAACCTAATATTAAATGAAATTGTTGGGACTGGTCTGGATTTAAAAATAAGTTAGACTAACTTGGGAGAGGAGAGAACTATCTACTTAATGTCTAAATTTGATCCCACTCCCTGCGAAGCATCTTTTCTTTCCTTTGAATAATTAATAATACAGTTTTCTGCCTGAAGAATGACCTTATTTGGTCACTAAAATAAATGCCTTCTAATGATTAAGAGGAGAAGCAGTGTAGTAGAACAGTTAAAGAGCTATCCTAGAGATCAGGTAGACTAGGTGCCAGGCCTGCCCTGACACATACTGACTGTGACACCCTGTGCAAGTCATTTAACCTCTCAGTGCGCCTGCCCTCCCCCACCCCAACCAACCAGGAATGTAAATTGTAGAGCAGGTTTGCCCATCCTCTTTGAGTAGGACCCATGCTGGTGAAGTCAGTTTCCTTAATAGGAGCTCGCCTATCCTTGTGCCAATGAAATCTTAAGTCTAGACCAAAAAAAATGTCTATTGCCGTGAGGTGCCATGAGGTGAATGCTGGATGTGAAGTTGAGCATCTAGATTTCAAATCCATTCTTATGCACAGTCACTGGCCAGCCTGGAGAATGTCACCACCTCAGTGAATCATGTTTTCCTTATCCATAAACTGAGGGTAATGGAGAAAATTAGATAACTTCTAAGGTCTTTCTAGCTCTACACTATGATCCTGTGATGCATTAAGAATCTGAATGCAAAGGGCATTGGCTTTGCCACTCATGAGTTGTGTGATGTTGGCCAAGGTCTAGCCAGTTGCCTCCTGGGCAGCATGAGAGAGTTAGACAAGCTGAAGCCAAGTGATTAGGTTTTCCTAACCTCCCTATTGCTGCTCTGCCATTGCTGGAGAAGCTTGGGTTTTCAAAGTCTTACGGCAGTAAGTAATAGGCTCTTTCTGAACTTCCTTTGCAGATTGAAGACTATGCTTTGAGGAAAAATATGTCTGTGGATGAGGTTGAGAGATGGCTGGGACCCATTTTGGGATATGATGCAGATTGACTCGCCTGTCGTCTTCCTCCCCTCCAAAGGCACTGCAGAAAACAGACTCCCGAGTGCCTTTAGAAATGCCGCAGCCTCTTAGCCTCTAATGCATTGGCCTTTTTGAGGTTTTGGAAGACCCTTTTGGAAGAACTTGTGGTGATGCAAGAGATCTGTCATCTCCAGGACATGCATTTGTGTGGTACTGAAAATAAGCGGCTTAATTTTTTTATAACAAGCAACCTGGCAGGCAGTACAGAGACAGCCAGCTGTGTTTCTATATGTCAGATGCTCCTACCTATAACTACTGTAGAAAGTTAACATAATGGATTTGTGAAGCACTTGATATGTGTTGGGCATCATGCTAAAGGTCAAGCCAGGAAGATAGAAACAAAGGCACTTTTTGGTAGGTAGCTGTAGTACCTGGTTGGCTCTCATCTTATGTTTACCTCAAACCTAGAATACTCTAGTTCGAGATGATTTAGCTGGACTTTTTTTAAAAAAACTTCAAGTCACAGTTGAGTTGAGTCTAGAATCAGGAGGACCTGGGTTAGAATCCCACCTCCAAAACTCACTTGCTGTATGACCACAGGGACATCTCTCAACCTCGCTGAGCCTCAACTTCCTGCAAAATGGGGTTAATAATACCCTCAGGACCTACCTCCCAGGGTGGCAGGGAAGAAGTATAGGCAGTGTTCCTTGGAAGTGTTAGTTATTATTAATAGAGAGACATGACTGTAAGGACAACTAGCATTATGAGAATCGAGACACTGGAGGCAGGCACTATATATTTTTCTTTTTAGATCTTTATGTCCCTGGGGTTAAATATTTGTTGCATTAGATTGAACCTGGAAGTTAATCTTTCATGGAGGGGGGGCAGCCTAGGTGATTCAGTGGACAGAGAACCAGGCCTGGTGTCAGGAGGATTTGTGTTCAAATGTGGCTTCAGATACTTCCTGACTTTGTGATCCCGGGCAAGTCACTTAACTCCAAATAACTAGTCCTTGCGCTTCTGACTTGGTATGGTTACTGAGACAGAAAGTCAGGGATGAAAAAAAAATCTTACACAGAAGAAAGTATGGACTCCCCTCCTTCCATAAGGCTTCATTTTTAAAGGCTACTAAGTGTCCTTTTGTCAGAGTAAGCATTACAAGCACGTAACAGCAAGAATCCCATTTGAATGAAGGCAGCCCCATGAAAGCCCCAGATTAGGGAAAACAAAGTCATCTTAGAGGCAATACAAGTGGGAATGGCAGATTTTATTTTGTTTTTGTTTTGCTTATTATTCTCTCTCCATTCCTATAATTTCTACAAAAGTTGGAGTTTTCTTAGCATTAGGAGGATTTCTGTGCTAAGAAAAGAATGAATATCTTCCTTTTTTTTTTAAAGTAATGGGCTTTCCCACCTTCTTTTCTACCTGTTAAAGGCTTAACTAGCCTTCAAGGCCTAGCTCCTCCCTCACACTCAACAAATCTTGTTGAACCACTCTCTTATGCAATTAATTCTCTTTTATTTGAATTCTGATAATCACAATCTATACCATATGCAATTGGTTTGATTTTTGTTAGATTAAACTATAAGCTTCTTGAGGATAGGGATCATGTGTTATACTGCTGTCTATCCCACACAGCACTGAGAACATTTCTTGGTACATAGAAGATCCCATTTGAGTAGTCTAGGTTACAGGAAGTAACATATTTGTGGTAGTCAGAGAGCTGATCTAAGTTTGAGAAGTATTTAGGGTTCAAATCCTGCTTCTGAAACAGATTGGCTGGGTTATCTTCACTCCCCAACTCCTGACAATTCTTTTAATACTGTAGTTGCTGAACAGTAATATGCATTGGGGGGGGGGGGGATGGTGTTCTTCATTGGATATTCCTTGCACCAATGAAATTACAGTTAGAGACCAAAAAAAAGTATTCTCAAAGAAGAGGTGAGGAAGAGGGAAAGGGAGCAAATGCTTATTAAGAGCCCACTGTTGTCTGCTCTATAAATGTTGTCTCATTTGAAAAGTGCCTGGGGAGAAATAGCTTTCCTTGTCTCTTGGCAGCTCTGCTGCCCATTTATTACATGAACCCAAAGATCACATTTAAGGGTCTTTCCCCCTAAAGCCTTTAGGTCAACTGTTTTCTTTTGTATGAGAGAGAGAGTGAGAATGAGTGTGTGTGTAATGAAAGTATGAAAAATAATTATGCATGTCTGAATTTTAAAAAATAACTTCAGTGCTTTCAAATAAAAGTGAATTTCCTAATTCTAAAATGTTAAAAAAGATTATGTATTCTATTTCCTATGTGCTAGAGTATTTAATGAGCTCTGTAGCATTTTCTTTCTGTTTTATTTATTTTTTTGATCTGACATCAGGGAAAGAATAACTCCTGAAAAAAATTTTAACACTATTATCTGAATGAAATGATCAGTAATCTACTTTTTCTATTAAATATCATTCATCATCTTTTCTGCCCTCTTGTAGATGGAACTACCCAATCTTTGAATCCATTGTTGAAACAACTCTATGTCAGGTGTCACTTTTTCTAGGAAAAAAAAATTGTGTGTTCATAAGAGAGGTTGCAATGTAAAATAAAATTTGAAAACACCCACCTTGTTTTATTCTCGTATGTCAAGCAGAAGGTTGCAGGAAAGAACTTCAGAGACATGCGTGCATCTTACAGGCACATTTTCTACATTAGGATTCCCAGCCATCCAGATGATCCCATGGATTGTCTAGCAGACATTCTCCCCCCACCCCCCACCCCCCCCAGCTTTTATGCATTTTAAATAAAGCTGAAGGTTTTTTGTTTTTGTTTTTCCCTCCTTACTGCTAAAGAAATTTGCATCGAGACCACCCCCATTCAGCTGTTAGCTATCTTATTCATATTATGGCTAGGCTTAGAGTTATGTCGATGGACCCTGACACATGGTGACCATAGATAAGATCAAGTTCTTTATGTACATTTCTGATGGTTTTAAGACTATTTTTGCAAATTGAGCCAAGTTTACCCCTAAAGGGTGCAAGAATTCTGTGGACACTGGGCAGGAGACAAGTCCAGTTCATTGTAAGCAGATCAGTGAAACTTGGGGTAGTATGACTAGAGCCTCATTTCTAGTCCCCATTATTGCCCAAATGGGCAGTGTGATCATCATTATGACCTTTAGGAGGTAGCATGATATTTTTGTATGAAAAGCAGAAGTCTTTAATGGTCCCAGCCAGGTTCCATGTGAGCCATATTCATGTGTGGATCTAAGATGCAAGGATCACTGCAAGAGATGCTCTCCTATGAGCTCATCAGGGAAGAAAATAATTATACACTGGCTCGTGGCCTGGGGAGCATATTGTATTATAGATGGGTATATTCTAGAATCTTTGTCATCAAAACCAACACTTACAAACGAAATCATCTCAGAGATTCAATGACTCCTGGATATGGGGATAACAAGGTTCCCAAGCAAGTCCTAGAGTTTCAAAGTTGGAAGGGACGTTAGGGGCTGGGTAGTCAAAATACATGAGAAGGAGTCCTTGTCTACAACATCTAATTACGAACACCTCCAGCTGAAAAGCTCCCAGGGAAGGGAAGCACATTTGCCTCCTGAGACAGCCCAGGCCCTTCCACCCTTGCAGCTTCCATTCCTGGAGCCTCCATGGTGAGGAAGGGCTCCTAGCTATCTTTTACTGTCAAACCCTTGAAGGCAGCCTTCTCCCCATCTCCACCCCTTCCCCTTGCTTTTCAGCCCCTTTGGGATATTTTTTTCCTCATTAGAATGTAATCTTTCAGAAGGTAGGGACTGTTTTTCTCTTTTTCTCAATTTTTTGTGTCCTCAGAACTTTGCATTGTGGGTGCTTCATCAGTGCCTCATGACTTCACTTCCTAGCTATAATTGTTAGGAATGTTTTCTTTTTATCACATCAAAATAAGGCCATTTCAGTTTTCACTCCTTCCAAATTCTGTCTGTTGTTGGTCATTTTTCAGTCATGCCTTGCAACCCCGTTTGGTGTTTCTTGGGAGAGATACTCAGAGAACCTGAAAATGCCTCATTTTTCCCATCTATAAAATGGGGATCCTAACAACCACTTCACAAGTTTGTCCTGAGGATAGAATTAGATCCCCTATGTAAAATGCTTTGCAAACTTTAAAGTACTATATGGACGCTAGCTGTTAATTAGCTGTACGTCTGTGTAGCTTTGTCTAGCTCTGTACCGACCTGGGTACAAAACCTCTCCCAGATGAACAGATCTGGAAGAAGGAACAAAGGATGAGGAAGGTGGGAAAGAGCAGAATCATTTGTCTTGCTCAGCAGGAAGGAGAGGAATGAACACTACATCGCTCCTCCCTCTTCTTTCCAAGGAGTCATGCAGTCCACGATCAGGAATATTCCTTTTTTGTGACAACGAAATTACTGTTTCAGAAAAGCAAATACATTAGCGGCACTAATGCCATCAAGAATAACAGCTAAGTCATGGTCCATGAATATCCCACGTGTGTGGGTGCTCTTGGTGACTCTTTGAGAGGAGCCCATCAGAGAGGCAAAGGAGGGCGATTGGGACTAGCTGGCAATCATTAAAACATTTAATAACTAACTTTTTAATATTTTAATACCTTTTTAATTAACTCAACATCCTTGTTCTACACTTCTACCTACCATCAAGAATTGGCCAGCCATCTAGAGTGCTCAGGTGGCTGGTGATCTTTTATTCTTAGAGTGTATTGGAAGGGTCTCATTTCTCCATTTGGTTTCCCTTTTTTCCCCTCCTGGGGAGAGGTAGAGGACTTCCGAGTCGACCGGAATATAAGATGGGATCATTGCTGTCTCCCAGGATTCCCTCTCCTTGTCACGTGGGTCAGGCGGGGAAACTGGCCCTGGGGCTTGATTGGCCCAGGCTCGAGCTGCCCTTCTATTGTTGCTTTCTCTGACGGTGTTAAGGGGGTTTCCTGGTCATCAAAGGGCATAAAAGGGCCCCAGACTCCCTCCGGAAGCCCGGCCCTGGAGCCTTGGGAGATATTATCCCAAATCAGACTCCACATCTCGCTCTCCTAACTGGGCTCTTCCATATGGAGGCGCAGGTTGGGTCTTCTGAACTCAAGTGCTGCGGTTTCTTAATGAAGGGCCTGGCCATGCCTCGACTAATGAATTTTTTTTTTTTGCTTTTTTTTGCCTGCTGAATGACCCATAAGTGCCTTATTTCATTTCAACACTATGTTCACAGGGTATGACTTTGGTCAGACTCTTCTCATTATAACTACCCATAGATTATACTCCATATTAGTTTAATTAAATTGGATGATGTTACATTTGAATGGCTATCTGATTACATTTTTTTGGTTGCTTCAGCAGTTTTTTTCAGTCGTGTCCAACTCTTTGGGACTCCCATTTGGGATTTTCTTGGCAGAAATGCCGGAGTAGTTTACCATTTCCTTCTCTGGCTCATTTTACATAAGAGGAAACTGAGGGTCACCCAGGGTGACACAGCTAGTGTCTAAGGCAAGATTTGAATTTGGATCTTCCTGACTCCAGGTCCAGCTCCTCTCCACTATGCCACCTAACTATCCCACCTGTACTTATTACTAATGTTTATAAAATAATATTGTAAAATACATAGCACAGGGTCCATTAGGCAATAAATGTTTATTTCCTTCCTATCCATATAGGTAATAATCATAGTAATACACTTTAAGATTTATAAAGTATTTTATGTTTTGAGTCTCACAACAACAACCCAGTGAGGCAAGTGTGCTATTAATCCCCCTTTACAGGAAAGGAAACTGAGGCATATAACTTTTTTTTTTTTAATGACTTGTCCATTTTCACAGATAGGGAGTTTCTGTGGCAGAATTTGAACCCATATTTTTCCTGCCTCCCCAACTGGTTCTGTATTCACTGTATCATCTAGATGTTCACATCCTCCAAAGCATGAATACACGAATACAGGTGGACATTGATATAGGATGTGAATCCTTCAGGGTGACAACACCAAGGGTCCACTCTCCATACTCATGGCCATTCCTCTCTCATGCCTCTGGGTCTTTGCACCCTGTCTGGGTGCCTCCTTTCCCTCTTAGCCTCCCTGACTCCCTCCCAGACTTGGCAGGTTATGGCCCCACAAGTCCCTTCCCCTGTGATTTCCTCTATTTTTGCTATACAACTCCTCCTTCATCTTCATCCTGCCTCCCCTATTACAACGGGAGCCCCTTGAGGGCAATGTTTTGGGGGGATTTCTTGCTTTTTTTCCTTTGTGCCCTTAGATCTGAGCGGGTGGTTGGCCCATTGTAAAGTATTTAATAATTGTTGAGCAAATGATTCCACAAGCCTCATTGGAGGGGATATCTCATCCTATTCCAAAAAGAACAATGAAAAATACCTCTTTTGTCTTTGCCTGGCAGAAAATGCTGTTTTTTCACTCAAACTGTCACTCAAACTTGGTCCCATCTTTATCCTCTAACTTTCAAAATCTAGTGCTTTGAGATCACCACTTGGAACTCCCTTTGAAGGAAAGTCATCAGCATCATAAAAAGGCCTGTGACGGCCACGTGTGATGGTGGAACCGCTTCATCCTCCCCAAGTGGACAGTCAGAGGCTGCACAAAAACAAAATGCCCTCTAATGGCACAGAACATTTTAATCAAATGGCTTTTAAGCAATGATAAACAGCCGAGAATCAGGAAAATGGCATGAAGAAAGAGATCAGCGTTGGAAGGGATCTAGGAGGCCTCTCTGTAACTGACCCATATCTGCCTGAAGAAGTGCCTTTTACTTAATAGATGCTCTCTAACACGTGATGAATGAATGCATGAAATAGTGGGTTCAAGGGGCAGGCTAAGGCCATTGCGAGTTTCTTCCCTTGAGCTTGTTTTTGAGTTTCCTGGAAGGAAGTCATGGTGGGGAGGTGGGGGGGGGGGGGAGGAGGGCATGGATATAATTAATTGGGTATCTATTCCTCCTCATCTCCAGAATAAATTGGCCTTCCTTCCTAGGGTCTTCCACTGTCACTAACTGAGCCATAAATCCTTTTACTCCAAGAGCTTTCTTCACTGTATTATTACTTCATGGTGTCTATACTCATTCACATCTTCAACATCTCCCTTTCACCTTGTAACTCAAAACCTCTCGATTGAAAATAATTTTAATAAATAAAAAGTATAAATTCACAAGAAAATAGCTTCTGTATTTACAGCTTTTGAATGTTCCTTGAGCCCACCTATCTGCTTACCATTAATCTTTTCACTGTGGTCTAACAAATGAAGAACTAAGTGTCTATGTATCACAAAACATTGAATTGGAAGATATTGGGGTGTGATTTTCCATTGTGCGTGTTTTCTGCATCCTCTGTTACTATGGTTAGCTAAGAATTATTTAAGATCTTAAAAAAACCCTATAATTATGGTGCAGCTTTAAAAGAAAAAGAATTTCTGATTCATTATTAAAAATGTTTTCTAATTGATATGTTAAAAATTCATATGTTTCCAAATAAGTTTTGGCTTTATCCTAATTTTATTCACAGGACCATTGATGAGACTGTCATTTACTTCAGATTGTTCAACTGTAAAATGGGGATAATAATAGCACCTACCACCCAGGGTTGCTGAAAGGGTCAAATGAGAAAATAATTGCAAAGTGCTTTAGCATAGTACCTGGCACATAATAAGCGCTATATAAATATTAGCTATTTATTATTGTTATTACATTCCATTTGCATTTCTCATTTCACATAGAAGAAAAAGTTTCCAATCCTACTATGAAAGGTAAAGCACTAGATTTGTATTAAGAAGAAATCTTAGCTCTTTAATACCTCTTACAACTTGATTGACTTTGGAAAAGGTTATTCCTCTCTAGGCCTCAGTTTCTTCATTTAAAAATAATATGTGATTGGGTTAGAAGACTTATGTAGTTCCTTCCAATTCTTAATCAGATTTTTCTTTTTTAAAATTAATTTAATAGGATTTTTTCCCAGATATCGCAAGCACCTCCCTTCCCTCCCTATACCGTATACACCTGACAAAAAGATATGTGCATATATGTGGATATTTTGCATCTTTCATGTTTCTGTTTTTCAGTTCATTCTCTGGAGGTGACACTCACAAGTTATTCTTCAAATATTAGTTCTGTAGCTGTATATAATGTCCTCTTGGTCCTACTCTTTTCACTCTTCATTATTTCATGTAGATCTTTCCAAATTTTAAAAAATTAACCTGCTCATCATTTCTTACAGTGCAATAACGTCCCATCACAATCATATGCCACAATCGTATTTTTCTTAAAATCTTTTGTTAGTGATTCTCAAATGGCATGAAGTGCCTGACTACATATTCAGGGATTTCTCACCTCTTTGTCTTATTGTCCCCACACAGAAAATCTGGCAGCTACACTTTATAACACCACCCAGTATGTTGTCAACAACTTTCCTGGTAAGCACATAGTTTAAGAAACTTGAAGATGTCATGGGGTCTGGAGCAGGTCCAGCCCCGCTGGCTAGCATCTTTCCATGGAGAGGATGCTAGGGAACTGCTTCCAGGAGAATCATGGTAAGATGAAAGGGAAGTACTTTGGAGACACAGATTGTGGAGCATGTGTGGATGTTTTTTAACTGGTTCTTCTCAGCTAACCACGTGTTAAACAAGAAGTTTTTTGAATGGCTGTCAAAGCGTTATTTAAAAAGTACTGTATACTTCAATTATGGCCTCTCTGTCCCATCGTTCTTGGGTGAACTCATTGCTCAGTGAAGGGAGTGGAGCCTGGGACCTTGTGAGTTTGAAAGGATCAGAGAATTCGTCACTACCTCATTGTTCCAGAATTCAGATCTGCAGCCAGTATAGCATTGATTTTTGAGGAGTAATCCTTGGGAACCCAGCCTTGTGGAAGCTGAGGGCAGTTGACAATTTCCCACAAGGTTGCAGGACTTTATCATGCCCTCTCCCTTTTTTAACATAAAGAAACAAATAAATAAATGAACAAAAAAAAGTTTGTTTTTTTTTGCTCATTCATTCATTCATTCATTCATTCATTCATTCATTCATTTATTTGTTTGTTTAAAAAAGGGAGAGGGCAAGATAGGTATTCTGTCTTCTCCCATTGTATTCTGAGCTTCTTGAGAGCAGAGGCTGTCTTGGGTTTTCTTATATCCCCAACACTTAACACAATGCCTAGCATATAGTAGGTACTTAATAAATATTTGTTGACTGGGAGTGGACAACAGTATTCCAGAGATGTTGGAGTTATGGTGTTAGGCAAGGTTCTCAGCAGATATTGGTCTTCAGTGTGGGGCTTATATTATAGCTCTTTTCAGGTTGCAGTTGGTGGTATGTATTGTTTTTCCTTCTATAGCTCTGTTGCCTGTTGTCACTGCTGGAGACCTATACAGGTCCCTAAAAGAGTCATACTTAATTTAAAAAAAAGTATTATTTAGAATATTTTTTCTATGGTTACATGATCCCCCTCCTCCCCAGTCTTTCCTCCTTCCTCCCAAAGCTGATAACCAGTTCCACTGACTTATACATGTATCATTGTTCAAAACCCATTACTTTAGTATTCATTTTTGCAGTAGTGATCTTTAAACATCAAAACCCCAGTCATATCCCTATCAATCTATGTGATTGATCATATGTTTTTCTATTGCATTTCTGATACCACAGTTCTTTCTCTGCATGTGGATAGTGTTTTCTCCAAAATTCCTTTGGATTATCCAGTGTCATTGCATTGCTGCTAGTAGAAAAGTCTATTACATTTGATTGTGCCACAGTGTATCAGTCTCTGTGTACAATGTTCTCCTGGTTCAGCTTCTTTCACTCTGCTTCAATTCCTGGAGGTTGTTCCAGTTCACATGGAATTCCTTGAGTTCATCATTCCTTTCAGCACTATAATATTCCATCACCATCAGATACCACAATTTATTCAGCCATTCCCCAATCGACGAACACCCCTCATTTTCCAATTTTTTTGCTACCATAAAAAGCACAGCTATAAATATTTTTCTACAAGTCTTTTTCCTTATTGTCCTTTTAGGGTACAAACCCAAACAGTATGGCTATGTCAAAGGGCAGGCATTCATTTAAAGCCCTTCGTGCATAGTTCCATTCCAGAATGATTGGACCAATTCACAACTCCACCAGCAATGTATTAATGTCCCAATTTTGCCACATCCCCTCCAACATTTATTACTTTCTTTTACTGCCATATTAACCAATCTGCTAGATATGAGGTGGTACCTCAGAATTGTTTTAATTTGCATTTCTCTAATCAGGATGGATTTAGAATATTTTTTCATGTGCTTATTGATAGTTTTGATTTTATTGTGTGAAAACTGCCTATTTATGTCCCTTGACTATTTGTTGATTGGGGAATGGCTTGAAATTTTGTAGAATTGACTTAGTTCCTTATATATTTGGGAAATTAAACCTTTGTTAGAGAGTTTTGTTATAAAAATGTTCTCCCAGTTTGTTGCTTTCCTTCTAATTTTAGTTGTATAATTTGACATAATCTAAGTCATTTATTTTATATTTTACAATGTTCTCTGTCTCTTGCTTGGTCTTAAATTCCTTCCTTTCTTACAGATCTGACAGGTATACTAGTCTATGTTCACCTAATTTATTTAGGATTTCACTCTTTACATTTAAGTCATTTACCCATTCTAACTTTATCTTGGTATAGGCTGTAAAATGTTGATCTAAACCTAATTTTCCCCATACTGTTTTCCAATTTTCCCAGCAGTTTTTGTCAAATAGTGAGTTCTTGTTCCAAAAGCTGGGGTCTTTGGGTTTATTGAACACTAGCTTACTGAAGTCATTCACCCCTAGTCTATTCCATTGATCCACCCTTTTGTCTCTTAGCCAGTAATATATTATTTTGATGACTACTGTTTATAGTACAGTTTAAGATCTGGTACCACTGGTACTTCACATTTTTTTCATTATTTCTCTTGAAAAGGCACTGAATAAGTAGATTAATTTGGGTAGGATTTTCATTTTTATTATATTAGCTCATCCCACTGTAATAATAATAGGGACTATATTTGATTGGTAATTGATAACTAATAGATCAGGCAGTTATCTTCTTTCTTCTGTCTACCCTCCCTTTCTCCCATTTCTTCCCTCTTCTTAGCCTTCCTTTCCTTCCCTCACCCCTTCCTTCTTTCTTCTTCCAAATCACTCAGGGTGAGTTTATGATGTTTCACATGAAATACTCTTTTTCTTCTTTATCTTAAGTAAGGGGTTTATTTGGGGAAGACAGGAAAGGATAGAGAATGGAGGTAAGAGGGTTGAGGATTTCCCTAATAATAGAGTGGGACTTAGTTTGGAGGATATTGGGATAGAATTCAAATTGAGAGGAATGGTTGATAGGTCTGGAAGTTCAGCGACTATCATCAACAGAGCAAGTTAGAGAGAGATATCTGGACTACTGTCCTTCTTTCTTCTGTATTCGAATTACCAGAGACAACAGCCTTCTTCCTTCCTTCAAGGCCACAAGGTAAACAGAATCCAGTCAGCAGTTGGCTTTGCCTCCAACTGTTTCTCCTGGTAACATTCCAAATAGAACTTTTGTTTGACTGACAGGTCTCCACTTTGCCACTGCTTCTGCCTCTTTGCATGCATCCCAATTCCTCTCTTCCACACTGTGAAATTTAGATTACTCCACCATACTTAGATCTTACTTTATGGAGAAGATGAAATTGTAATCTCCTGATTGAACAATGAAGGTACTTAGTTCTTACTGTGAAGCTAGAACCTTTTTTTTTAAAAATTTAATTAATTAATTAATTAATTTTTGTTACAATAATCACTTTATTTCCCTCCCTCCCTTAATTCCACCCACTCTTCCCACAACTGACACACAATTTCATTGGGTATTACTTGTGTCCTTGATCAGAACCTATTTCCATGTTGTTGTTTACACTAGGATGTTCATTTAGAGTCTACGTCCTCAATCATATCCCTTCGACCCATGTATTCAAGCAGTTGTTTTTCTTTGGTGTTTTTACTCCCGCAATGTTTCCACTGGATGTGGATAGTCGATTTTCTCGTAGGTTCCTCTAAGTTGTTCAGGGTCATTGCATTGCCACTAATGGAGAAGTCCATTACATTCGATTGTACCACAGTGTATCAGTCTCTGTGTACAATGTTCTCCTGGATCTGATACCTCTTACTCTGCATCAATTCCTAGAGGTTGTTCCAGTCCCCGTGAAATTCCTCCACTTTATTATTCCTTTGGACACAATAGTATTCCATCATCAATAAATACCACAATTTGTTCAGCCATTCCCCAACTGAAGGGCATCCCCTCATTTTCCAATTTTTTGCCACCACAAAGAGCGCAGCTATGAATATTCTTGTACAAGTCTTTTTCCTTATTATCTCTTTGGGGTACAAACCCAGCAGTGCTATGGCTGGATCAAAGGGCAGACAGACTTTTATCGCCCCTTGGGCATAGTTCCAAATTGCCCTCCAGGATGGTTGGATCAATTCACAACTCCCCCAGCAATGCATTAATGTCCCAACTTTGCCATACCCCATCCAGCATTCATTACTTTCCTTTGCTGTCATGTTAGCCAATCTGTTAGGTGTGAGGTGATACCTTAGAGTTGTTTTGATTTGCATTTCTCTGATTATAAGAGATTTAGAACACTTTTTCATGTGCTTATTAATAGTTTTGATTTCATTAACTGAAAATTGTCTATTCATGTCCTTTGTCCATTTATCAATTGGAGAATGGCTTGATTTTTTTGTACAATTGATTTAGCTCTTTATAAATTTGAGTAATTAGACCTTTGTCAGAGGTTTTTGTAATGAAGATTGTTTCCCAATTTGTTGCTTCCCTTCTAATTTTGGATGCATTAGTTTTGGTTGTACAAAAACTTTTTAATTTGATGTAATCAAAATTATTGATTTTATATTTTGTGATTTTTTTTCTAGCTCTTGCTTGGCTTTAAAGCCTTTCCTTTCCCAAAGATCTGACAAATATACTATTCTGTATTTGCCTAATTTGCTTAGAGTTTCCTTCTTTATATTCAGGTCATTCACCCATTCTGATTTTATCTTGGTGTAGGGTGTGAGATGTTGATATAAACCTAATCTCTCCCATACTGTCTTCCAATTTTCCCAGCAATTTTTATCAAATAGTGGGTTTTAGTCCCCAAAACTGGGTTCTTTGGGCTTATCATAGACTGTCTTGTGGAGGTCATTGACCCCTAGTCAATTCCACTGATCCTCCTTTCTGTCTCTTAGCCAGTACCAAATTGTTTTGATGATACTGCTTCATAGTATAGTTTGAGATCTGGGACTACAAGTCCTCCTTCCCTTGCATTCATATTCATGATTTTCCTCGATCTTTTATTCTTCCAAATTAAGTTCATTATGTTTTTTTCTAATTCAGTAAAAAGTTTTTTGGTAGTTCAATGGGTATGGCACTAAATAAGTAAATTAAGTTGGGCAGGATTGCCATTTTTATTAGTTAGCTTGTCCTACCCATGAGCAATCAATGTTTTTCCAATTGTTTAGATCTGGTTTTAATTGTGTGGAGAGTGTTTTGTAGTTATGTTCATATAGTTCCTGTGTTCGTCTTGGTAGATAGATTCCTAAGTATTTTATGTTGTCTAGGGTGATTTTAAATGGAATTTCTCTTTCTAATTCTTGCTGCTGAAATGGGTTGGAGATATATAGAAATGCTGATGACTTATGTGGGTTTATTTTGTATCCTGCAACTTTGCTAAAGTTGTTGATTATTTCCACTAGCTTTTTGGTTGATTCTATAGGATTCTTTAAGTAGACCATCATATCATCTGCAAAGAGTGATAGCTTGGTCTCCTCATTGCCAATTTTAATACCTTCAATTTCTTTTTCTTCTTTAATTGCTACTGCTAGTGTTTCTAGAACAATGTTAAATAATTGAGGTGATAATGGGCATCCTTGTTTCACTCCTGATCTTATTGGGAAGGCTTCTAGTTTATCCCCATTGCAGATGATGTCTGCTGATGATTTTAGATATTTACTGTTTATTATTTTTTAGGAAAGGCCCTTCTATTCCTATGCTTTCTAGTGTTTTCATTAGGAATGGGTGTTGTATTTTATCAAAGGCTTTTTCTGCATCTATTGAGATAATCATGTGATTTTTGTCAGTTTGCTTGTTAATATGGTCAATTATGTGGATGGTTTTCCTAATATTGAACCATCCTTGCTTTCTTGGTATCAATCCTACCTGGTCATAGTGAATAACCCTTGTGATGACTTGCTGGAATCTTTTTGCTAGTAACCTATTTAAGATTTTTGCATCTTTATTCATTAGGGAAATTGGTCTATAGTTTTTTTCTCTGTTTTTGACATGCCTGGTTTTGGGATCAGTACCATAATTGTGTTGTAAAAGGAATTTGGTAGAACTCCTTCTTTGCTTATTCTGTCAAATACTTTGAATAATATTGGGATTGGTTGTTCTTTGAATGTTTGATAGAATTCATTTGTGAATCCATCTGGACCTGGGGATTTTTTCCCCGGTAGTTCTTTGATGACTTGTTCAATTTCTTTTTCTGATATGGGGTTGTTTAAGTAATCTAGTTCTTCCTCTGTTAGTCTAGGCAATTTATATTTTTGCAAGTATTCATCCATATCACGTAGATTGCCATATTTGTTGCCATATAATTGGGCATAATTGTTTTTAGTGATTGCCTTAATTTCCTCTTCATTAGAGATAAGGCCTCCCTTTTCATCTTGGATACTGTCAATTTGGTTTTCTTCTTTCCTTTTTTAAATTAGACTGACCAGTACTTTGTCTATTTTATTTGTTTTTTCAAAGATCCAGCTTCTAGTCTTATTTATTAAATCAATAGTTCTTTGACATTCAATTTTATTAATTTCTCCTTTGATTTTTAGGATCTCTAATCTTCATCTGAGGATTTTTAATTTGTTCACTTTCTAGTTTTTTAATTTGCATGCCCAATTCATTGACCTCTGCCCTCCCTAATTTGTTAATATATGAACTCAAGGATATACATTTCCCCCTGAATATTGCTTTGGCTGCATCTCATAGGTTTTGAAAGGATGTCTCATTATTGTCATTTTCTTCAATGAAATTATTGTTTCTATGATTTGTTCTTTGACTAACCAGTTTTGGAGAATTGTATTTTTTAAATTTCTAATTAATTTTTTATTTACCTGTCCATGTACCCTTACTAATTATTATTTTCATTGCATTGTGATCTGAGAAAGTTGCATTTATTATTTCTGCTCTTTTGCATTTGTTTGCAATGTTTTATGCTTTTTGTGAATGTATTATGTGCTGCTGAAAAGAAGGTGTATTCCTTTTTGTCCCTATATATTTTTCTCCACATATCTATTAACTCTAATTTTTCTAATATTTCATTCACTTGTCTTACCTTTTTCTTATTAATTTTTGGTTTTATTTATCTAGTTCTGATAGAGGAAGGTTCAGGTCTCCCACTGGTATAGTTTTTCTATCTATTTCATTCTTGAGCTCCACTAGTTTCTACTTCAGAAATTTGGATGCTGTGCCATTTGGTGCATACATGTTGAATACTGATATTTCCTCATTGTCTATACTGCCTTTTATCAGGATGTAATTATCTTCCCTATCTCTTTTAACTAGATTTATTTTTACTTTGGCTTTGTCAGATACCATGATTGCGATTCCTACCTTCTTTTTATCAGTTGATGCCTAATAGATTTGGCTCCATCCTCTGTGACTGCAAAAATATGGTTTTCAAGACTGTGAATTGCCCAAACTGTAAAGAAAATTTTTAGAATCTTGATTTTATATAAAAAATAAGTGGTCGCCATGGAAAAAATTCCCAAATATGAAATACCCAAGTCAACTGGGTTAAGTACTTTCATTGTTCACTAAGGAGTTTTACAACTTTATCTTCCCCTAAAGTATGCCCAAGTATGGGTGGAGTAATTTTAAAGTTCCCAATACATTCCTAATCAAGTATCTCTATGTTTAAATGGGGAATAACCTTAACCATAACCTTAAGATAATGTTCCAAGGTAGAGTCTGAGAAATTTTAAGATTCACACCTCTTACTTTCACCCTATGCATATCTACCTTCCTCATGTGTGTTTCTTGCAGACAGCATATGGTAGGGTTTTGGATTCTAATCCACTCTGCTATTCGCTTGCATTTTATGGGTGAGTTCATTCCATTCACATTCAGAGTTATGATTACCAGCTGTGTATTTCCCAGCATTTTGATTTCTACTCCTAATCTTGCCTTTTCTTCTTTCACTATTTAACTTCTACACCAATGTTTATTTTTAATCAGTCCCCCTAGTTCCCACCCTTATTTTTATTCCCTTTCTACCCCTCCCCTCTTATCCACCCCCTTATTTTATTTGTAGTCTTTTTAAAAGTACCCCCCTCACTCTCTCCCTCCCTTATACTGCTTCTCTCCCCACCAGTCCATTCGTTACCCTTCTACTCCCCCATAGGGTGTAAATCTATTTTCTGCCCCAATGGATTGGATTGTTCTTCCCTCTTGCAGTCAATTTCAATGCATGTAAGAGTTGAGTATTTCCTATCTCCAACCTCTTTACCCTTCCTGTGTATTGATGTTCTTCCCCCTCCCTCCATGAGCTTTTTTGTGACATATAAATTTATCCCCTTTTGTTTCTATTCACATTTATTTTAGTATTAACCTCTTTTTTTAGTCTTGTTTATTTCATCCTATACAGTTTGTCACTGTTCCTGCCAAGTGTAATTCTTCTAGCTTCCCATGCGATAACAACAGTTTTTAAGAGTTACCAATGACCTCTTTTCTTATAGGAATACCTAACATTTTAACTTATTGAGTCTCTTAAAAAAAACTTTTTTTGTTGTTGTTTTGTTTTGTTTTAATTTTTTCCCCTCTTTTTTAATTATCTTTTGATCATTCTCTTGAGTTCTGTGCTTGGACATCAAATTTTCTGTTCAGGTCTGGTCTTTTCTTTACAAATTCTTAGAATTCTTCTATTTTGTTGAATGACCATACTTTCCCCTGTAAGAATATAGTCAGTTTTGCTGGGTAGTTGATTCTTGGTTATAGACCTAGTTCCTTTGCTTTCCAGAATATCATATTCCATGCCTTTCGGTCCTTCAGTGTGGATGCAGTCAGATCCTGCTTTATCCTCACTGTGGTTCTGTGGTATCTGAATGACTTCTTGGCAGCTTGTAATATCTTTTCTTTGGTCTGATAGTTCTTGAATTTGGCTATACCATTCCTGGGTGTTGTCAGTTGGGGATTAAGTACAGGAGGTGATCTGTGGATTCTTTCAGTCTCCACTTTACCCTCTTGTTCTAGAATATCGGGGCAGTTTTCTTGAATAATTTCCTGTAGTATTATGTCCAGGCTTTTTCTTTTGTCATGGTCTTCTGGTAGACCAATGATTCTTAAATTGTCTCTCTTCAAGCGATTTTCTGAATCTTCTGTTTTGTGAATGAGATGCTTCATATTTTCTTCAATTTTTAAATTCTTTTGGTTTTGTTTTATAGTGTCCTGCTGCCTTGTGAGGTCACTTAATTCTAGTTGTTGTATTCTGGTTCTTAAAGACTGGATTTCATGCCTGGCTTTTTGGTCATCCTTCTCCTTCTGGTCTGATTTTCTTTGGAGGTCATCTTTCATCTTCTTTGCCTCATTTCCAAGCTGATTACTTTTGGCTTTAAAGACAGTATTATCTGTTTCCAGATGACTTATTTTAGTTTTTAAGTTCTTTTCCCATTTATCTTCAGCCTCTCCTAATTGTGTTCTGAATTGCATTTTGAGTTCTTCCAAAGCCTGTTTCCAATTCACTGGGATTTCTGATTTATCATTTGATGATCCCTTTTCCTCAGTTTCATTTGCTCTTTTTTCATTTCCAGTATAGAAGCTATCTATTGTAATTTCTTCTTTTTCTGTTGTTTGCTCATATTCACCCTTTCTTTACTCTCCATAGTTGTCTGTGCTCTTGCTCCTCTCATTTTTTTTGGTTTTGGGGTTTTTTGTCAGGTTGCCCCTCTTTGAGCTTTGACAGAAGATCTCTCCGTGCAGTCTGTGGGGGAGGGGTGTTGAAGTTTGAGCTTCCCTGTTCTCTGGATGCTTTTGATTGGATTAAAGTCCAGCAGTCTGTGGGGGAGGAGTGTTGGAGCTTGGCCTTCTCTGACCTCTGAAGAGTTTTGATGGGATTAAGTTCAGCTGGGTTGGGTTGGATGTGCTCTGAGGCCAAAACCTCCTGGAAGCCTGGAGCAATATGGAGGGTCTCCACCTCTTTGACCATGCTGCCCACTCTGGGCTCCCTCTTCAGTTCCTTCCCCACCACCCGTGTTCAACACTCTGAGCCTGGCACAGCCCTGCCCACAAGGTACACCCTCCAGACCAGCGCCTTTGCCTGCCCAGAGGTTCTTCCCAATGCACTTTGTTATGTTTTTTTCTAATTCAGTTAAAAAGAGAGTGTTTTGTAATTGTGTTCATATAATTCCTGTGTTTGTCTTGGCAGATAGATTTCTAAATATTTATATTGTCTAGAAGTGATTTTAAATGGATTTTCTCTTTATAACTTCTGCTGTTGAGTTTTGTTGGAAATATATAGAAATGCTGATGATTTATATGGGTTTATTATGTAACCTGCAACTTTACTAAAGTTGTTAATAATAACTAGTCTTTTAATTGATTTTCTGGGGTACTTTAAATATACCATCATATCATCCGCAAAGAATGATAGCTTGGACTCCTTATTGCCCATTTTAATACCTTCAATTTTTTTCTTCTCTAATTGCTACTGCTAGCATTTCTAGTATAGTATTGAATAAAAGAGGTGATAACTGGCATCCTTGCTTCACTCCTGATCTATTGGTAAGGCTTTTATCTTGTCCCCATTGTAGATGATACTTGCTGATGGTTTTAAATATATACTGTTTATTATTTTGAGAGATGGCCCTTCTATTCCTATATCTTCTAGGGTTTTCAATAGGAATGGTTGTTGTATTTTGTCAAAGGCTTTTTCTCCATTATTGAGATATTCCTGTGATTTCTTTTGGTTTGATTATTGATATGCTCAATTATGTGGATGGTTTTCCTAATATTAAACCATCCTTGAATTCCTGATATAAATCCCACCTCATCATAGTGAATAATCCTTGTGATCACTTGCTGGAATCTTTTTGCTAGTATTCTATTTAAGATTTTTGTATCTACAGATTCATTAAAAAGATTTGGTCTATAGTTTTCTTTCTCGGTTTTTTATCTGCTTGCCTTTGGAATCAGTACCATGTTTGTGTCATACAAGGAATTTGGTAAGGCTCCTTCTTTGCTTATTTTGTCAAATAATTTGAATAGTATTGGGATTAATTGTTCTTTAAATGTTTGATTGAATTCACTTGTGAATCCATTTGGCCCTGGGGAATTTTTCTTAGGAAGTTCCTTGATGGCTTGCTCAATTTCTTTTTCTGAGATGGGATTGTTTAAAAATTCTATTTCCTCTTTTGTTAATATAGGCAATTTACATTTTTGTAAATATTCATACGTTTCACCTAGATTGTAATTTATTGCCATATAATTGAGCAAAGTAGTTCTTAATAATTGCCTTAAATTTCCTCTTCATTAGAGGTGATATTGCCCCTTTCATCTTTGATAGTGTTAATTTTATTTTCTTCTTTTTTAAAATTAGATTGATTAGTACTTTGCCTATTTTATTTGTTTTTTTCCCCCAAAGTACCAGCTCCTAGTCTTATTTATTAGTTCAATAGTTCTTTTACTTTCAATTTGATTAATTTCTCCTTTAATTTTTAGGATTTCCAATTTAGTTTTCATCCTGGGATTTTTAATTTGTTCTTTCCCCCCCTAATTTTTAAAGTTTCAAGCCCAATTCATTTATCTCTGCCCTCTCTATTTTGTTGGTATAGGCACTCAGGGATATAAATTTTCCCTAAGTACTGCTTTGGCTGTATCCCATAGATTTTTCTATGATATCTCCTTATTGCCATTCTCTTTAGTGAAGCCTATAATTGTTTCTATAATTTCTTCTTTGACCCATCTGTTTTGAAGAATTAGATAATTTAGTTTCCAATTAACTTTAAATTTGCCTTTCCATGGACTACTGTTAATTATAATTTTTACTGTATTATGATCTGAAAAAGTGGTATTTATTATTTCTGATTTTCTGCATTTTTTTTGCAATACTTCTTTGCCCTTATATATGGTCAATCTTTGTATATGTACCATGTGCTGCTAAGAAGGTATATTCCTTTTTATCCCTGTTCAGTTTTCTCCAGATATCTATTAACTTTAATTTTTCTAGCATTTCATTTATTTTCATTACTTCTTTCTTATTTATTTTTGATTCTATTTATCTAGTTCTGGAAGGGGAAGGTTACGATCCCCCACTAGTATGGTTCTTACTATCTGTTTCCTCCTTGAGCTCCTTCATTATGGTTTGCTCTTCACTGGCTATTATAGCCTCCTGCTAGCTCTACTCCCCTCTCACCTCAGTTCCTCAGATGGTCTTTGCCTATCTTTTGGATTTTTCTTTTTCTTTCTTTCTTTTCTTTTTTTTTTAGATTATTTGCCTCAGTATCTATTAGTTCTTTCACTTCTGTATTAGTTTTGTGGAGATATTTTATTCTTGGTTGGAGAAGATTTTCATGGTGAAATGGTTCGCTTCTGCCCTAATTATTCCTACATCTTGACTCCATCCCCTGAAGTTATCTTAAATTTTTTTCAAGGGAGATAAGTGAGAGATGGTGGAGAAGATTCTCTGCCATGGGTCCAATGGCTATACTGAAGGGTTTAGTATTTTAGGTCTTCTCCATTGGCCTGTTTGCATTGCAATTAAAATGTAGTGCCAGACCAGATATTTTCGTACTATAGCTGTTCCTTTCATGACAGCTACTTTTGTGTATCAACTCACATAACACTTCACTGAATACTTATTAGAAATATACCATATCTCATCCTGTACTGATCACTACCATAGCCACAGTTTTGGAACATGGTGAACCCATTTTCTGACATCTTTTTTCTTCCATTCATCCAAGCAGCATGTTTCCTTCCTACAGCAACATTTCTCAGCCATTTGCTCCAAGTTTCACCCCCAACCCGTTATCTCTCAAGTCCCATGAATCTCTATGAAAGCAAGTGAATCTGATTATTCAGACTGCTCAGGGCTACTTCCTACCACCTGTCCATTGGCCGATGACTTCTTGGTGTTACTTGGAAAGGGAAAATAGAAGGAAGAGGAGAAAAAATGGATGGCCCTATTATATTTCTTTCCTCTCTTCATTAGAGTTTCATAGTCAATTGGAGACACACAAAAAAATGAATCAACCTAAGAAATATAAACAGAATGGTCAGAAGCCTCTGCCTTTTTATTCTGCAAAGACATTGATGTTCTTTATGCCTGCTAAGAAATTTTTTTAAAAACAACAAGGCCTTAGAGTCACTCTGAAATGAAAACAGGACAGAAGTCATAATTATGTGTCTTTTCATTCTGAAAAAGAGAGTCAGAATGTAGAAAATGAGTATTTTTAAAAATACATCTACCTGGATTCATTTCAGTGCTTTTCACTCCTTAATCTGATTTTGTTTTGGTAAAGAAAAAGTAAGTAGTGTTTATTGTGTGAATATTTTTAGTGAGAGAAAAAAAAATTAGCTGCTATCATGAAATGTCCCAAATACCATTTAGATATATTTAACCTGTCAATGTAATAGAATGTTAGATGTTTGTTGGGATGAACCAATCTGTCAAGTATGAAGGAGCAGAGTGAGAAACAACCTGTTTATATTTACAGATTTCTGATTTGTTGAAAACTGCATGGTGGAAAAAAATGATTGATTGTTAATTTGGAAAATGCAAATTCCCCCCCTCAAAGCATGCAGAAGTAGCTGTAATCTGCTTGTCTTACTTTCTTTTAAACAGCTTTATACACAACCTGTCATCATATTACTTACTTTCTTTTAAACAGCTTTATACACAACCTGTCATCATATTTCTTTTCAAATGTCTCTGAACAACGCATCATCACATTTGTTTTTACTGGTATGGAAACTGAGGCACTGAGAGGAGTCATGCCAGTGATGGAGCCTAGATTAGCATGTAAATCTCAAAAGTCATACTACTCTGCACTAATCTCTAATCCTGAAGTTTTTCTTAATCAAATTATGATTCAGTTAAGTCCACTTGTCACTTCTTGTCTAATTGTTTCAGTCCTCCTTGTGGCCCCCTTTTAGGGTTTTCTTGGCAAAGATTCTGGAATGTGTGCCAAGTGTTTGAGGTCAGATTTGAAATCAGGCTTTTCTGACTCTAGCACTAGCATTCTAGCCATTGTGCCACCGAGCTGCCTTAACCAGAAGTTTAAGTGGAGTGTAGGGGAAGTTGTACAGGGAAAAATTGTGATTTTATCAGTGGTGAAGATCTCTTCTTCCACCAAGAGTAGGTCACAATGATTAAATCCTTGCCCAAGCAATAGAACTAGTTTCAGAGATGGGATTTGAATTTAGGACCCTTCTATCTTTGGGGCATACAGGTGTCCCTTCTTACCATTCTATATTTCAATCCTCTTATAAACCAAATAACTGTCAGCTTGAAAAAGCAACCTTTATAAACCAAACTGTGAATCATTTATCCTTTCCTGATCCTTTTTCCCTCTGAAGAGATCGAATCTTTTCCCATTGGTCTATTTCCCTTCTACAAAAAAGCCCAGAATAAATAGGAAAAATGGTCATACTTCTTGACAAGCTATATAGTGTGACTAATACCATCAGTGGAGTTGCCTATTCTCAGTTTGGATCCTCAAGGCAGCTGGTTGTCAATTACCCATCAGATCTGTCTCCATATAGATTAGTATAGACTTTCACTGACATGAGTCTAGAGGGGTTTCTGTGTTCACAAACCAAATCACTCATGCCTCTAACATTCCCATGATCTTAGCAGACAGTTTAATTGGATTAGATGAAAGTATCACAAAAAGTAAACACAGACAAAGAGTAACTCTCTCAGTTTATGGGATGGTCCCAACAACCTGGGAAGAATCCTACTCTTGCCAGATCCTGCAGCAGAATTAAAGAAGAATTTAGATACTTAATGCAGATTTTACAACTCCTTGAGGCACGGAGAAGGAATAGGCTTTGAGCTGGTCAGTCTACACACCTGGGAGGAAGACTATCTCCAATGAAGCTCCAGTCCTCCACTGACCTCAATCTCCTGAACTGAATTCTGAACCCAATTCCACTCTGAACTGAATTGCCTGAACTGACTTTTTTAGCCTCCTTTTAAAGAAATTTTCTCATATGTCACCTCCCCTAAATTTTCACGTCTACCAATCACAGTAGACGCTTTTTCTAGGACCCCCCATTCTTTAGTTCTCATCACTCTTTAGTTCTCACCTTCTCTGGTTAGATTATATCTTTTGAGTACTTCACACTTCTTTGTTAAGCTTGTCTTTTGTGAGTTACTTGACCTTTTTGTGATTAATTTAACCTTTATAGGTACTTAACACCCTTTTGTATTAGATCTAAAAATAGACTTAGTTTAAGTTCTGGCTTCACTATAAGCTATGAGTTAAGTACCTTCATTGTTCAATCAGGAGTTTACAACTTTTATCTTCCCCTAAAGTGTTTCTAAGTATGGATGGAGTAATGTAAAGTTCCCAAGACATTCCTGGTTCTGTTAGACCAAGTATACAATAAGGAAATAGCTAAATCAAATCTTTTAAAGTACAGTCTGAGTAGTTTTTAAGATTCACAGGATAGAGTCCTAGACTTAAATTCAGGAAGACCTAAATTCAAATTCTGCTTTAGACACTTACTCAGACACATCTGGGTATATAATAGTTTCTGTTATCCTGAGTTTTGTCATGTGTAGAAAGGGGGAAATAATAGTACCTACCTCCCAGAGATGTGAGGATTGAATGAGATAATAATGTTAAAGCAGTTAGCCCAGTGGCTAGCATCTGTAAGGGTTAAAAGGTAAAGGTTGGATTAAATATGTGAGAATGTAGTCACCGAAATTAATATATCTTAAGTCAAATGACTTTTTAGCAGCTTTATAAAATAGGGGGAAACCGTGAAAGTAGAGAAATGAGAAAGAGGGTAGAGTAAGAAATCTAGCTTAACGAGTATAATGTATGGCCAGAAAGGGAACACACACACCCACACACACACACACACACACACACACACACACACACAGGGGAACTGGAGGGAAAGAGAAAGAATTGAAAGAATGGAGAGGGGGAAGAAGAGATTGATCTTCCCCTCTCTTCCTTTTGGGGGAAGGTAACCCAGTTTTGTCTTCCTATGGGACAAAGTATGTCTCCTCAGAAAATGGTTCTGGGAGGTGTAGGTTAAGAACTAGAGGAAAGAGCTTTGGTAAAATGGCCCACTGCCTCCCTTTTTGGTCTCAGCTATTGTTGAGAGGCAGGATGGACTCTTCTGCCTCTGGGTCCCTCAAGTACACCAACTGCCATTTCCTCCCCCAAGACCTGAAGTTACTCCTCAGACCAGGGGAGAGAATTGCTTCTTGGATCTAGCTGTTTGGATCCCTAGGATCCTGAGCTAACCCTCCTCTTTGGGGAGAGGTATGGTTCTCACCAAATCTTCAGCCCCCATTCCTAATATCAGAAACTAGTCAGACCTAATTCTAAGTAGTAGACACTTTATTTGGGTTCACACAGGGATAGGAGATGGGGTTAGAAAAGGGAAGTGGGTGAGCAGGAATCTCTATGGACTTGCAAACTGATTCCCCCCCCCCCCAAGATTTCAGGGTTCAGACTCTCAGCCCTGACTCTCTTCTGTTCAGCTGCTGATTTGGCCCCTATTCCTGAGCTAATCTATCTTGAGTATTGGAGTCCAGGACAGATTAGGGAGAGAGATGGAGAATAAATCTTGGGAGAGAGGATTTCTCTGTAGATGGCTTTCTTCAAAGTCCCAGTACACAATATACTCAGATGACTCTGACTGCTGTTGTTAAGTTGAGTGAGAGGTATCCAGGGGTTCAAAGGCAAAGCAGTTGATCTCCAGAGAGACTCAAGCTATCTTCCAGCTTTTTAGATCTACCCCTTCTCCCTGGCTGCTAGCTGGAAGAAGTAAAGTAACAGTTGTTCTCTCAGCTTCTGTTCTCTGACTGGAATCTTGAATTTTTTCTCTTTTTGAATCTCTCCTGATCACTCTCTGTTCCTTGCATGATTAGATTTTATTTCTCTCCTACAGGTGCTAGATATCTGCTCTGGTGCTTGGCTTTGTCCTGGCAGGGCTCCAGAAGGCCAGCTGGAGGGCCCAGAGGTAAATTAGGTATCATGCACACAGCCTCAAAGAGAGAGAGAGAGAGGGGCGCGCGCGCGCACGCACACACACACACACACACACACACACACACACACACACACACACACACACAGCCTTCCTTTTACTTTATGTGGACCAATCACAGTCAATCACAGTTTTAGAATTCTCTTAGGACTGCCCAGGAGGCTATCAGTTGTTTCTGAGTTGTTACCAAGTTTAGCACATGGGTTGCAGACCTCCTCTCACTTAAGGAAATGTGGGTGTGTATGAACTTCTGGTGATTAAATCTAAAAGTGGGCAGGGGAGAGTTAATCCCATTTTCACACATTTAGTAAGTATTATGTAAATACTAGCTATGATGATGATGAGATTGCTACTATAGTGTCTGAATTATAATATTAATCATTATATATTGCTATTATGGTGCATACTGTGGGGTATATGAGTATTCAAAGAGGACTAGCACCTTCAGTTTGACGGCTCACTGAGCCTTTTTTCAGGGCTGCTTATCCACTTTTGGTCATCACCTGACTCTCAGCTCTCACCTGTGACTCTAAGAAACTGTAACATGTTCAGTGGTGACACTTTGGTAAACCATCTCAGCATATAGGCTAAACAAGGTTGAGGGCAACCAATGGGCCTCAAATCCATTGGTGAGTTAGAAGGGTGTCTACCCCATGTATGTGAAGGGTTTTCCTAGTGGAATGGGCAGATGAGAACAATTTGTTCCAATGTCTACAAAAGCAGGTGAAGCAGGCATGTTGTAGTGTTTAGAGCTTGGTCAGACATTGAAGATGCCAAAATCATCCACTGCATCCTGGGCATCATGTCTTTGACTTGCCACTGGACTTTGTAAACCTTAAAATTTCTTAGACTTATAAATGTTGGAAATTTCACCATTGGGAAATTTCATACTTGGAAAATTTGTTAGTGATAGTCTATTGGAATGTGAACCCAATTGACAAGGGAGGTTCCTCCTCCTCCTTTCTTAAGATTACTTTAGGACAGAAACCTTTTGCTGAACAATGGAAAGGGCTTTGACCTATGCTTAAGCATAGAACAGGAATTTCTTTGAGTCATGATTGATTTTAGAATTGATACAATAGAGATACTTGGAATGACAGAACCAGGTCTTGGAAATTACAATCTCCACCCTACTCAGTCCTAACAGGATTTAGGAAGGGCTGCAGCATAGATCAAAATTTAATTATTCCAATCTCTACCCTACTCAGGGTAACAGGATTTAGGAAGGGCTGTAGCTAAGGATCAAGATTTAATTATTTGAGAATATGACCTTCAACAGACATGTGCAAAGCCACAGACCTCTGGGCGGTCCTGGGTTAAGCTAGAGCCACCATTGGCACAGGGAAGACATGGACAATGATTGGTAGATGTGAGAACTGAGGGGAGGGAACTTGGATGGTTTGCTTAAAGAGAGAGGGGTCTGAGGACTGAGGGGTGGTTGGTTGGAGAGTTTTGGCTCTGAGTGGTTGGAGAGGTGCTCTGAGAAGCTTGCTCTGAAGGAAGCTGGAGGTGGAGGCCCCTGAGACTGTTTCTCCATTTTGGTCATGTGAGTAATAGGGACTGATCTCCTTTCTTTGCCCCAGCTATCTAAGGGCTTGGGCCTTTTGGCTCAGCCTAAACAGAAGGGGTATTTAAGCCCTATTCCCTTCTCTCCCCTTTCTCTCTCCCCCTCTCTCTCTATCTCTAATACCTTTCTTCATCCTGTTTGTAATTAAACTTTATAAAAGGTTGACTGCTGACTTGAATTTTCATTTAGGAATTACATAGCTGAATTCCTTGGCGACCTTAAATTAATATATATCAGTCTTTTAAAGTGATTTCCTTGTCACAACTTTGATGACTCTGGAAGAGAGAGTGAGGCTGACAACTTTGTGTATCTCTGCCTTATCTAAATCCAATTCATGCACAAATCAGACATCACCCCATGATGTCATTGATCCTCTTTGAAAACAAAGGATAAATAATAGTACATAAAGTGTATACATAATAATATTCTACATAAAGTTTATGTTGTAAAAGTTTAAAAATAGAAATTTTAAAGGATAAAGCTAAAATAGCTTTAAAATAATTTTTTAATTAATAGTACAAACATCTTTTTGTTCCTATTGAAATATTATTACTAATACTACTTTTTAGTGAGAGCAGTGTGGTTGACTATATAATATTATTTTTGAAAACCTTGATTTAACACTTTGTGATACAGGGATTCTAAGATCTGGTTCTAAGTTCAGTTTCTTCTGATACTTGGTTTTTAATGATTTATACCCAAAAAGGCAACTCACCAATATATATATATATATATATATATATATATATATATATATATATATATATATATTGATCCAGATGGAAGAAGTTCATTGGTGACTGAGCTTATTAAATCATGAGACTCTATTTTCAATCCCTTCTACCAATTACATAAAAGTTTTTGTTGAAGTTAAGCTTCTAAATTTCCATCCTTCCTGATGTCAATCAGTTTTCCTCACACACTATTCAGGTGGTGTTGCATTTTAACATTTTTCACAAATTAGTTCAAAACTCATTGAAATAATTTATTTGGAAAATATTAAGCAGGCTAGAAAACTTTCAAGTTTTTTAAAAGGCAAATCCAAGTTTTAAAAAATAGGTGATGCTTTTGTTCATTCATTTCAGTTGTGTACTACTCTTTGTGACCTCATTTGGGTGTTATAACAGTTAAAATTTAGGGGAGATGGGGAGACTGAGGCAGGTAGAAATTAGTTTCTCTCTGCAAGGAGTATTATATTTTTTAGAGGTTTATTAAAGGTTAAAGATTAAAAAATATACAAGTAAGAAACATGTGCCTAGGCTAGAGGCCTAGACAAAATAACCTCACATCATGGAAGAGACGCCTCTGCTCCAAAACGGAAGTCCAAAAGAGCCGAGAGACCCTCTCAAAAGCCTTTGAATCAGCTTAAATACCTTCTTGATCTCGGCCCAGGTGAGATTACAAGGCATTCTGGGGAAGTGGAGCAAAGGCTCATGGGGATTGTAGTCCTGTATTCGAGTCTATTTTTTACAGTGTTTCAAGGCAAAGAAACTAGAGTGGTTTGCCATGTCCTTCTCCAGTTCGTTTGACATGTGAGGAAATTGAGGCAAACAAGGTTGAATGAATTACCCAGGGACATATGACTAGTAAGTGTCTTAAGCAAAATTGGAACTCAGAAAGATGTCTTCCTAACTATAGGCCTGACATTATCCACTGTGCAACTTAGCTGCCCCTAAAATAAGTGATATGACTTTATTTTAAACAATATAACCTTAGTTTTAAATGTCTTCACAGCTTTATATTATCAGCTAATATCTCAAGGCATTCAAGGAGATGCTAATTATAAGGTTAATATACATATATTTCAAAAAATCTACATGATCAAACATTTGGAATGACTTTTTTTAGATTGGAGTATAAATATAAACAAAAGGGCACCTATGGGTTGGAATAGGCTGGATAATGAACATGTCTACACTAGTGCCTAGGGCAAAGTCTTTTGCAGGGTGGAAGAGAAATAGGACACCAAGAAATAGGAACCCAAAGAATGTCATAGTGGGAGGGAGTGGTTTGAACCCCCAGAGAGTCTCTGTCATTTAGCCCACTGTTTGGGGAGGAGGTATCTCAGTGACGAACTACAGGCACACACAGCATACTCCTGGATGTTCACCTAGGGAATTTTATTTTATGTTTTGAAGCTTTCTTAAGGTACATTTTCTTTCTTAAGGACATTTATCAAATGCTCAATTATATATATAAGGGACATCATTTTTATTTATCACATAAACTAAAGAAATTAAAGCTTGGACAAAGTTAAATTTAAATGCAAATCAACCCCCCCCCCCCCCCCCACAAAATATCAAATTTTTTTTTGGTGACATTAAAGTATCTCCAAATGCTCACATAAGGGTAGAACCTAGTAGGTGGTGACTGGGAAAGCCTTTCTGTAGTTAAGAGGATAGTCTTCTCTACCTGTAATACATTCTCTCTATTTGTCAGTGTCCTGGGACAAAGGTCTATTCAGTGGAGCTAATGTATGGCTCTCTTAATTAGCCCAAAAGTCTTAAAAATTTTTTTCTCAACCCTTTCCTTTCACCTTAGAATAAATACTTGTGTAGTGGTTTCAAGACAAAAGAACTGTAAAGACTAGGCAATGGGGTTTAAGTGTCTTGTCCAGGGTTCTACTGCTAGGAAGTAAGTGTCTGAGGTCAAATTTGAACCCAGGATCTCTTGTTTCTAGCTTGTCTCTATTGACTCTCAATCCACTGAGCCACCTAGCTACCCTTTTCCAAGTATTTATTAAAACACCTACTATGTGCCAGGCACTGTATTAGAGACTGGGGACATACATCAATGTAAACCAGTGAGCATTTATTAAAAGTCTACCAGGCACTGAGCTAAGCTTTAGAAATAAAAGAAAGCAAAAATGACCCTTGCCCGCTTGGAGCTTTAGGGGAGAAAACTTGCAAATAAATATCTAGAAATAAGACAGGATAAATTTGAGACAATGACAGAGGGAAGGTAGTAGTAGTAATCGGGGTTCAGAAAAGCTTGCAGAAGATGGAATTTTAGCTGAGATTTGAAGGAAGCCAAGGAAGTAGGAGGTTGAGAGGAGGAGAGCGTTTCAAATATTAGGGACAGCCAGTGAAATGGCAGAGTCTAAAGAGGGCATGTTCAGATTCAGGAACAGCAAGGAGGGTGGTTCCATTAGATTTCAGAGTATGTGAGGGAAAGTAAGGTGAAAGAAGGATCCAGATTATAGAGGAATTTAAAAAGCCAAACAAAGTACGTAAAAATATTTGATCCTGTCAGTAATAGGGAGCAACTGGAGTTTAATGAATAGGAGAGTAATGTGGTCTTTAGGAAGATCATTTTGACAGTTGTGTGGAGGGTGGACCAAAGTGGGGACTGACTTGAGGCAGGGACAGCACCTAGAAGTTGTTAATTTTAAAACTATTCCACCCTAATCAGACCTCTTTAGAAGATTTGATTTAGCTATTTCCCTATCAATAACAATAGAGATACTTTGAATAACAGAATCAGGTCTTGGGAAGTCTACATTTTCCCCACCCTTCTTAGTTTAACAAGATTAGGAAGGTTTGCACCAAACTCAAAGATTAAGTATCTGAGAAAAAGGCAACAGACATGTGCAGAAAAAGCAGACAGACCCCTGGGCTGTCCTAAGTCAAGCTAAGCAATCATTGGTAAAAATGAGACACAGAAAAGTGATGTAAAACCATCTATATAAGGCACGTCACTTCCTGTCTCTTCCTCTTTCCCTGGAGAGGAGACTCTGGCTGGCAGTGTGGTAGGCATTTCAACATCTTGGAGTGGTGGTGGTGAGTTTGCTTTGAGCTGATTCAGGTTCGGGGATCTGGGTTTAGCTCTTCTTTTTCTGGAGTTCCAGCTCACTCCCTCCTTTATATTCCAAAACCTTACTTCCATATCTCCTGATCTTCTAGCCCGAATACTAGCCAGGTGGGGGGGGGGGGGGAGGGGGGAGGGAGAAAAAAACCTACTCCTTCTCCTTCTTCCTTTTCCTTAATCTCCTCCACTATCAATTACATCACCATAAAAAATTCCAGGTGACTTGGGTATTTTATTATTTGGAGTTTCTCCCTGGCGACCACTTAAATTTAGATTTTCAGTCTCAACCATAATTTTAACCTTTACAGTTTTGGCTGACCATGTCAGTTGTGACAAAATACCCTCATCTTCTTAACTTTCCTAAACCTTGTTTTTCTACTGTGACTATCCCTTTTTATAGCTTATTTTGATTAGCTGTAAAAGTAAGTAAATTTGGATTTATTTTTTTCTTTTTTCCCTCCTTAAATTAGATAGAACACAGCTGTTTTAAATCTTAGCAACAGGACCCTAAGGTCCTGGCTGGGAGAGCTGTTTCTAAATCTCCTTTCCCTTAGGGAACAACTGCTTAGATTAGGAGTGAGGGAAATCTGTAGAAAGTTTTGGCTTTGTCCTGCTCCCCATGTGTTTTGTGAAGCCCTCTAGAAAAATAAGTTATATAATATATATATAATATATATGTTATATAATATATATATATATATATATATATATAAATGAATACTACATTCTTCGACATTTATATGGTGGTTGAAGAATTAGGGACATTGAGGAATACAGCATACCTCCAATTTTTTATATTATTAGGCAGTATCATTTTTGTACTCTTCAGTACTGTGTCTAGAGATGCTGACATAAAAAAAAATTTTGAAGCTGAAATTCAGAAAAACACCAAAAAATTGAGGATAAAATGCAGGAGAACATAAAAAACATGCAAGAGAATATGCAAGCCCAATTAGAAAATTTAAAATGTTTCTTACGGGATCAACTGGCAAACATCTGCCCTACCAGAAACAGACCTATTTCTGAACCTTTGAATGAGGACATTTCCTTCCCCGAAATAGAGATGGAAAACACCTTCCCTATAGCTCAGCTAACAGACTGGCTCTCTCATGATCAGCAACTCTTGGCTGAATTTAATCCCCAAAACCCTTCCCCTGCAATCCCAGTTTCTTATGTTCCTTCTCCTACACAAAACCAAATTCCAGCCCAAAGGAGATCTCATCCTTCTAGAGAAACTCATCTTGGTCGAACTGACCCACAGGTACCAAATTCAACTAGAGGCCTCTTTCCTCTAAGAGAAGTACCTGAAATAGGATGGAACAGGGATGTGGCACAATATACCATTTACTCCCCATTTAAGGCACAATATACCATTTACTCTCCAAGAACTAAATGAATTTACACAAAATGTTCCCACATATGAACAACATCCCTTTCTGGTAACAAAAAAGATGACAGACATATTTTTTCAATATAATCCATCTTACAAAGACATTGAAAACTTGCTACAGGCTTTTTAAACTGAACGTGAGAAAAATAAAATAATTGCTCATGTCAACAAAACCCTGGGGCGCAAGGCAGCACATTGGCCATCTCAGGATCCTGAATATGACTATAATGACTCTGTGGATCTTTTACAACCTTACCATTGTAGAGAGGCCATCCTAACAGCAATGAGGGAATGTGCAGACAGTACAGATAAGTGGATGGATTTTGAAAAAAATTAAGCAAAATGAGGAAGAGACACCCTCCAGATTCATGGATAGAATAATCAAGTTTTGGGGGTAGATACCTGGATTCTGACCTATCTAAAGAAAATAGCTTAAGAACAATTAGAAAGTACTTTGTCACTAACTCTTGCAAAGTGATTAGACATTATTTTAGAACACATTGCCCAAGATGGCCAGAGATGGACCTTGAAGAATTGCAGAAAACAGCTTTATATGTTTCAAAGGGAAACAAAGAAAAGGAGTAAGAGAATAATGATATCATAGAAAAAATAGAGAAACGATTGACATATTTAACAGATAAGATTGAAAAACTGGAAAGAGGGCATGATACTCAACCAATGGCACTTTCCCCTCTCCAAAAATCTAATTATCGATCCATTACCTGCCAATTCTGTGAGAAGGGCCACAAAATGATAGAGTGTAGAACTTTACTCAAGATTATCAGAGAGAATACGCAGTTTAATAGCATCTACAGAAGTGATAATTATAGAGATAACTCTAATAATGATCATGGAAACCACAACTTTAGGAATGATAACCATAGGAATAGATATTGGGAAAATGATAACTCAAACAAAATGACTCCACAACAATATAACTTAAGTGGTGCTCGGTCAAAAAATACACGAGAAGCTAATGCCCCTCAGGGGGGTGCCTTTTAGGGGGGTGCCCAAGGAACTTCCCAAATACAATGAAGGTGTGTGTGTGGGGAGCTGGAGCACAGGAATCAGAGGATACAACCTTTGATTTTCCAGACCCTGATGTCCTACGACCATTTGTCCCTATCTACTACCCCTCCCATACTAATGAACCCCATGTTACCTTAAAGGTGGGTAACACCTATTATGATTGTCTTATAGACACTAGAGCTTCCAAGTCTGTATTAAAGAGTACACCTGATTTACATTGTTATTCTGTTGGCTCAGAGAATGTAATGGGAGTGTCAGGAATACCCCAAAGGGTTAAAAAACTTTCCCCTAGAATGGTGTCTATAAGACCCCTAGAGGTACAACATTCCTTCCTTTTGATGCCTGACTCCCCTTTAAATTAGCTGGGGAGGGACCTTCTATGCAAACTCAGAGCCACAATAACTTGCTCCCTAGATGGTTCCTTATCATTGGAAGTACCTGAGGAATCTTTAAATTTACTCCCTGTAATTCTCTCAGAGAGTCAGGAGGGAAAGAGCCTCCTACTTTTGTAATACCTACAGATATACTGGAGTCTCTTTGGGCCACGTCTTCTTCTGATGTAGACTTACTTAAATCTGCTGTTCCTGTGCAGATAAAAACTAGACCTAGCCCACCTCCTTCCATTCCTCAGTATCCTCTCTCAAAGGAAGCAGTAGAGGGTATTTACCCCAGTAATTAACTCATTAATTGCACAGGGAATAATAATCCCTTGTAAATCTGAATACAAAAGACCGTCCTGCCTGTTAAAAAACCAAAAAGGGGGCCTAATGGCAAGCACCTCTATAGATTCATTCAGGATTTGAGGGCTGTGAACAATCATATTATAAAGAGACACTCTGTAGTTTCCAACACCAATACTATTATTTCTTCTATTCCTAGCACAGCTACATACTTTACAGTAGTAGACTTGTGCTCAGCCTTTTTTCCATTCCCATACATGAGAACTCCAGGCATATCTTTGCTTTCACCTGGCAAGGCCGCAAGTACTCCTGGAGTTGTTTACCACAAGATTTCATAGATAGCTCAAGCATATTTGCACAAATTTTGAGCCAAGATACAGATAATATAAAATTTAAGTACAATTTAAAAACAGCAAATTAATCAAATACATAGATGATCTACTCTTGGCTTCAACAGATGTGGAAGCATGTCAGGAAGATAGTAAACATCTTCTTTTGGAATTGCACAAAAGAGGGCATAAGATCTCGAAGGATAAGGTTCAGTGGTTCCTCCCTAAAGTAGAATATTTGGGGTTCATCCTGACTTTGGGCACCCACCTTATTTCTCACAAACGAATTGAAAATATTCAAAATGTAAGCGCTCCTACCACTAAGAAATAGTTGAGAACAATTTTAGGAGCAACAGGGTTTTGTAGACAATGGATTCCTTGCTATAGGGAAATTCCTAAATCCCTTATAGCACTAACAAGGGATTTGGTCCCCAAACCCCTCAAATTAGAACCAAAACACCTGTCAGCTCTATCTACTGCAATAGTCCAAGCATGAGGTTAATAGGGATTGGACCCAAATAATGGAAAAGTCAGAAGACACAAATACAAAATATGGAATTTTCCCTACTTGTAATGAGCTTACATTTGAATAATAGTCAAATAGAGACATAGTCCCAGAAGAAAAAATAAGATCTAGTTACTGAGATCCAGCCTGTGTCATAAAGGGTTTGGTCAAGCAGACCAAGACTGGATAACCAAGACATTTTCAGAAATATATAAAATTCAACCATATTGGAGAACAATTTGGAATTAGAGACAAATGACTTTAAAATTGCATATACCCTTAGACTCAGCAATAAGATTACTAGGTCTGTATCCTAAGAGATCAAAGGAACAAGAAAAGGATTTGCATGTGTGTATGTGTGTGTGCGTGCACGTGCTTGTGTATATTCCCAAAGAATTGGAAATTGAGGGAATGTCAATTCCCATTAAATTTGGATTGGCTGAATAAGTTATGGTATATGATTGTGCTAGGAATATTATTGTGCTGCAGGTAGAAATACCAAAGGGGATAATTTCAGGAAAACCTGGGAAGACTTATATAAGCTGATGTAAAGTGAACTGAGTAGAGCTCAGTGAAGTGAGCAGAACATTGTAATATGTAGATAATATGTAGTGCTATAAGAGATTTAATAATTTCCCTATAGCAAGGAATCCATGTAATATGTAGCAGAACAGTAATAACAATATTGTAACAATAACCAGTCTTCGCTACTCTGATCAAAACAATTCATCTTTTCCAAAGGACATGCGATCTAAAATGCTAACCCCCTCCAGAAAGAGAATTGATCAACTCTGAGTACATATTGAAACATCTTCCTTCATTCCTTTGTTCATTCGTTCATTCCTTTGTTCGTTCATTCGTTCATTCCTTCCTTCTTCCTTTCTTCCCAAGAGCTAATATGGAAATATGTTTTGCATGACTTCACATGTATAATGGATATTGCATTGTTTGCCTTTTCAGTGGGTAGGGGAAGAGTTGGAAGGAAGGAGAGAATTTGGAAGTAAAAATTTAAAAATGAATGGGGAAAAAATTCAATGAATTTTTCTGAGGTGGAAAAAGCATTGTTGCTATAGAGGAGGATGAATAAACCAAATTGCTTCTTGGATACCATTGGTTTAGGACTTATTTTATCTCACAACACACTAGGGTCATATCTAAATCCTAAAAGATTTTGAGTCTATAGATTTAAAGAGAGAGCATGGCAGTCCTCCAAAAAACATCCTGGAATTCTGTTATTTTGCATCAAGATTGCCCCTTGGGTCCAGAAACTTGCCTTGGAAAGAAGCCTAGCATTTAAGTCCCCTGCATTTAGCAGGAAGGGTCTATTTTCTAATCATATCAGCCTTTTTGATTTACATAGATCAGAGGAGCATGATAGAATGGGATGGGGGATGTTTCCTCACCATAATTTCACTTAGCTCCTCCATTTGGGGAAGGAGAGCACTTGATAAAGCTGGAGAGTATGATAAGAAATGAAAACTAGAGTGAGTTTCTAATCATAGTCAGCTGGGAGTTAAACCGAGACTCTGAGGAGACAGTAGAGAAGAGAGAGTTCAATGATCTTAGCGTTGGCATCTGTTACCTTCTGGTGCAATCTAGCTGAGGAAAAGTGATTCATAAGCTTGCTTGAAAGAACTGGCTGAAGAAAAAGCTAGCAGGATTCTAGCCAGCTCTGTTCAACAATTTTATCAGTGACTTAAATAAAGACCTAAATAATCTGCTAATCAAATCTGTGGATGGAACTAGGCTGAGAGGGATGGCTAAAATGTTATGTAACAGAAGCAGGAGCCAAAAAAGATCGCAGGAGACTAGAACAATGGATCATACATAATAGGCTAAAATTTAATAGGGGTATATATAAAGTCCTGATTTTGGATTCCAAGAACCAGTTTGTACAAGTATAAGATGGCAGAGGCATTACTAGGAATTTTTTCATCTGCAATAATAAGTCAGGGCACAGTGACAGAGAGGACAGTTTGAATTTGACTAGAGATAGTAGTTCATCTTCTTCTCTTCTGCCTTGATTTCCATAGACCTCTGAGTAGCTGGTTCCCCATCCCCTGCAGAACCTGTCTTCCTCCCTTAGGCTTCACCTTCTTTTCACCCCTTGGGAGTACAGGTTGAGAGGACTGAGGAGAAAGATATGGGAATAGTGGTCTCTAGTCTACCTGAATTAGGAAACACTCCTTCCTCCCACCACTAGTTAGAACTCTTCAGTGTAGTGAGATGTAAGTAGAAAACAGTTCATATAAAAACAGTCAGAGGTTATTAGTGAATGTCTGCCTCAATTTTCATTCCTGTCTTTTGACTTCTTCCTGGATTACCTAGCTCATGCCTTCTTTCCCAAACATGGATAGATATTCATTTTTAGTTTATACTGATTAACCAGAGCATTTCTTCTCCAAACATACCAGGATACATTTTTTTTTAAACCCTTACCTTCTGTCTTGTATTGGTTCCAAGGCAGAAGAGTGGCAAGGGCTAGGTTTGGGGGATTACGTGACTTGACCAGGGTTGCACAGCAAGAAGTGGCTGAGGCTATAGGTTACATTTTTATTATAACTGTCCAACATGACTATTCTTGGAGAACTAAAGTCAAGAACCTCTGAGCGTTCTTGCCAAGTCTAGCGTCCTTGCTAAAGCCAAGAACATGATTTGTCTTCGTAAATGGAAAGGAAAGGTTAGCACTGAATGACATCATGGGTCGTGAGAAGGACTTCAGCGTAAAATTTGTCAGTTCAAGGACTGATGCTCTGCAGGGCTGAGTCATTTAGAACTATTGGTTTGGAGCGGGAAGGAGGATGCTAATTTGAGGGAGTTTGTGCCAGGTTAGTTAGGATTAAGTGATCTAAAAAGGCAGAGTAATTATTGTGTTCAATCCAGTACAAAATCAGCGTATAGTGCTCAGTTTTGATATTTATATTTATTTATATATTAAGTGGATTAAGTATTTAGAATGTGGGCCAGGCAAAAAACTACGTCTCTTGGAAATCAGTAGGAAAAAAATTAACCTTTTTTTGCTTTGTTTTGGGTTTTTTGGAAAAAAGATTGACAGGAGTCACATCTGCCTACTGCTCAACAAAAAGAGAAGGAGTGGGAGAACTGTACCCAAATGTTTCCCTAGCAAAGCTGAAGGGATAAATCATGTCTTTGAAATTTTACAGAAAAAAAATGATGTGGGCGCCTGGAGGAGGGGTGATAGGTGTGCTTTTAGAGCCTGTGACTTTGGTATCTACACTTAGCAGTTCATTTTTAATACTCTTTCCAAATGAAGATCTCAAAACACTCGATATTTTAGTTATTCATTTGCTGCTTTGCAGTGTGAATTAGTAGATGGAGAGTTGGCCTCAAAGCCAGGAAGACATGGTTTCAAGTCTTTCCTCTTGACCCATCCTGGCTGTGACCATAGGCAAATCACTCAACTCCTTGGCACCCTAGGCAACTCAGCAAGACTTATATGAAGTTGTAGAAAATTAGGTTGACCTGTATTGGTAGAGGAAGTCAAGCTGGAGAAAGAAATGGCAAACTACTCCAGTATCTTTGCTAAGAAAATCCCGAAGTGGAATCATAAGGAGTTGGAAATAACTGAACAAGTATGTACTATGTTGAAGGAACTGGGTATACCTAGACAGAACTGCCTAGTCTCTATCCTTAAGGAATTTTGTTTTCTGCTGAGGGGAGGAAGGTATAGTGACAATGGTTGCATTTATATAATACTTTAGAGTTTACAAAGTACTTTTCAAATATTTTATCTTTACAACTCTGGGAGATAGGTGCTAATATTATCCTTATTTTATAGATAAAGATACTGAGACAGAATTTAAATAACTTGCCCAGAGTCACAGCTAGTAAGTATCTGAAAGTGGATTTGAACTCCAGTCTTCTCAACTCTAGGTCTTGTTCTAGTCATTGCTAAGCACTTAGTAAGCATCTACTATGAGCCCAGCACTGTGCTAAGTGCTTTACAAACTATCTCATTTGATTCTCATAGGATATGATATGTTTTAAGTTTGATACATGATAGGTTCTAATGTGGACAAGTAAAGACATACCCAAAAAAGAAATTGAACGAAGAGAGGACACTAACTCCCATTTTTTCATCTGCAGCTCTGCTTAGTTTGAATTCCAAGGAACATGATGCCCCTCACAGGACAAGCTGATCTCCTGAAATCTCCTGATCATATGCTACTTAACTCAACTTTGGATATTCAGCACCTTCCCAAATCCTTTAGCCTGCCCTCTCCTTATTTAGTGAGTTGGTACTAAACTTCTTCCTAAATCTGAGTGCTGGGTCTGACCTCTCTTACTGACTTCCTTCCTTCCTTCCTTCCTTCCTTCCTTCCTTCCTTCCTTCCTTCCTTCCTTCCTTCCTTCCTTCCTTCCTTCCTTCCTTCCTTCCTTCCTTCCTTCCTTCCTTCCTTCCTTCCTTCCTTCCTTCCTTCCTTCCTTCCTTCCTTCCTTCCTTCCTTCCTTCCTTCCTTCCTTCCTTCCTTCCTTCCTTCCTTCCTTCCTTCCTTCCTTCCTTCCTTCCTTCCTTCCTTCCTTCCTTCCTTCCTTCCTTCCTTCCTTCCTTCCTTCCTTCCTTCCTTCCTTCCTTCCTTCCTTCCTTCCTTCCTTCCTTCCTTCCTTCCTTCCTTCCTTCCTTCCTTCCTTCCTTCCTTCCTTCCTTCCTTCCTTCCTTCCTTCCTTCCTTCCTTCCTTCCTTCCTTCCTTCCTTCCTTCCTTCCTTCCTTCCTTCCCTCCCTCCCTCCTTCCTTCCCTCCTTCCCTCCCTCCTCCCTCCTTCCTTCCTTCCTTCCTTCCTTCCTTCCTTCCTTCCTTCCTTCCTTCCTTCCTTCCTTCCTTCCTTCCTTCCTTCCTTCCTTCCTTCCTTCCTTCCTTCCCTCCCTCCCTCCTTCCTTCCCTCCCTCCCTCCTTCCTTCCCTCCTTCCCTCCCTCCCTCCCTCCCTCCCTCCCTCTTCCTTCCCTCCCTCCCTCCTTCCTTCCCTCCTTCCCTCCCTCCCTCCCTCCCTCCCTCCCTCTTCCTTCCCTCCCTCCCTCCTTCCTTCCCTCCCTCCCTCCTTCCTTCCCTCCTTCCCTCCCTCCCTCCCTCCCTCCTTCCCTCCCTCCCTCCTTCCCTCCTTCCTTCCTTCCTTCCTTCCTTCCTTCCTTCCTTCCTTCCTTCCTTCCTTCCTTCCTTCCTTCCTTCCTTCCTTCCTTCCTTCCTTCCTTCCTTCCTTCCCTCCTTCCCTCCCTCCCTCCTTCCTTCCCTCCTTCCCTCCTTCCCTCCCTCCCTCCCTCCTTCCTTCCTTCCTTCCTTCCTTCCTTCCTTCCTTCCTTCCCTCCCTCCCTCCTTCCCTCCCTCCCTCCTTCCTTCCTTCCTTCCTTCCTTCCTTCCTTCCTTCCTTCCTTCCTTCCCTCCTTCCCTCCCTCCCTCCTTCCTTCCCTCCTTCCCTCCTTCCCTCCCTCCCTCCCTCCTTCCTTCCTTCCTTCCTTCCTTCCTTCCTTCCTTCCTTCCTTCCTTCCTTCCTTCCTTCCTTCCTTCCTTCCTTCCTTCCTTCCTTCCTTCCTTTCCTTTTTTCTTTTTTCCCCCTCCCTCCAGCCCATTGAGAAGGCAATCAATATGATACCCATTATGCATTTGAGGTCATGTAAAACATATTTCCATATTAGACACATTGCAACAAGAACAATGCAAGAAAAATAAAGTGAAAGGGTATGCTTCAATCTGCATTCATAGTTCATCAGTTCCCTTTCTGGAGGTAGATAGTGTTACAAGGGAATCACTTTAAAAGACTGATATATATTAATTTAAGGTCGCCAAGGAATCAGCTATGTAATTCCTAAATGAAAAACTCAAGTCAGCCGTCAGCCTTTTTTTGGAGTTTAATTACAATAGGAGCAAGAAAGGAATTAGAGATATATATAGAGAGAGAAAGGGGAGAGAAGGGAATAGGGCTTAAATACCCCTTCTGTTTAGGCTGGGCCAAAAGGCCCAAGCCCTTAGATAGCTGGGGCAAAGAAAAGAGATCAGTCCCTTTCACTCACGTGTCCAAAATGGAGAAACAGTCTCAGAGGCCCCCACCTTCAGCTTCCTTCAGAGCAAGCTTCCTCAGAGCCCACACAAACCACACCGACCAAAAACTCAATCCTCTCCCCTGAGTCTCCAGACCCTCCTATCTTTAAGGACACCATCCAAGTTGCCTCCCCTCAGTCCTCACATCTACCAATCACTCTTCATCAATTTGCCTGTCAATGGAGGCTCTCGCTTAACCCAGGACCGCCCAGAGGTTTCTGGCTTTTGCACATGTCTGTTGAAGGTCATATTTTTCAAATGATTAAATCTTTACTCCTTTGTTCCAGCCCTTTCTAAATCCTGTTAACTTGAGTATGGTAGAGATTGGAATAATTAAATTTTGATCTAGGCTGCAGCCCTTACTCAATCCTATTAGGACTGAATAGGGTGGAGTATCTCCATTGTATCAATTCTAAAATCAATCAAGACTCAAAGAAATTCCTGTTCTATGCTCAAGCATAGGTCAAAGTCCTTTCCATTGTTCAGCAAAGGGTTTCTGTCCTAAAGTAATCTTAAGAAGGGAAGAGAAGGAACCTCCCATGCCAATGGAGTTCCCATTCCAATAGACTATCAGTAAGAAATTTTCCAAGTATGAAATATCCCAATGGTGAAATTTCCAACATTTATAAGTCTAAGGAATTTTGAGGTTTACAATAGCATTCTCAATTATGAATCTTATAGAATTATTGTGGATTGCTATATTGATTAGAGTAACTAAGTCTTTTCCAGTTGATCATTTTATAGTTACTGTGCACAACGTTCACTCCTCACTTCATTTTTTATCAGTTCATATAAGTCTTCTCAGGTTTTTCAGATGCTGTCCCATTTGGCATTTCTTAAAGCACAATAGTTTCCCCATCACAATCATATACCACAACTTTTTTAGCCATTCTCAATTAAAGGGCATTCCCTTAATTTCTAATTCTTTCCCACCACAAGAAGAATTGTTATAAATATTTTTGTACGTATGGGTTCCTTTTTTTTATCTTTTGCTAGATCAAATGGTAGGCTGAGTTTAATATAATAGAAATGATAGTGCTATCTAAATTAATTAAGTTATTCAGTGCCCAACTCTTTGGGCATAGTTCCAAATTGTTTTCCAGGATGGCTGGACCACTTTACAACTCTACCAATAGTGCACTGGTATATTTTTCCCTATATTTTTCTATATTCCCACCAGTATTTGTCATTTTCTTTTCTATCATGTTAACCAATCTGATAGATGTGAGGTAGTACTTCAGACTTGTTTCAATTTGTATTTCTCTAATCAATAGTGAATTAGAGCCTTTTTTCATTTGTCTATTGGTAGGTCTAATTTCTTTTGAAAAGTGCTTGTTCACATTTTCTGACCATTTATCAGCCGGGGGGGGGGGTATGATTTTAATTTTTATAAATTTGACTCAGTTTTCCATGTATTTGAGAAATGAGACCTTAATCAGAGAAACTTGAAAACTTTCCCCACCTGTTTCCTGCTTTCCTTCTAATTTTGGCTGTTTTGGATTTGTTTGTGCAAAACCTTTTTAATTTCATGTAATCAAAATTATCCATATTATCTTTTGTGATCATTTCCATCTCTTGCATAGTCATGTACTCTTATCTTATCCATAGATTTGACAGGTACTTTTTTCCATGTTTCTCTAATTTGCTTACGCCATCACCCTTTACCAAGTCATATACCCATTTTGGCTTTATATTGTGAAATATCGGTCTATGCCTGGTTTCTGTCAAACTGCTTTCCAGTTTTTCAGCAACTTTTGTTGAATAGTGAGTTTTTAACCCCTAAACTGGGTCATTTACTACTGTAGATTGTGTATCTACTCTCTTCCAGTGATCAACCACTCTTTTATATAATGCCAGATTGTTCTAGCAATTACTGCTTTGCAGTAATTGTGTTTATATAGTTCCTATGTGTATCTTGGCAGGTAGATTCCCAAATATTTTATATTGTCTACAGTTATTTTAAATGGAATTTCTCTTTTTATCTTTTCCTGCTGGATTTTGTTGGTAATATATGGAAATGCCAATGATTTTGTGGGTTTATTTTATAATCCTGCAACTTTGCTGAAGTTATTTGTTTCAACTAGTTTTTTAGTTAATTTTCTTGGCTTCTCTAAGTATATCCTCATATATGCAAAAAGCAGTGGGTTTCCTTGTCATTCTTCTCTTTCTCTCTGTGGCTATGCTTGGTTTTTACTCTAAGGAACCTGTCTTTTCTTTGACGTATTTGTATCCCCAGCTCTTAGCATGGTTCCTGGCACATGGTACACAGTTAATAAATGTTTACAGAATTGAATTGAATTGAATTTTCAGCTGATGTCTTCAAGGAATGCTTCTTAGTGGAGGAGAACCGAATGGACCTTGGACAAACAGAAGGAATTCCAAAGGAGAGATGAGGGTGTGATTTCTCAGCATGGGGAACAGCCAGTATTAGAGCATGTAGGCAGAAGTCTATGTGTTCAGTTCAGAAAAGAGTTGATAGTTCAGTATGCAACATAGGAGAGTTAGTCAATAAACAGCTAGGTGGCACTGTAGAGAGATCACCAGGCCTGAGGTCAGGAATACTCATCTTCCTGAGTTCAAATCCCACTTCAGACCCTTACTGGTTGTGTTGCACTGGGCAAATCATTTAACCTTGTATGCCTCAGTTTCTCATCTGTAAAATTAGCTGTAGAAGGAAATAGCAAACTATTCCACCATCTTTGCTGTTATATCTATATTAAATTCCATTTCTTAATTTCCATAGAGTTTATTATTATTATTAATAAGAGAAGGCAGACAGATATGGAGAGAAAAATCTATTCTAAACTACCCATGTGATTGCTCTCCACATGGATCCCTCAACCACCTTCTCTAAGGTTTATAAAACACGTCCATCATAATAGCCCCGTGAAAAAGGGGATAGAGCAAATGTGACTATCTCTATTTCACAGATGAGGAAACTGAGGCTCTGATAGAGTAAGTAATTGTCCATGATCAAACAGCTTAGTAAGTGTCTGAGGCAGGATTTGAAAGGTCTCAACACTGGATCATTTGTATAAAGGTGACAAATGATAAAGAATGTAACCTGGGTGACACTCATGATTAGGAGACAATAAACCAGCAAAGGAGAACAAAATAAAATAGTAGGTGAAAAAGTTGAATTGGTTTTGTAACGAGCCAAAGCAATGTCCATGATTTAAGAGGTAGGTGGTTTTGGTAGAGAGTAGATCAGAGGTGAAATAAATATCATTTCCTACTTCCCTTGGACAGTGACACCCAGTAATTCTGGGTCTTCTTTGCTGGTTTGTTCTCCATGTTTGCAGACACCCTAATCCAAGGATGTCCTATATACTCCTTTGGGGATCTCGCCCACCACCTTATCACAAGATAGCAGGAGGCCTAGTTTCAAATCCTGCCTGAGTCACTTCAATAACTGATCATGGGTAAGTTGCTTAGCCTTTAAGTAATTAAGTCTTTAGCTTAATCACACAGCAGAGAGCTTGGAAGGAATTTATGCCTTTTTCTAGCTCCTTGTATTGTTTACCAATCTGCTGATCATGCACAAATGTGGGCTTCAATGAGGCTGAAACAGTATTTGGCCTCCTTTGTGTTAATTTGGGGAAATTGTTCCTTCTTAGATTAGTTTCAAGAGATTGGTTTAATGATTCATATAGGAAAAACTAGAAAAAATAAGGATGCACTTTCTGTTGGGGCTATCCAATAGAAAGGACAACTTAAAGAATGCATCTATCAATCAGTTTATATCTTGGACTGATAGTGTAAAATGGACAGTGAGCTGGACCACAATGGAGCAGGCTGGTTTAACTTTAGGAAACTGCACAATTCTTTCTCTGTCTCTCTCTGTCTTTCTTTCTCAATCCTTACCTTCCGTCTTAGAATTAAAAACTATTTATTCCAAGGAAAAATAGTGGCAAGGGGTCACACAGGTAGGAAGTATCAGGCCAAATTTGAGCTTAGGACCTCTTTCCTCTTAGAGTCCTGACTCTCTAATCCACCTAGCCTTCTAGGTGCTCCACTGCATAATTCTGTTAAGATTTCTAACATTCTCCCTGAGACCAAGGACCATCTTTTAAAATGCGAATGCTTTTCCAGAGTTGTATAGCTAGGTCAGGAACATTTCAGTCTCTGAAGAATAGAAACTGAGGATCACCTTGTGAGAATTTATTTTTCATATTCTGTATTTATTTCCATATGTTTAGGAGAATTACTATGTATACCTGTGTCTGAGATCTGGGTCAGAAAACTCTAGTCTGCTGGTTTTTTTTTTCATTTTCTTTGTCCTTGGAAATCCCAAAGAATGTCTTCCTTTTTAACAGAATTTGGTTAATAGATGAGGTGGGAAAGGATCATTTTCCCTTTTTCCTGAATGGTCCACCTGTGGGAATGGGGAAGGATGGATAGGTTGATGGACCACCTCTTAAGTAGCTGTCACTAATTAAAGATATCCTGGGATGTCCAAGGTTGGAGTTGAATATAATGAGATCCTAAAAATCTATTTATTAGCTACCTGACCCAGCTTGCACTGTCCCTGGAAATGAGAGAACCATGGAAACCTCTATAACTTTATTGGTTAAGATGCTGGTCTAACCAATAAACCTGATATACCCAAAATCAGTCTCTTGAGATCATTTTAATCATAAAAACTGAAATGGCAATGAAGGGTTATGTGGTAAGGTGATCCAGCTACAATACAAAATGAACATAGAATTAGGAAGAAGTATCATAAAGGATGCCATAAAGGAAATGTAAACATAAAAACATACAGCAAAAGATTGGGAAGAACAAAGGCTAACTGATGGGACAATCTATATGCTCCATTGTTGTTGCTGTTCAGTCTTGTACAATTCTTTGTGACCCCATTTGGGGTTTTCTTGGCAAAGATACTGGAGTAGTGTGCCATTTCCTTCTCTGGCTCGTTTTATAGGTGAGGAAACTGAGGCAAACAGGATTAAATAACTTGGGTTATTTAAATAAGAAAAATAATGAACTAGGGTCACTCAGAGTGAGACTGGATTTAAACTCAGGTCTTCCTTGCTTCAGACTTGGCATTCTATCGGCCCCCTGGCTTCCTCACATACTTCTTAGACATCCTCTTAATGTCGAGAGAAATTGAGAAAGGCCTACAGCACTTTGGATGAAGCTCTGGGGGTCAACTTATGGGAGGATACAGAAGAGTTGCCCAGGATGGATGAGCAGTCACGGATGAGAGTTGGAGGGAAGATCCATATCAATAAGATGCAGTTGAGAACATGTATTAGTTTTAGACTTTTTGTTCAGAAGTTCAGGATCTCATGTGCTGGCATGGGTGTGATAGGAGTCAGAGTCCTGGGTTTGAATCCCTACTTTGCCATATATTGCTTACTCTCTGTGAGACCTAGGCTAAGTCACTTAATCATTGTTTCCTCTTCTATAAAATGAGGGAATTTAATTTTATACTAGCCAAAGTTCCCTGTGGTTCTAATTCTGTAATTCTATGAATTCCTCTTTTTTTTTGTCCTTTATCCCTCCCAATTTAGACTTTACAAAGCAGATATTTTTCGTTTATTTTTAAAAATCCATGTGGAAAAAAGTGTATGTCCCTACCTGTCATAAGGGCATTCTAGTACAAAATGACTGGTACAGAGCCTCCTTGGTTTTAGAACAACCCTGTGACATTAATGCCTTTATTTTTGTTCTAGAGGAAGTAAGTGGTGGCAGCTATTTGATTCCCAGCAATACCAGTTTCTTATGTATAAAAAGGGATTTACTACAAAGTATCTCAGATAAAACTTTTAGGGAAGTAGGGTCAGGACACTAACAGAGGGTAAGAGTTTACAAGGTTAACAGTAGAATGATGCACCAACCTTCAACACTCAGGACCCTGCGACCACTGACTTAGGGACAACTGAGAGAGAATTGGGCAATGTCAACAATATAGCTGTGAGGGCAGCTGGGTAGCTCAAAGGACTGAGAGTCAGGCCTTGAGAGGGGACCCTGGACAAGTAACCCTGGACAAGTCACTTGAGAGGGGACCCTGGACAAGTCACTTGACCCCCATTGCCTAGCCCTTACCACTCTTCTGCCTTGGAGCCAATACACAATATCAATTCTAAGACAGAAGTTAAGGGGTTTAGAAAAGAAGAAAAAGAAAAAAAGAATGTGGCTGCCATTGATTTTTATGATACAGATTTTATCATCACTAATCTCTGTTGTGTTTTCTGTGGCCAAGACCTTAGGCAGCTGGTAGCAAGTCTGGCAAACAATATTCCTTCATGGACACTACGGTGTAGGTGAACAAAAACAGAATGAAGAGTCACCAAACTGGTAGAAAGAAATTGTTTTGCCTAGTCATAGCATCACAGATGAAGACCCAGAAGGGATCTCAGAGGCCATCTAGCTCAATTCCCTTCATTTTACAGATGAGGAAACTGAGGTCCTCAGAGGTTTGATGATTTGCCCAAGGGAACATAGCTAGGAAGTGGCCAGATCTAGTGCATTATAAGCTGTCCTGATCTGTCCTTTACTATATGCAGCAAGTTTGTTGGTGAAGCTTAGAACCATCAGGTGCATGTGCATTTGTATTAATCTTCTTCAGAAGGAAGTAAGGGTCAGAAGTGGGATTAAAACTCATTCCACTAAGCCACACTGCCTCCTTGATTCCCTCTCTCCATCTCCAAGATAATTAGCTTTGTAGCAGCACAATAATGGTCCAGCCTTTGCCAACATCAGCCAAGAGCCCTGATCTTTTCTACTTTTAACTGCTAGTTGTAGGCAGCCCCATTGCGGGAGAGAGAGGTTGGTTCAATGCTCAAGGCTATTGTCAACTGCTACAGCCTTTCCACCCCCACAGCTCAGTGCCCTGCCTTTCTTATTGTGATGATAACTTCCAACTCTTAAGTTCCAGGACTCTATAATTGTCTACTCCTCTTGTCACACTTGCCAGGCTAATTTGGGTATTCTTCTCCATGCTGGATTTACATGAAACAAATATTTTCTGGATCTATGTATATCTCAAGCATACGAGAGATAATTTTGAAAGTACTGCATGTGCACAGTGGATTGGAAACTATAGACGCATGTGACTTATGCCTTTGTGTAGCTTGTAATAATATATTTTAGTATTATGTACCGATCAAATTAGATGGCCTCCCCCAGACTCAGATGCCCTGGGCAGGTCTCTGTTAACGTGGATTCCCACCGGTTCTCAGAAACATTTTCCAAGGGTTGCTAAGCTACATGAGGCAGTGATGGATATTCACTATGGGTAGTGAACTCAGAGCTCTGTGCTCATGAAGGCAAGGTGCACTCATTCAACTACATCCGAATTCATTAAAAGACGACTACATGGAAGGTTATTGTTTCCAACGAGTCCAGTGCATTTCAGTAATACACAAATGCATAGACTGGGGGCTCTTGGTATTCTTTACATTTTTCTTTATGTTGCTGGGCTGCATATATGTGACAGATGGTTGAAAAGCTGGCCAAAGGCCTGCTTGCCTGTGACTGGTGAGATTCTCTGGGTCCTTGTTAATGCATGAAAGTATGGTACGTGTGAACAGCTTGTAGATTTGCAGATGGAGACTGACGGGGCAATAATTGCCAACATTTTCTAGGTTACCTTTCTTCAGGAGCAAGATGGCCCTCCACAGACAGATTCCTCCTCTGTATGTGCGTTCTGTAAGGATGGGCCAGCCAAATGTAAGCTCTGACAGGCCATACTCATCTGGACCAATGACAAAAACAACAAAAAAACCATCAACAAAAACAACAATAACAACAACTACCTGGCTAAAAATGCACTTCCGTGTCAGTTCCACCCTAGCTAGATTAAATATATTAAATTAATAATTTAATAAATAAAATAATATATATATTATATATATATAAAATAAAATAAATTGAATAAATAGATTAAATATAGCCAGCATTTATTTATTCAGTGCTTTAAGGGTGGCAAAACACTTTACACATATTATCTTATTTGTTCCTGCAAGCTGGGTATTCTTATTATCTGTTTTACAGGAGGGTAAACTGATGCTGGAAGAGCCCAGGGTCCAAGGCTGCACTCAAACTCAAGTTTTCCTGACTCCATGACCAGCATTCCATTCACTTTGCTACCTACTTATTTTTTAAGTCCAGATTGGCTCTTCACTAGAATTTTGGCCAATATATCATGTTTGTTCCCCACTCCCCCTTACAGTATCTGATGAAATCTGTATAGGAAGGTATGGGCAGCTAGGGGGCACAGTGGGTAGAATACTGGATCTGGGGTCAGATTTCAAATCTGACTTCAGACACTTACTAGCTATGTGACCTGGGTAAGCCCTATTTGCCTCAATTTCCTCATCTGTAAAATGAGCTGGAGAAGGAAATGGCAAACCACTCCAGTATCCTTGCCAGGAAAACCCCAAATGGGACCCAAAGAGATGGCTATGACTGAAAATGAAGCAACCACACAAAGGTATGGGGGAACGTGCTCTGTCCTTGTAGAGTTTGAAGAAACCCAAAGCCTCAAGATAGTTCCCCACATTTTCCAAATCTGGGGGACCTTACTGCTTTGGGGATAGATAGACAAGCTTTTCTACTAGTGCTCTGAAGAATGTATTTCTAGCATGTTCAGCATGAGTTACCTTCCATCTACTCAGGATTTATCATGCAGGTACCCAGATATTTATATGTTGTCTACCCTGCTAGAATATAAGCCCCCTAAAGGGAGGAATTCTTTCCCCCTCTCTTTTCTTAGTATGTGTATCCCTTAGCACAGTACCTGGCACAAAGGACGTACAGAACAAGCACTTCTTGACAATTTGTCTCCCCATTTTTTAAGATCACCTTAAGAAGTATACAGGGGGCAGGATTCCTTGTGGCACCTTTCCTCTACTGGTTCTTTTCTGAATCCAACACAATATGCTTTTAGGCCCCGTAGGATATGTTTCCTGGTCCTACATTTGGGATTTTCACCATAATTCTTGGTAAATAGGGACCAGCCGCCCCATGTCAGGGCATCCAGTATTTTTGAGACTTTTTTGGCTTGTTTACTGCCCCCTTCACAACCATGAGGCAATTGGTTCAGGGCTTTCTGATTTAGCCAATTGCTATGGGGTGGACCCCGGTTCTCCCTAATCTGGTACCATACATAATTCATGGTGAGCCAAAGTGCTGGCTCATTGAGAAGAAACCTAAAGCCTTCCAAAGCCTGCTCAATAGTCCCAAGAAGAAGTTAGGGGCCCATCTGTTTGGTGGGCCTGAAGCTCATCTTGAGGGATGCTCCTTCTTCCCGGCATCCTCCTTGACTTCTCCCCTGATCATATGGGGTCAATTCCCCACAGGCTACAATCTAGCAGCTGGCTTTGTTTGTCTCTGGCCTAGTTTTAGTCCACCACAATGATTCCAAAGTGGTTTACTAGAATCCAGGGATATAATGAGAACAAAAATCATAAACAGACAATAAGCATTCCTAACCTTCCATTGGTTCTAAGGAAGAAGAGTGGTAAGACTTAGGTAATGAGGGTTAAGTGACTTGCCCAGGGTCACACAGCTAGTATGTGTCTGAAGTCATATTTGAACCCAGGACCTCCTCTCTATCCTCTGAGCCACCTAGCTATTCCCTACCAATAATAAATATTAACAGAACACCCTTCTACCTCTACCTCAACATATTGGTCTGATAGTAGGTGATCTATGTCATCAAATTGATATCGCCAAAGTTAAGGTCTGCCTCTTATTGCCCTTGGGATAAAATATAAACTCTTCTGGCATTTATAGTCTGGCTCCAACCTTTCTTTCCAGGCTGATTACACATCACTCCCCCTCACATACTCCCTACTCAAGGCAAACTGGGCTACTTGCTGTTCCAAGTAGATTACATCCTGTCTCTTGCCTCCCTCGTTGCACAAGCCATCTCCTGGGCTTGGGATGCTCTCTGTTCTCACTTTTGCTCTTTGGAACCCCTTCAGCTCTCAGATGAAATGCTACCTCCTTCTTCAATATGAGGACTTCCCCCCATTCTTTTATTTCTTAGCCTGCACCCTCACCCTTTTGCATACATCCTGCATGTACTTCCTTGTGAGCTTGCATGCCTCTGTTAGAAGGTGAGCTCCTTGAGGGCAAGGACTGTCTCCCCTGCATTTTTTTATCCCCAGGACCTAGCACAGTAGTTGCTTAATGAGGGCTGGATGATCGATCTTCATATAGGAAGAATTATTATTATTATAATCCATAAAATATAGAGTCTTACTCTGATGCCTCAGTATGACGGTGTCGGTGGGGGCTAGGACAGCGGAGCACACACCTAGAGCTTGTGGCTTGAGCCAGGTTAGGTTTCCATCGCCCAAGGGCCAGCCCCACTAAGTCCTAAGGGCTCTGCGCCAGAGGGTGGGCCACTGGGCGATGGATTGTTTTGGTAGCCATGACTTTCTACAAAGGAATAAAAGGGTTAACTAAGGACCCTCCACACCAACAAAATCTTGTGCCTTGGAAATTCTGACTTCACGTTTCACTAAATTTCTTCTCCCTGATCTGTCAGTAGCTTGTGTGAAGATATTAATGGCGTAACTGTGGGTGGTAATCTACAGTGTTTGTCACCAGTCCAGATCTTATCAGGTGACAGAAAGAATTGCCTGGTTCTTCCTCATGAAGGATTCTTAACCTCTTTTGTGTTGCTGACTCCCCGGCAGTGCCGTGAAGCTCACGGATGCCTTTTCAGAATGTTTTAAATGCAGAAAAGAAAATTTCGTGTCGCAAAGGCACCCAGTTTTATTGAAGTACTGTAATCAATTATTTTCTAAAGACAAGTTCACGGGCTAGTGAAATCTATCCTTGGAGTGCATCTTCGAGACTCCGAAAATCTTCAGTAACTTTTGCTGCAGTCTCTGTCCCATATTAAGAGTCATGTTAGCATTCCAGACCTTCCAGACCTGTTCATACCAGGGCAGCCCAGACAAAAGTCAGTGTGTTAGTAAGGGAAGGAGAATAAGGAAGGAAGGGAAGAAAAAATGGGAAAAAGGCAAGATCATGAGCACCTGGAGAGCAGGGACTGATTTTTTTTTTCTTTCTTTGTATCTCCAGAACTGGCACATAGTAGGCACATAGTATATTCTGTGTTTCTGTGAAAGGAATTATCAGTGACAAGTCAGTGTGATTACCAATTACAAGTGGAGTGAAAAAGTATCTTTATATGTAACTACTTCCATTCCAACTTAGTACAGACATAGGGTGACTATCTCAGAATTAGAGAGGACCCAAAGAATTCATTTTCTGATATGTCATAGAATGGAATCTCTTCTATAATATACTGGAATCTAAAATAGTCTCCATTTGAAGACCCACCAGGAAGGGAATGAAAACAAAACAAAACAAACCTTTACCTTGTATCTTAATAACAGTTCCAAGACAGAAGAGCAACAACGGCTAGGCAACTGGGGTTAAGTGACTTGCCCATGGTCATCAAGCTGGAAATGTTTGAAGCCAGTAAATTAGGAACCAGGTCCTCCAAACTCCAGGTCTGGAGCTCTACCCACTGTGCTCTCTAGCTGTCCTGAGAAATGTTTTCTTGAAGCAGTCTATTCCTCTTGAACAGTTTCATTTTTAGGACATTTTCCTTTATATCAAAGTGCAACCTTTGTCTCTTTGTAATTTGCACCCAGTCCTCCTGTCACAGCTCTGCCCTCCAGGGCCAAATTGAATAAAACTAATCCCTTTTCCATGGTAGGGCACTTCAAATGTCTGAAGACCCACTGCTAGGATAGCCTCTGTTGTCCTCCTCCAGTTCCTTGCTATGGATCTTGGAATAGCATGTGCTCCTGTTTCTTTGTGATTCTTGTCACTGTCCTGGTCATGCCCCAACCTATAAGCATCCTGTCTAAGTAAAAATCAGAAATATGAAACTGAGATAGAAACAAAAGATTCAATTAGAATGAACTCCCATTTATGCAGAGTCCCAAAAGATAGAAAGCTCAAATAACCATAATTTGTTTTTGTTTTTTCAGGACTTTGTAATTTAAACACTTAGGAAATGGTAATAATTTTATTCATGATAGAATGTTGCTAGGGTTGACCCTGAGGTACTTGAAGACCCTGAAGTATTGTTATAATCATTAAAGATTAAATTAAATTCAGGATAATCTTAGTGTATGCAAAAGCACTTTGTAAACTGGAAAGTGTTATCTACATAAATAGGAAGGAAGGAAGGAAGGAAGGAAGGAAGGAAGGAAGGAAGGAAGGAAGGAAGGAAGGAAGGAAGGAAGGAAGGAAACGCTTATTAAGTGCCTGTAATGTGCCAGGCACAGTGGCCAAGTGCCTTACAAGTATCTCATTTGATCCTCACAACTACTTGGGGAATTACTATTATTATATCTATTTTACAATTGAGAAAACAGAGGTTAAATGGCGTGCCTAGGGTCACACAGTTAGCAACCTAGGTCTTCTTGACTTCAGGCCTACCACCCTATCTATTGTACCACCTCGCTGCCAGATCTTGGTATTAATATCAGTATTGTCTAGTTGGAAATTTGGTGAGCCTACATTAATAATTGTTAGCCAGATTTTTCCTTCCTTCTTCCTTCCTCTTCATCCCTTCCTTCCTTCCTCCCTTCCTTCCTCCCTTCAACTTGCCTTCCTTCCTTCCTTCCTTCCTTCCTTCCTTCCTTCCTTCCTTCCTTCCTTCCTTCCTTCCTTCCTTCCCTCCTTCCTTCCTTTGTTCCTTCATTCGTTTGTTCATTCGTTCGTTCGTTCCTTCCTCCTTCCCTCCCTCTCTCTCAAAAAGTGAATGCAATTAAAAAAAAAAACATTGCCTTCTTTCTCTTTTCCTAAAGAATATGTTTTATTTTGTCCTGCAAAGAGTTAGAGAGAATAGAAGCATTCTAAATTCCAACGACAATAGCTGGAACATCTTGCTACAAACAGAAACTTCCAGGTCAGAGATCTTGGAAAGGCCTGATTCTTTCCCCTTAAACCTCTTCTGATGTTTTTGTTTTTGTAAAGCAAGATCAGATTCTGCAAAAGTAATTTTTCTTCCTTTGTAGAAACTCTTTTATCTGGCACAAAATGCTTGCCCGTCAAGCCTGCAGCAGATGGCAACTTTTCAACCCTACGCCGATATGATCAACTTTAACCATCTATCACATGAAGGATTGGGAATAATCTCCTTACAAAAAGTAGCTAGGCAGCAGGCTATTGATTTGGCATCCAGCCTGATGGATGAAGGGGAAAAGGCAACAAGTGACTATAGGAAGCACAAATGCGGCTGCCCACTCCCTTTTTCTGCAGACCAATCACAAAGCTTGTCTACAGAGCACCTTTCTATTTTCTTATCAAAACCGTGAATGAATGGTCTGATTCAAGTCAGATATCTGCTGTTCAAATTCTTCCTGGATATTCCCTGCAATTTCCACATCAGCTAAGTAAAAACAACTAATTTAGTTCTTTCTAGTTCAGAATTTGGGCAGCTAGGTGGTGCGGTGGAGAGAGCACTGGGCTTGGAATTAGGAAGACTCATCTTCATGAATTCTCTGGTCAAGGACAGTTGCTAGCTATGTGACCCTGGGCAAGCCACTTAACCCTGCTTGCCTTGGTTTCCTTATCTTTAAAATTAGCTGGAGAAGGAAATGATAAACCATTCCAGTGTTGTTATTTTTTTCCCAAGAAAACCTCACGTGGAGTCAGACATGACTGAACAACCAACAACATTTTCAGAATTCAACTCAGCTAATGCTGGTTTGGGCTGAATTTTACTTCTATGTGATTTTGAGCAGGTCATTTAATGCTTATGAAATTCATTTCCCTCATCTATAAAATAGGTATAATATTTATACAATTTCAAGGAAATGACACTCAAATGGAATGGGTTTTATTTAGCAGTGTTGTTTAGTTGGGGAAATCAATATTCTTTTCCATATCATTGATTGGTCTGCTAGAAACAGGATGGGAGAGGGGAGAAGTAGAAATAATTTGTTGTGTGTGGAGGGATTGGAGATGGTGAGGGAATGGCAAAACTGTAACTGCTTTGGGACATTCATGGATTTTACCCCATTTGGGCATGACCAGCCCTCAGCTGAATTCTAGCTCAATCTAACACTAGCTCAAGCACAAAAGACATGTCAGAGCTGGAGCTCATCTCCCCATCTTTGCCAGTGACTCGTGTTGGAAGTATTCATGATCCCTTTCTGTTGATCTGAGCAGAATGAAAGACTTTTTATATGCTGAAAATACAGAGATGGGGGAAAAGCAATGTCTGCTCCTTTTTATTGATTGGCTCATCTGTCCACAAATATCAGACTAGTCAGTGATCTTTAAAAATAATTTAAACTGGTCAACAGGGCACCTTGCAAATCTTAGAACTTTCTATAAATTCAATTTATTATTATTATTATTATTTCTGACCTGCTACAAATGAAGCGACCTTCAGGTTCAAACATAAAAGGAATTATTAAATAAAATACTAGCATCATGGTCAACAGGATACAATGATAGTGGAAAACTTACTTTTGCTATCCCGTTTCTGGCTTGTGCTTTTATTCTGCTTTCTTTATGAGTTTTCTGTGTCTGTCTGCTGATATCTACAATAGTGCCTGCCTTGGGTTAGAAACTCCTAAAAGAAAGGCAAACCACTCTAGTGTATCTTTGCCAAGGAAATCCACTGAGATCATGAAGAGTCGCACATGTCTGAAACAACTGAGCCACAACAGCAAAGATAATAAGTTTAGTGGACTTTTTCAGTTCATTTTTGAGTAGTTTTGCTGAATTTCTCCTCCTTCTTACTCTTTCAAAGAAATTTTATGAGTCAACTCTCTGGGAAGCAGAGAAAAAGAGGATACAAAGGGTATGATGGAAAGAGCATTGGCTCTTGAGTCCAAGGACCTGAGTTCAAATCCAGCCTTTCATATTTATGATTGACGTAACCTCCTTAGATCTCTTCATTAGTAAATATGAGAGGGATGGCCCAGATGGTCTCTGAGGTCTTAGCTCAACAAACTGTGTCCAAAGGACCATCTTCTTTGTAGTTTATGGTCTTAGAGAGGAGCTCAGGATACTGAAAGCTTTATGGCTAAGCTTAAATAGCTACTAGTATGTGTCATTAGACAGAACTTCAAACTAGATCTTCCTGGGACCAAAATGCCAAAATGAGTCCTTTCTGCATTCTGTGACATTGCCTTTTGCTCCTTTCTTAATCATATTCTTTTTTCTTTTAAACCCTTACCTTATACCTTAGAATCAATACTATGTATTGGTTTCAAAGTAGAAGAGAGGTAAGGGCTAGGCAATGGGGGTCAAGTGAATTGCCCAGGGTCACACAGCTGGGAAGTGTCTGAGGCCAGATTTGAACTTAGGACTTCCTATCTCTAGACCTGACTTTTAATCCAACTTCCCCCTCTTAATCATATTCTTACAATAGATGATATTTGAAAAATTACAAATGACATATAATCACTGACTGGGGCTGCTTTGTTACAGGAAGAATAGATAGATATAGATATTCTAGGCATAGAAATTTTGGTCTAATGAGGTCCCAGAAACAGCTATAAGGATGATAAATGTAAGGTGCTATCATAGTAAGAGTGTGGGGGAAGGATATAAAGGAAGAAAATACCAGGTAGAGCCTAGAAGTCCTCAAATGGGGCAACCGTCCTATATGCACTAGCATGGTTCTAATCAGTCTGGCAATCAGAAAATTCAAACAATGATAGTAGCTAGCATTGATATGGCATTTTAGGATTTACAAGCATTTTTATTTTTGTTATCTTGCTTGATGATTAAGATAACCCTGTGAGGTAGGGTCTATTATTCCTATTTTACAGATGAGAAAACTGAGTCTGAGAGAGGTTAAGTGGCTTGCCCGGGGCCACATGGATGATGAGTGTATGAGGCAGGATTTGAAATCAGGGCTTCTTGATTCCCTGTTCAGTATTGTACCACTGAGCTGTCAATAAAGAGTATATAAATAGTAAGGAGATTGTTTTTTCATCCTAAAGTATGGAGTTGTTTCTGTATGTAGCAAAGGTGTTTCAACATATAAACCGATTCTTCTCCTAATTACTCAATGTTTGCGCAACACTTTGAACATAAAAGGGGCTCCATGAAGGTGGCAGCATTTTAGTATTCAAGAAACAACCAGCTCCATCCTTTTACCTAAAAATATTTTCAGTATTTCCTGTCCCCAAACTTGCAAGTAAACAGAAATTAGAATAATTAATTTACAGGAAAAAAATAATTCTCCAAACCCTTCCTCCATCCAGAGGGTGTAATACTGCAGCAGGATGCTGGATGTTTGTTTGAGTTGCTTTAAAAATGAAAGGAAAAAGGAGGATCAGGTGGCACCATGAAAAATTTCAGAGGAAGTATCTGCAGTGTGTGAGCTGGTTTACAAGAGTCCAGCCACATCACACCTGTTGGTTTAGGGAAACAAAAATACTTTCCCCTGCATTCAGTCCAGAACGGCCATTTGTTTGTGATACTAAAGGGACTTGTGATGAGTGCTTGTTGCTGTCCAGCCCCAGCATGCTGGCAAGAGAAAAAAGGGGAAGGAAACAAAATCTGTGAAGGTGAATTAAAAGACCCACAGCCTTCAAAGAGTGGGGAGAGGAAAGTCTGCATGGGATAGTGAATGTATGAAACTCCTGGTATTTTATGTTGACGTTACAAAAAAAGGAAGATGCTCTATTGTTTCTGTGTTATATATGCTTCTCCAACATACTCCTGCACACCCGGATCCATTGCCTCTCTTCCCTTTTAGCTTTTTTTGAATGTTGGCTTTCCCTCCATTAGATTGTAAGCTCCTTGAAGGCAGAGACTGTCTTTTTTTTAGGTGGGGGCAGCATTTGTATTCCATGTGCTTAGCACATAATGTGTACTATATAAATGTTAGCTATCATCATCATCATCATCATCATCATCATTGGCACCTAGGAGGAGCAATGGTTAGAGAATCAGTCCTGAAGTCAGGAAGATTCATTACTGAGTTCAAATTTGGCCTCAAATACTTATTAGCTGTGTGACCTTGGGCAAGTCACTTTACCTTGTTTGCCTCCATTTTCTCATCTGTAAAATGAGTTGGCAGAAGGAAATGACACACTACTTCAGTATTTTTGCCAAGAAAACTCCAAACAGGATCAGGAAGAGTGAGACACAACTGAACAACAGCTAGCATTTATGTAGTTTTAAGGTTTGCAAAGTGCTTTACATTTGGTCCTCACAAAAACCTTGTGAACAACAACAAAAAAAGCTCCCTTTTACAGAAGAGGAAACTGAGGCTGAGAAAGGTGAAGTCATTTGCCCAGGGTCACACAGCTAAAACAAGTAGGATTTGAATTCAGGTCTTCCTGACACTAAGTCTAGCACTTTATTCACAATATCACCTTGCTATATAGTTGGATAGGTTTTGCTCTCCTCAATAATCACATAGAGACCATCCCTAATCCCCCTTTACCTTTTGACATGTACAGCTTTTCACTTGCAATTTACGCCCCAATTCTGAGGGGAAGCTATAGCTGACAGCCTAGAAATCTCAGTTTATTTTAAAGAATGCTGACAGATAATCAAACTTGATTTTGACTCTAATTTGATTCCCCTATAGGGGCAGCTAGGCAGCAAAGTGGCCAGACTGTTGGGACTGGAGGCAGAAAGACTTATCCTCCTGATTTCAAATCTGGCCTCAGACACTTAGTAGCTGTGTGACCCTGGGCAAGTCACTTAACCCTGTTTGCTTCTGTTTCCTCATCTGTAAAATGAAGGAAATGGCAAACACTTCAGTGTCTTTACCAAGAAAACCTAAAATGGAATTGTGAAGAGTTGGGCATGACTGAGCAGCAATAAAAACCTCCCAGTGGGTCATGAAACTCATAGTATATAGCAAATGACAACCAGAGTTGTGAGATCCCTTGTAGTATGCTGTAGTTGTATAGAAATCCTGCCCAAATGGAATCATCCTGAGCAAGCAGAGATAGTTATTAAAAGGTGAGGCGAACTTTATTCAAATGGAGATTCCCTAGTTGAACTTTTTTCCCTCCCTATGAGCTTGTGCTTATCCCCTTCTCCAATTCTATGCACTTAAATAGGGATGTCTTCTGCAGTTATATATCTACGATCATAGCCTCGTAATTGAAGCAGGGGAGAATTGCTATCTCTCCCAAGAAACTAGATTAAGAAATCAATGAAGAAGTATTTCCTTCTGTTTCTGGGATTAGAAAACACGAAGAATCTGTTGACTCAATTGGAAAGAGCCTAGGAGAGATAGTTTACATCTAGGCATTGGATTGGGATCAGTGATGATATTTTACATAATTGCAATGTCAAATAGAGTGAATTTGAATTCCTGTCACCATTTTGCAGGACTCTGCACTGCTCAGAACCTAGTTGAAGGTCTAAAACAGGATTCTTTAATAAGCGTACTTTTAATATAATTATGGAGTATGTTCTGTAAGTCTTATCCCAACTCATACTTCCATTGATGTCATGGCAACTCAGTGTCACCTCAGGCATCTAGTGGCACCACAAGGGTCTGGGGAGTGTCTTCTCTAAGTCTAGCTCAAGAGCCCCCACTGGCATGCTTCTTATCATGATTATTAGTCGAGAATCTAAATTGAATCAGCCAGACTCAATTAGCCTTTAGAAAAGGGTTTTTACTAAGGTAGAAAAGGTGGTACAAAATGTCTGTGATCCACTCTCCTACCAGGACATGCAGAGTCTTGAGGAAAGTGGGCTCATATTTAGAGAGTACATATGGCAAGGCTACTGTAACTCACAGCTCCCAGTTCTTGGCAGTCCTTTTCTTTCCTTGATGGAGTATGTTACTCTTAGTTATGATGTAGCTTTTTTGCTTAATTCTTTGTAGAGCTGTGAATATATGATTCTCTCCTTAGCTCCTGATGTAGACACTACCACCAGCTGCATTGTCCCTGGAGGCAAAATCTTGGAAAATCTATGGGAAAATGGAAAGTCTAGATTTCCTCAGCCAAACCAAATATTTTTGCCTGTTAATGTCACTCCAGTTCATCCAAGGATATTTCAGACCTAATCTAAAGTGTTTGCTTGGTTGAGGCTTGTTTTCACTTCATTAAGGTAGCAGGACATCTTGCCCCTTACCTAAAGTTAGGGGTGGGGTGGGGAATGACTTTGATTTACTATCAACTTACCTTTACATAGCTGAGAAGTAATTTAAGGATGAAGATCTTAAAATCACAGATTTAGAATTGGAACATACTTTATTTAGATAATGGGCAATGATCCAGATTTCTTTGGAGATTCAGGCCAAAGGATCTGAATAATAACAATAATAATAGCTAGCATTTATATAGTGTTTTAATGTTTACTGAACACTTTGTACAATGTTAATACCAAATGCATCACATTTTATCATCACAACAGTCTTTGTATTATTCAAAGATATTTTATTTTCCCAATTACGTGTAATAACAATTTTCAACATGTTTTCTGAAATAATTAGACCCAAATTGTCTCCCTCCCTCCCTCCCTTCTTTCCCCCTTCACAGAAATGGCAAACAATTTGGTCTGGGTTATACATCTATTATAGTGCAAAACATGCTTCCATATCAGGCATTATTGTAAGAAAATACTCATATAAAACCAAAGTCCCCAAATAAAAACATACATAAACTAATGTAAAAAATAATGTTTTGATCTACATTCCAACTCCAACAGTTTTTTCTCTGGAGGTGGATAGCATCCTTTGTCAGAAGTCCTCTGGAACTGTCCTAGATCATTGTATTGCTGAGAGTAGCTAAGTCTTTCACAGTGGATCATCCCACAATATTGCTGTTAATGTGTATAATGTTCCCCCAGTTCTGCTTATTTCACTCTATATCAGTTCAGGTAGAATTTTCCAGCTTTTTCTGAAAGCATACTGTTCATTGTTTCTTAGAGCACTAACATGTACCACAATTTGTTCAGCCATTTCTCAACTGATGGACATCCCCTCAATTTTCCACTTTTTTGCCACCATAAAAAGAGCAACTATAAGTATTTTTTGTACAAGTAGGTCCTTTCCTTTAAAAAAATCTCTTTGGGTAACAGATCCAATAGTGGTATTACTGGATGAAAGGGCATGTCCAGTTTTATGGCCCTTTGGACATAGTTCCAAATTGTCCTCCAGAATATTTTGATCACTTTATAATTCCACCAACCTTATATTAGTCAACACAACAGACTTGAGAAGACACTATTAATATTGGATGATGATTATCTGTGAAAATTTGGCTACTCTGAGCAATGTACTGTTCTGGGATAATCCTGAAAGACTTATGACAGGGAATGCTATCCACCTCCAGAGAAAGAAAGGAGTCATCTTTCACATCAGGGTATCTTTGGTTTTATTTTGGGGTTTGGTTATGTATGAGTGTGTTCTTATATCAATGAATAATATGGAAGTGTATTTCACATGGCAATAAACAAATGAGAAAAAAGTAGGCACCATTATCAACATTTTATAGACAAGGAAACTGGGGCTAGGAAAAACTTATAATTTGTTCAGAATCATACAGCTTGCTAGCTGTATGGCGATAGATTTGAATTCAAGTCTTCTTGACTCCATTTCCAGCCCTCTATCCATTTTATCACCTAGCTTCTGCTAGAAAATAGCAACAACAATAATAGCTAACTTTTTATAGTACTTACTATGACTAGGCAATATGCTTAGTAATTTACAATCATTTGATTTTCACAAGAACTTTGTGTGGCAGGTTCTATTATTGTACTCATTTCACTGTTTGAGAACTGAGACAAACAAGTTAAATGATTTGACCAAGGCCACATAACTAGTAAGTACCTGAGGTCAAATTTGAATTCCTGACTGCAGGCTTGGAACTCTAGCCATTGATCTACTTGCCAGCTTCAAAGGTGTTATTTTCATCCACTGGTGCAATGAGTGGGAAACATTCTACCCATTTCTTCTTCTTAAGTTGTCAAACCTATGCATATGATCTAAGCTGGAGCTAGTCCTGGAGGAACCAGCCTCTAATAAGCAAATAAAACTCCATTTTTTTCTTTTTTTTTAAATTTTATAGTATTTTATTTGATCATTTCCATGCATTATTCATTAAAGACAAAGATAATTTTCTTTTCCTCCCCCTACCCCCCTTAGCCGACGCGTGATTCCACTGGGTATCACATGTGTTCTTGATTCGAACCCATTGCCATGTTGTTAATATTTGCATTAGAGTGTTCGTTTAGAGTCTCTCCTCTGTCATGTCCCCTCAACCGTTGTAGTCAGGCAGTTGCTTTTCCTCGGTGTTTCTACTCCCACAGTTTGTCCTCTGCTTATGGATAGTGTTTTTTCTCCTAGATCCCTGCAGATTGTTCAGGGACATTACACCGCCACTAATGGAGAAGTCCATTACGTTCGATTATACCATAGTATATTAGTCTCTGTGTACAATGTTCTCCTGGTTCTGCTCCTCTCGCTCTGCATCACTTCCTGGAGGTCGTTCCAGTCTCCATGGAATTCCTCCACTTTATTATTCCTTTTTGCACAATAATATTCCATCACCAACATATACCACAATTTGTTCAGCCATTCCCCAATTGATGGGCATCCCCTCATTTTCCAATTTTTGGCCACCACAAAGAGCGCAGCTATGAATAAAACTCCATTTCTTATATCCTCTGTCATGTTACATTCCCTGATTCTGATTCTTCGGGGGGGGGGGGGGATTGCTTGTAGATTAGGTTGTTAGTTCTTATGTAGGGTCTCCCCAAAGCAGAGTAAAAGAATACTCAATGTACAATCTGTATCAGGTTTCAGACTGGTATTTCTTTCTCACACACAAAAGAACTTCCAAAAGGCTCACGGTGTGCTTTGACAGAAGAACTTAAAACAGACTTCTTTAATTTAACTTATAACTATAGTCATGTTCTCAGGGAGGAAGATGGAGGTGCTGATACTTATTTTATATTTATATATACATATGTATATATTTATTTATATATATATTATCAGCATAGAAATTTATTTGAATTCAAAATAATGTGGTTTGTTTATTTAGAGAAACAGAATAATCATCTGAAACAAATATACATTGTTAACTCAGGAGGAGGCCCTAGAGATGTCATTCTTTTGATATCCAAAAATACTTGAAACAAACGTATAAGAGAACATTACCAAAATATAAAGCATTTTTCATGATCACTGAATTGGTATTGTTACATTTCATCTCAATTTTGCACCACTTAAATAACCTTTGGGAGAACAGGTGAGGCAAAGACACATCTTCTTAGTGGCCACCCTTTCCAAGAACACTGGATAGTTCCTAGAAGCTTCTCTTTGGGGGGATTTAGTTGGCTGTGACTGAAAAGATCAGTGATCTCCAGACCTCTTGAACTTTCAAGGTTGCCTCCAAATCTGGATATATCTGGCTTGGGATTGATTCTCAGTCATTCATTCAGGAAAGAACATGTACAAAGAGGTAGTTCCAAATCCCAGGCTCAGATTTGTTTAAGTAACACATAAGCCTTAGGATGACATCTTTTCTTAACAACATGGTGGCTGGAGTTAATAGGCCAACTATCACCCATGGAAGTTCATTGAAGAGGTTTAAAATAATTATGATGTGATCTACAGGCTGAAAGCCTGAGTGTAGGATCACTATCTTTTGAAAATTCCTGAGACATTAGTCCTTTGTACTCAGTGGCCAATAAAGGGACTTTCTTCTTATCCCAAAGTACCAAGCCATCACACAGCTGGCAGTAGCCATAGAAGAACCAAAACTGAATTGCCATGTCTCTGGAGCCCATGGGAAGTTTCCAGAAGAGTTCTGGGTTCATATTCCCTAGGATGGTCCTCATAGGCAATTTGACTTCTCTCCTCTTTTTATAACAGGAAGCATGAAAACATGACTAGAAAAATTGACTTGGTCATAGATTTTTATGAGTAGTCAGGCAGACCCCTTTTTGCTACCATATTTTGTAGGTAGGTAAGGAGAAAGTATTTAATTAGAGTATAAAAATGCTTAATATTCCCCTTTTCTTATTTGCCTTTACCCTCCTTCCCTATATATGTGATTACTCCTTATTGACAACATGGCTTCTATTTCCACTGACCTTTATAATTTTTGGCCTCTGGACACAACAACGAGTTCTCTGATGTTTTTTCCACCTCTTATGTGGCCCTCTGAGTGACAAGCAACTGGTAATTAAAGTGTCCTACTAATACCTTAAGCCTAATGAATGCATTTGGGTAGTAAATGACCAATGGTATGTAGTCCTCCTATTGAGTATGAAGGGGGAAATGCTGTTATATCTTCCTGGTAATATATTGCTGGGATGTGTGTGTGTGTGTGTGTGTGTGTGTGTGTATGTGTGTGTGTGTGTGTGTGTGTGTGATTAAAGTAAGCATCCTGATACATCTCCATTTTCTGTGGGAATAGATCTAAAGAATTTTTCCTGTTCACTGTTACTTTAAACCTTTGGTTTGCAAGGTAAGTGTGGAAAACTCCATTTCCTCTTAGTCACTAGGGTTAGAGTTTGAATAATTGCCCTCCAGCAAATAGTGAATGTGGCTCTTAGGCACTAGGAAGTCAGAACATCCATATTTCCAAACATATGGACCTTAGAGAGTAAATTTAGCATGTGATTTTATCCATTTGTGTTTTCAATTTGAATAAACAAAATTCCCCATTAAATTAACAAAGCATAATAATGATTAAGGATTGGGCCTTTGAGTTCTTTAGTATAAAACTCCTGGATGGAGACATTTTTGCCAGTGTAGATCATCACCTTCTCTGTAACTTATTGTCTACCTATGCCTAAAAAACACTAGAGGTTGAGTGTCTTGTCTAAGATCGTGCAGCCATTAAGTGTTAGTGGTTGGACTCTAATGACAATATTAATTTAAGCAGTACAACATTTAGAATAAGATTTTTCTTTAATAGAAAAAAAGATCTTTATTGTAATTAAAAAAAACCAGGGCATGATATCATATTAAGCAAAGAGGGCAACATATAATTTCTGTAAATGATGCTTTTTGTTTCCAAACTTAGTTTATTATTATATTTTAATTATAACATATAACAGTATATGATATTATGAAATATTTTATTATAATATGACAATAAAATATTTTATTATAATACAATATAACACTATATTATAATATAAAATATATTTTGTTATACTATAATATGTCATAACATATTTAATTATAATTTGTAGTATATTATTCCACATTATGAGTCAAAGGATATACTGAAGAGTCTTAGATCTGACAATTTCATACTGTAATAGGGGTATTTTGGGAGGTGGGATTGGATGGGATTAAGTATATACATTGGGCCAGTAATAGGTTCTCCACTGTGGGTGGAAGGGCCAAATAGTTAGCCTGAACCAGACAGAGCCTGGTCTGGCACCAGTACACAGATAACAAAACAAAACAAAACTGGGAGTGTATTTTATTTCAAAAAGGGACAGGTTAAGAGGGTAAAGGGAAAATTCTAACACTGAGATAACTAACTAAAGTAACCCAAAATCTAAAGCCTTCACATGAAGGATCTTCTTAGAGTTGATTTTCTACTCTATCTCCCTGATATGCTAAGCTGTAAAACCCAGTCCTTGTCTATCTATCCTGCCCTAACCCTCTCTAGGTGTTAGTAGAGATACTGGCCAATAACAGATTAGATAGGGATCCAGGGAAAGATCCCAAGTCCAGATGGATTTAGACCTCAGCTTACAGACAACTGGATGTTGACAGGACAGAGACAGCTTCTTCAGATCTTCAAGACACACAGCACAAAACAGCAACCCAGGCAGCAATATGGGATAGGGTCAAACTCTCAGGACTAGGCATCCACATCCTCCAGGATCCAATTGAGAGAGACAAGGCAGCCTCCAACAATCTGAGTGTGTTAGCTTAACCCTCATGCTGCATTCCAGAATCTTTCTTCTGCTGGTCTCATGTCACTGTGTTCTGCAAACCTAAACTTATCCCTTCCTTATAACAATACACACCAGTAGGATAACAATCATTATGTGTAGAGCAAAACTTAAAGACATTCAATCTCCTAGCTATAATCGATGCCTTCTCATTAACTTTTTAGTCCTACCTTTTCCTTACCCTGTTTTAAGGGAAGCCTTTATTTATGATACTTTTTCTCACTTTAGGTTAGGCTGGCTAGCAGCTTCTTAGTGCTTAGAATTAAAGGTACCCTAAAGCCTTTCTGCTACTGCAGGGAAATGAATTCATGCCTTTTTTGGTTAGTGCAAGGAAAGGCTTCAGGCCACCTTTCCTACCACTAACAATTCCTGCATCACCTAGATGTTTGATCACTTGCCAGGGTTGTTGTAAAGGGGATTCTTGATTGCATATGCATGAACTAGGTGGCCTCTGGGGTCTCTCTGTGATCTTCCAACCCTACTCAGAAACAGAAAAGAAAACAATCATCACTGTATATTTACTATGGTTCTCCCAAGATTTTCTCTATGACTGTCATTTTCAATCAGACAATTTTTACTAGCCAGTTTCTAAGTTTTTCTAATTTAAACTAAGCTCTCCTTCTATTAGATTGCTTAGAATTGAATTTTTAGTAATCTGAATGTTTCTAGATCTTTTCAAAACTTCTAAATTTTAAAGGGGACAGATCCTTTTTCCAGTATACATAGTCCTTTTAAGATGCATTAGAATGGAACACAATTCTATTAAAGCATAGTTATATAACAACTACTCTGTATTGTTTTTATCACTGTCAGAATGGAAGAGGAGGGACACATATTATCACCTTTGCAGGACTAATTCTTTCCTCTTCATCTTTTTTTTTTTTAAACTCTTACCTTCCATCATGGAATTAATTCTGTGTAATTGGATCCAAGGCAAAAGAGAGGTAAGGACTAGACAGTGGGGGTTGTAAAAATGGAGATTTTGAACCCTAGACTTCAATCCGCAGAAGTCCTTGGTATTTCCCAGAATTCCCTATAATCTCACCTGAGTCTCCACCTGGGTGAGATCACAATTGGTATTTAACTGGTATTTAATCTCTTCCATTCCATTTCAATGATGTAGTAAGTAAGCTAAGTGCAGGGATTCTGAATTGGCTAATCATCCATGGGCACGTGGTTATTTTGTATCTTCTTTATTCCTTGATTTCTAATAATCCTCCAAAACCTCAAAAAATATAATTTTTATTATTAGAGACTAATTTTTACAGGGTTAAGTGACTTGCCTAGGGTCACACAGCTAGTAAGTGTCTGAGGCCAAATTTGAACCCAGAACCTCCTGATTCTCTATCTGCTGAGTCACCTAGTTGCCTCTTCTCCCCTTTATCTTAGTGAAGATGCTTGTGTCTGGTCCTTTTAAATGAGGCTGCAGAAGGAAAGAGAGGAAATAGCCACTAAAGGGATGCTGGTATTTCTTATCACTCCCTAGAATTCGCTCTCTGCTCAAGCTGAGTAAATTTTTTTTTGCTGTCATCTATATCACTTGGTTGTTCTTCCACAGTAATTTTCCAGAATTCATTTCTTTCCTTTTTATTTTATCAGTCTATGTCTTCCTCTTTTGCAGTAAACAAAGGGTCAAACTCATGGTCAGTCCAGAGCCTAAGCCAAAAGGTAGATAATGGCAAGAATAGGCTCGAGTCCAAAAATACTTCCTTGGAGAAATACACAGCCCTCTATTCTTAGACTCCCTGAATCTTAGGATTCCCATCATTTCAGATAGGCTTGACTGAGAAAGAGATAAAACCTTGAACTGGTTGTTAGGGCCTCTTCCCGTAAAGAAAAGAAAAGCATCTTTCTCCAACTACCTTAAACTTAGGAATATTTATGCAGTCAAGATGGTCTCCTGGATAGTTACCCTTGATGATTCACTCATCAGTGGAAATATCTCTGCTGAATGTCCTGGGGGTAAAGGAACAATGTCCTGGTAATCACTGGAGTTGATATGGTTATAAACCACCATCTGCAAGAAACTAGCTTCACAAAAGAATCCTACAAAAAGTTCATCGAAGGCTACATGAAATCAGTCAAAGGTGGACTTGAAGAACAGAATTCAGATAGAATATATGGGGAGCTATGGAAAAAAATCAAACATATCCTTACTATTTTTAATAACTATCAGTTCTTCATAGGTGAAAACATGAATCCAGATGACATGGTGGTCCTCTTGAACTTCTGTGAGGATGGTGTGACTCCATATATAATTTTCTTTAAGAATGGTTTAGAAATGGAGAAATGTTAACAAATTCAGCTGTCAAGAACTACCATATGGAATAGTTCTGGGAAGAAGTTGGGGGAATAAGGAGCTTCCTAGATAATAGTTATAGCAGAGGAATTCCAATAAAGAGCAAGACATGAACAACAAGGTGGTGTTGGAAGAGGTGTAAAGAGCTTGATTGCTTTGGAATCTTGCTTTTGTTCCACATGGGAATGAATACTTCCACAGCTACATACATGTTTTCAGAATGAGTTTTCATTGTTCTGATTATTGATAGCATTGTCCAAAGCTGCAGACATTAGACAATGGTTATAATACCGACCTTACTTCAGATCTTGGCTCAAAACACTTCTTTCAAGTAATCTTTCCCAGTTAAGTTGGTATTAAATTCTGATCACTCCTCTGAAATCATCATAATACAAAATCAGATCCTGATTTATAGACAGTCAACTTTCAAGTGATCCCAAAATGAAAATGACTGTTTCTCTGACACTCCACTTCCCTATGAAAAGCTCTATTTCTGTTTTCCTTCCAGGGTGTTTTCCTGACCAGAAATATCTTATCTTACACTGCCTGAATTTTGTCATTTCCCTTTTTATTACACTGCCTAAAATCTCACCAATTAGAGATTGATTTGAGTTAATGATTTTTCTCTTTTAAGCTTGACCCATTTGTCTCCCTCCCCCCCATCTTTTGGGACTCTTGTCCATAATCTACCATATTTTATTAGTGGTTGCTCCAATGTGTTGTAAGGTTTTATTACCTTTTTACTTTATTACATTTCTCTTTATATCAAGAGGATACCATTCCTTGATCTTATCACATGACCAGTTCATCTTTTCTTCCTGTCAAAAAATTCCTTTATTTCTATTTTTCTTCAGAGTTCCTCATTGGTTATATGCTATACCTTTCCTGCTCAAACCCAAAATGCCCCTCTTCATTGTTCCCTGTGTAATACTTATTTTTAGTCATTTGAAGGCAGTGGTTTTCAGGGTCTTCCTGCAACCAGCAAAATGGTAAATAGTTAAAATGAATTCTAGCTACCTCTTAGCTAAAATTATAATTTGTAACTAAGGGGATGGGATTTTTTTTATAGGAAGGAAGAAAGAGTCATTTAGAACACAGCATTGTTTTGGGGAGGAGGGAAGATGCTAGAAGAATATGCCTAGCAGACTGCTAGAGTGAAGGCTTAGTACTCTCAGATACTTAGGGAAGTTAGAGATAGGCATAGGAAAGAGAGGTAGGAAATGTCAAAGACAAATTGGGAGAAATGCAAAAGGCATTGGTGTAGGTGTTCAGGATATCTGGATTTTAAGCCTGTCTTTGTCCACAACTAAATATCCTTGATCACGTCACTAATTTTCTCCAAGATTCAGTTTCCTCATTTGCAAAATGAGAATGTTGAACTGATAATCACTAAGATTCTTTCCAACCCTTCTGGGTGTACACAATTTTGAATTTTTTAAGATCAGCCATTTTCTTTGCCTAGCTCATAATAGGAAAATAATAAATGCTTTGAGTTGGACTGAATAAATAAAGACATTCTCTTCTTCTTAGGAAGATTTATACTATCGTTTATCATAGGATTTAGAGCCAGAACTATTCTTAGATACAATCTAGTTCAGTCTTTTCAATTTACAAATGAAGAAATTGAAGGTCACAAAAGTTCAATGATTAAGTTTAAATCATTTAACATGGATAGTATAGGTAGTAAGTAGCAGAACTAGAATTTATATTTTAGTCCTCAAACTCTACATGACTCTTTCCAGTATACCTTTGACTATATTGTGGGTTAAATAGGCTTCTGTGGACTAACCTAGGAACCCAAACACTATGTATCACATTGTTTCTATGGGAAAAATGTCCTCTGAGTTCCACACACCTGACTTCTGAATGAACATTTGGAACATAACCAATTTGTCAATATGAGAGTATCTTTATTACCTTATTCACACTATATTGTGAATTGTTACTATATTACACTATTCACACTATTTTTATTCTACTTATTAGCAAAATATAAGGATGGTACTTTGTAAATGTAGTTTTTTCTTATGGGTATTTGTGATTTCTCTGGCTGTTTTTCATTGTTTCAATCGTGCCATACTCTTCATAATCCCATTGGGAGTTTTCTTGACAATGATACTGGAGTAGTTTGACATTTCCTTCTTTCCTTCCTAATTTTACAGGTGAGGAAATGGAAGCAAACAAGGTTAAATGACTTACCCAGGGTCACACAGCTAATGTCTGAGGCCACATTTGAACTCAGGAAGATGAGTCTTCCTGACTCCAGGTCTAAAACTTTATCCATTTGAACCAACTAGCTAAAATGTAGTATCTATCTGGGTAAGAACTGGTTCTTCGATTTGTTTTCATCTTTTCCTTCCCTCATCCTCTAGGATAGACACTTTAAACCTCAATAAAAACAGATGGACTAAAGTGTTGATGAGAGGAAGGGGAACCACTCTGGTATGTTGGTGCCTTTTCCCAGAGCTCCTATAGAGGAAATAGAAAGTGTCAACACTAAGAGAAAGGACCTGTATTGTTTTTTGAATCACGACAAGGAGATGGGAGCTTTCCTTCAGGGCAATTTGTCCTCTTTTACATGGAAGCCAGAATTAAATATTTCCCTAATGGAGTCCTCTGGAGAACACATTTGATTTTCCTGCTGGGGGATGCTGCCAACATTCAAATACTTCAACAGCTGTCCTGGATGCCAGCAAGCATGTCTAGAGAGGGATCAAAAGCATAAGAAAAATAGAAAATTCTGTTTAAAAACAGTATACATGCAAAATCTAGGAGTCTTTCCCTTTAAGGGAAGGGCCAGCTTAAATGTTTTACTGTTTATTTTTATGAACATTTAAAAATAAAACATCCAGCTTTTGGAAGGAGAATGGGAAAGTTCCAGCTTTGCAATTAACTCAGACCTCCCCCAAAGCATAAACTGGTTCCCTCCATCTCTTAAACCTTTTACAAATTGAGATTAAATTAATAATATGTTAGCCAAATCCTCCACAAACTCTGCATGTGGGCCAATAAGCAATGGAAGAGAGAGATCTTGAACAGCATAGCATCTTCTGTTTAATTGCCTGGGGAAGAAAACCAACTTGTTGTTTGTCCAAATGTGTTAGGTAATGTCTGAAACATGTTGTTTTTTCAAACAAAATAAAAATGATGGAACTACTTTTTATCCTAGAGGTGACTTACTACTTCTGGCTTTCTCTCTAGAGTCGGAACCACTTAGCTGGCTGTTTATGTATATAGTCATTGTTGTTGTTTAGTCATTTCAGTTGTGTCTAATTATTTGAGTCCTCATTTGGGATTTTTCCTCCCAAAGATATTGGAATGGGTGGCTCTTTCCTCTGCAGCTCATTTTCACAGAGGGAAAATGACTTGCCAAGGGTCATACAGCTAATCTATGTCTGAAGGTGAATTTGAATTCAGAAAGATGAGTCATGCTAACTCTAGGTGTGACACTCTATCCATTGTGATAGCTGTCCTACATTTAGCCATGTATGGCATTATTTTTATGATGATTCCTAAAAGAGAAAGAAAATTGATCGACTATGACTTCATCAGTGAAGAAAACTGGTGGCATGGAAATATTCTTCACTTAAGGTTCAGGTGGGCCATTTTTTCTGTACCTCCTAGTTTTTGAGAAGGGTCTGAAGGAATTGAGAGGTACCTGGGTGAGTGACGGGTCTGTAGTTACATTCTCTACATGAGACAGGACCTGAACCCCTATCTTTTTGACTCTCTATTTTATTATGCTGAATCATTGTTGGTTAAATAACATTCTCCAAATCAAATTATGTTGCCGTGTATCCAGCAAGTACAGTACGTACAGTAAGTAATATTTGTTGAATCAAATTACATTCCCCAAACATAGTACATAGGTCAATGTTTTGCATAAAGATCAGAGACGGAATTCAGTCTCTGATATTTACTGCTGTATGATCATGCACAAATTCCAGAACTTCTCTTAATCTAAGTTTCCTCTCAGCAAATTGGGACAATACCTCCATGTAAATGTAGCTATTATTATTATTATTGTTGTTGTTGTTGTTGATTTTAAAACAATTCAGCATTTTAAAAAAGTAAAATATGACATGGTTAGTTAAAATGGGGAATGCAGAGTTGCTTAATAGAACGAAATTACTGCAGGGTACCAAATTTAGAGAGTGCTGAAAACATGTGTCACCCAGATGGCAAAGAGGATAGGAGTTAGAAAGATTCATCTTCCTGAGTTCAAATTTGGCCTCAGACACTTAGTTGTGTGACCCTGGGCAAATCACTTAATTCTGTTTGCTTCTGTAAAAATGAATCAGAAGGAAACATAAACCACTCCAGTATCTGCCAAGAAAACTCCAAAGGGGGTCGTTTAATCTTGCTTGCCTCAGTGTAAAATTGTTTGGGAGATGAATTTGATGCACGTTATTAGTTTATGACATTAGTTCACCTCATTATTTCTGATAGGACAATCTGAAGTTTGGAAGAATAATCCATTTTGTAAGTAGCACAGTGGATAGGGTGCCAGGTCTGGACTTGAGAGAACCTGGGTTCAAATCTGATCTCAGCCACATCCTAGTGATGTACCCTGAGCATGTCACTTACCCTTAATTATCACTCAATAATTGCTATTCGTCTGCCTTAGAGTTGATACTAAGACAGAAGGTAAAAGTTGTTGTTTTTTTTTAAGAATAATTCACTTTTGCTTTATCTTGAATTTAGCCATGTGCCAGGATTTGCCAGGGCCTTGGTATTCAATTCAATAAACATTAATTAAAAGCTTACTATGTAAGGACAGCTAAGAGTCAGAAAGACTCATCTTCCTGAGTTTAAATCTCACTGTTGTCTAATCCTGGGCAAGTCACTTAACCCTGTTTGCCTCAGTTGCCTCATCTGTAAAATGAGGAAATGGCAAACCACTCCAGTATCTTTGCAGAGAAAACCCCAAATGAGATCATGAATAAATGCCATTTGTCTCAGGCGTAGTTTGTGCTACTTCACCCAAGAGTAAAAGTTGTTTTAGACCCATCTGTCTCTCAACTCCAGAGTTTTTCAAAGTGGCCTACATATTTGTAAAGTAATTGGAAGTCCTTTCAGAGATAGCAAAGAAAAAAAGATGAAGTCATAATTATAGTATTGTAGAATCAAGAATCATAAACTTTTAGAGCTGAAGAGGAGCACTATTTTTAAAAATTGGAAGAGTTTTAAGCTCAAAGATATCATCACTTGTGACTCAGCATATGAAATCTGTCCTAGGGGATGGTATTTTGAAACCTTAAGAATTGCTTTGGGTTATGTTGGTTCCTTTGTTTACTAAGCTCAATACAACATGTTATCTCACAGCGGACCTCAAACAATATTTAAGTCAGAATCATTGCATTGTATGACTCAGTGCTGGGATTGAACATTTTGCTGCTGGGATATTAATCATTCCTAAGGGGATATGTTAGAGTTTAATGGTTTCTTTACTCTTAATTTTCTCTTTCATATATTGGTGCCACCTTAATTTTGCTTTGGAGCTAATGTATTAAAATCATATCGACATGAGCTATGTGATCTAAATTTCACAGAAAATGGAAAATTCTAGCTTATGGACAGACTCTGGAGATTACTGTCTCTTTGGAAATGGTACAAAGTGACCTTTTACTCTTTTAGTACTCTGAAGTTGGACTTTAATTCAATGTTTTGGAGGACTGAATGTTTTTCTCCTTCTGGACTGTACTATATATATATCTGAGGTTATTTTGTAAAAAGGCTAAAATTCGTCCAAAATAGTTTAAGACCAGTTGTCACCCCAAATGACAGAGCTTTCAGCTTTATCTTCCCTATTTCTCATATCACTTTTAGTCTGAAGGGACTTTCAATCTGGCTGGGTTTCTTTCCTGACACTTCTGAGTCTGATCAGGCTCTATGTGACAATGGAGACTGGAAAAGGTTTGGGAGGAGTATTCCTCGTACTCAGCCTATAATCTGAAATGTGCTAAATGTGTCCCCAAGAAGATGTAGGGGAGATTTTGCAATTTGCTTTTCTCCCTCAAAAATCCCATCCCCACTGAATTCAGAAGACATAAATGAAGTATGAAGCAATGTAGGCAAATAGCAGGCATCAGCATCCCTTTCTCCCAAGGAAGGATTCTCCCCTGTCTGAGAAAAGAAGGATGGATAAAATGACTTTATAATATTCCTTCCTGCATCATGATTCTGGGATTATGTAAGACTTCACATACTCATACACACGTACACACAAATGTGTCTTTAAAATCTTTTTGAATAATCTTTTTGCCCTTGTCAGATACTTCTGAAAAATTACCCAGGCACTAAATGTGTAGGCTTAGTTTGAAGGTAGTAAAATCTGACTGCTCAATATAACAGCTCAAGGGTTTTATAGGAGAGGGCAGAATTAAGTTTTCAAAGCCAAAGATCAGGTAATTTAAGAGGGTATTCTGTGAGGCAAAAAAGTATGTGTGGGCACTAAAGTCCATCTTCTTTAAAAAGTTGAGGTCTTAGGTTAACATGAATTTAAAGACATCTACAAATTAAAGGAAACAGATTGGACTGATGTCAAAGGTCATAGAGTTTGAGCAGAGCCTTCTTCCTCCAATGTGTCACTGTCCACAAGGAACCAATATGGCCCTTCTGATTTATAGTACCATGGTGGGTGGTATCTCAACTAGACAAAAACTCCAAGGGGGTGGAGGGAAGCCAGAGGTGGTTCCTTCCTTCATCTTGGTGCTTTGTATCACAATCATCTTCAGCTAGTAGGTTTCTTGAAATTGTAACATCCTGGTGAACTCAATTATTTAGTTCTTTGCAGGTATCTGGGGTCCTTTATTTTGCTGTTGCTATTCTTAGCTCAGCTGTTATTCTCCATGGTTTATTTGTGTCCCAACAGCTGGTTCTAGTTGACCTCTTTTCTAGGTACCATCTCTCCAGCAGCTAGTATGTGGTTTAATTACAACAGAGCTTCAGATGATAGTATTACAGGTCTTTTGTACCTCCAAGGGACCGAATGCTCTAGACTATTTAAACCTTATATTTATATGCAAGTGTAAAACCTCATCTTTCACACAAAGGATCTCTTCAAATAACTATGGGTACACATCTCCTTTTTGGATTCAAACATTGCTGTTTTCTATTTGGTAAGGCTCATGGTGAGTCCATGACTTCCTTCCCCTCCTGGTATTGGTGTTTCCTGCTTATATCAGTACTTCCCACAGAGACATTTGGGGTTTAGGGAACCATTCCTACCATCTTTCCATTTATCTTTTGATCTTTTGTCTTTCTTTTTAAAAATTTTATTTATTTTGAATATTTTCCCATGATTTCCCATGATTCATGATCTTTCCTTCCCCTCTTCCCTCCCAGAGTTTCCAAGTAATTCCGCTGGGTTATACATATATCATTATTCAAAATTTATTTACATATTCATATTTGCAGTAGAGTGATCTTTTAAAGTCAAAATCCCAATCATATCCACACTGAACCACGTGATTGATCATATGTTTTTCTTCTGCATTTCTATTCCCACAGTTCTTTCTCTGGGTGTGGATAGAGTTCTTTCTCATAAGTCCCTCAGAATTGTCCTGAATCATTGCATTGCTATTAGTAGAAAAGCCTGTTACATTTAATCAACCCCCAGTGTTTCAGTTTCTGTGTACAATGTTCTCCTGGTTCTGCTCCTCTCACTCTGCATCACTTCCTGGAGGTTGTTCCAGTCCCCATGGAATTCCTCCACTTTATTTTTCCTTTCAGCACAATAGTATTCCATCACCAACAGATACCACAATTTGTTCAGCCATTCCCCAATTGAGGGACACCACCTAATTTTTCATTTTTTTTTGCCTTCACAAAGAGTGTGGCTATAAATATTTTTATACAAACATTCAAGGTGGTTGGGCAAGTTTACATAAATGATCCCAGTCTGCTTCTTCAAAAATCTCCAAAGGAAAGGAGAGCAAGCCTAGTGGTCTTTGGTGGCTGCTCTCAGCCAAATGCTTGTGACTCAGAAGAAGAGACAAAATTCTATAATTTCCTTGTTGGAATGAGGGGTCTGGACCTGTGATTTTATCCATATGCATAGTTCCCAGCTGAGGAAACTATCTCTACCAATGTAGTGTGGCAATTCTTCTATAATTTATTTTTTTAGAGAGTTTCCAGGGGGACCCTAAGAGGCTAGTGATTTACCCAGATTCACACAACCAGTGCAAGTCAAAAACAGGATTTGAACCCAGATTTTCCAACTCAGGCATCAGCCTCTTATTCACTATACTATACAATCATATTTGGATATGGCATATGTTTGTATAGCTTATATAGGCAATAGGCTATAACTGAAATAATTTTCAAGCTAAAATAGTATTATTAATCCTTAAATCTTTTATTTAGAATAGTTCAATGTAGAATCAGAGGTGACCTTAGAAGTCTTCTTTTCTACTCCCAATTTGTCTTAAAAATTCTTGTGGCACCTGGCTATCATGGTAGATACAGCACCAGGCATAGAGTTGGGATGATCTAGGTTCAAATCAGGTCTCAGACACTGCCTAGCTATGTGATCCTGGACAAGTCACTTAACCCCAATTGTCTAGATCTTGCCTTTAGTCTGTCTTAGAATTGATACTAAGAAAGTAAGTGTTAAGAAAATGTATTCTTTCTGCTAGTCTTGGAGTCAGGAAGACCTGATTTCAAATCTGGGCTCAGACACTTACTAGCTGTGTGATCCTAGGGAAATCACTTAACCCTGCCTGCCTCAGTTTCCTCATCTGTAAAATGAAATGGAGAGGCAAATGGGAAAACCACTCTGGCATCTTTGCCAAAATAGCTCAGATGGAGTCACAAAGAATCAGACATGATTATCTGACAAAAAAGCCTTCTTACCAAGATGCTACTGTATCAAACCATCCTCTACAGCTGAGATGGTCAAAAAAGAAGGCATTTTACTTGGAGACGGAAAGAAATTAGAACATACATCACGGTCCACAAGAAATGTCTAGGTCATTGGTAGATTCCATGTCAGAGTTTGAAGGAGGTTGTATGCAGTTCTGATTTAATTCAGTGTTAGTTTGGTTTGTACCTCATGCTTGTGAAAAGATCTGTATTAACTGAAAGATTTCAAGTTGGAGCAGCTAGGTGGATAGACTGACAGGCTTGGAGTTGGGAGGACCTGGGTTCAAATGTGACTTTAGATACTTCCTAGCTTTGTGACCCTGGGCAAGTCACTTAACCCTGATTGCCTAGCCCTTGCCATTCTAATGTCTTCCAAATGATACTAAGAAAGAAGGTAAGGGTTTAAAAATTTTTTTTATATTGCCATATGAAAACTAAAAGGTTGGGTTCTGTGATTTTTGTCATTGCTGTTGTTCTCAGCAGACCAAGACTGAGTGGACTGAAAATGGTTGATGATAGCAAGAACATTGATGAAAGGTTTAGGGTATTGCTGAATCATTACCTGCTTGCCTTATGGTATGGAATTTCTTCCAGGGAAGCAAAGCTCAGACACTATTATAAATGTAAGACACAGAGCTAAGCCTGGGCAATTTGTGAAGTAAGAGAAGCTTATTTTTGGCACCCTTCACTTTCCTTTTTTTTTTGTTCTTCTCTCTTTCTGGGACATGACCTTCCCCAAGGTCTTTGAGGTTCCTAGAACTCCTGTCTTAATCCCTGGCACCATATCAAGAGAACAGGAGTGGCCAATTCTCCCAAACTTCCCTTATGTCTTTCCAATTCCAGCCAACTGTCAAGGAGGGAAAGGAATAAGCATTTATATAGCATCTACTATGTACCAGGCACTGAGCTAAATACTTTAAAATAATATCTAATTCAAATTTTACAACTACCATGGGGGGAATGTGCAGTTATTCCTATTTTACATTTGTGAAACTAAGGCAGGTAGATGTTTGAGACTTGTTCATGGTCATACAGCGATTAAATATCTGAATCTGGATTTGAACTCTTTTCCTGACTCTAGTTGTAGTATTATATCCACTGTACCTCATTTTTTACTCTCTATTTTTATCCAAGGAAGAAAAGATCTGGTAAATTAGCCCAGAGTGCAGTATTACAGACTGATATTAACTTTATTGATGCTTTCCAAGGGGTATTTGCTTTTTTAGGAAAACATGAATGGGACCAGAAAAACCCTAAATTAAGGGCCTACATCTGTAATGATAGAAGGTTGGCATTGAGACCCACGAGAGGATATGTGGAATAAATAGTTTGTCTTGGTCTCCCTCAAGTTACACAATCTAGGAACAATAGCCAGTACAGTGTACATGAAAGACTAATTTATGGGTGAAGTCTTCATTTCTATATTTCCTTTAGGGACCAAAGGCACAAACCAACCTGCCTTTAAGAAATATGGCATTAATTTTTTCCCTTCTAATATCGCGACTGTTCCCTTCTGTCTAGAGATTTTAGCTTTAGCCTTACCAACTGTTGAGTATTAAGATTATAATCTAGCTTGGAGGGGACAAAAGAAGTTAAAAAAACATACACTGTGGCCTTTGAAATTGTTGCTCTTTTCCTATGGCCAGGAAACAAATCTTTGTGGTGCTGGGAAAGAGATAAATTAGTTATATTTTCATGGCAAGGAAAAGAAGAGAAATGAGATTTTTAGTCATCTGTCAAAGAGACTTGCAACCACCTTAGGTCAAAATGAAAAATAAAGTAATTCAGAATTCATATACTAGAGTCTGGTGTTAATAACCAGCAAGGAAAAGAAAGCTGAGCCCATCAGGGAAGGGGACCATAAACTCCAACTGTCCATAAGGAGATCTAACTTCTTAAAATGATAAATCTGACGAATCCTCCCAAGGTGGAAAAGACTAAGCCATTTTGTAGGATATGAAGGGACCCCCGAGGCTATTTAGATCAACCTATTCCTGAACAAGAATCCTCTCTATAACATTCCTTGGTTGAATAAGTATTCATCCATCTCATGCTTGGGTACTTTCAGTGAAGGTGAATTAACTACTTCCCAAGGCATCCCCATTCTACTTCTGTACCCTTTCCTGTTTAGTAATTCCCTTGTTTTGAATTTCCCTAGGACTTATCCATCATTAGTATTGTAATCAAAAGAGTTCAGTTGGATTATATGTGGTGTTCAAGGAGAACTAGTGCTGCTAAGGGTGAGGACTTGCTAAGCCCCTTTCAGGATTGTTTATCCACCTTTGACATCCAACTCTTGCCTGTGGCTCCAAGAAATGATGGCAAGCACAGTGGCCACATGGCAGTAAAACTGTCTTAGCAGATGGGTTAAGCCAGGTTAAGGGTAACAGACAAGTCTCAAACCTATAGGTGAATTAGGGGTATGTTTATCTTAAGTATGTGAAGGCTTCCCTTGGTAGAATGGGTGGATGAGAACAGTTTGTTCCAGTGTCCATAAAGGAGACAAAAACAGGCTCTGTGAAGTGCTTAAAGCTTGGATAGACACTGAAGACAGCAAGGTCATCCACTGCCTCCATGGCCATTGCCAGTCATCTTCACATTAGTCTTGCCACTAGACTTGGATGGCTGGAAGAGAAGGTTAGGAGCCTGGTGACTGTGTGACTCTGTTTCACTTAAGTCCAATTCATGGGTGAGTCAAGACATCACTTTGCAATGTCATTGGTCCTCTTTGAAAAGAAAAAAAAAAAGAATGGACAACAAGTCCTGGCTTGGGAGTCACAAGGTCTGAATTGGTCTGCAATTAGACCTACAATCAGGTCACTTTCCCACTCTTTGGGTCTAGTTCCCTTATTTTTTAAAATGAAAGGGAAGGGATTGACTGAACTGATTTCCAAGATTTCCTCTAGATCTAGATTTGATCATTTTATCTCTCATTTGTTTACAATCCCTCTTGGTTTTTGTGTATTTGTGTTTTCTTCCCGTATCTAAGACTTCGCTCTATAAGGTCAAGGATGAGGTTTTCTACTTCCTTTGTAGTCATGGGCTTTCTATACAATATATATTCAATGAGCATTAAGCAGGGAGTTGGATTAAATGACCTCTAAGAATTGTGTGATTTTATTTTTAACAAATGCTTGTTGAAGGTAAGGACAAATAAAGGAAAATTCATTTCCTAATGAAAGCTAAGAAAAAAAATCATCATAAAGCACACTTGCATGACATAAAGATAAATACTCATCTATATATCAGAGGTAACATGGAATAGTAGACAGAGTAAGGAACTTCAGAGTCAGGAAGACTTGGTTTCAAATTCCACCTCAGCTAGACACTTGCTATAAGACTTTGGGCAAGTCTCTTACCTACTTTGCGTCTCAGCTTCTTCATCTGTAAAATGGAGGATTTGAATTGGATGTGCTCCAAGATCACTCTCAGTTCTAAAACTGTTTTGATAAGATTAGATTAGGTGAAACTATAAGCAAGTACAATTGTTTTGATGATTTTAGTAATGAAGAGTCTCAACTGATGGCAGGCTAATGGACCTCTACCAACTGAGTTAAAAGCTAACATATTAATCTGAATACATAAGAATCAATCCATAACTAATCATTTAAATTCAGTATGTTCATAGTCTTAGAAATAAGATTATATTATAATATAAAGTAAGATCTATATTTGAAAAAGCCATCCAGTCTGTAGGTAGCCTTTGACCTTTGAAAAACTGGAAACTCTCTTTTGGTCACCACTCTTATTTTATCCCAGACCATGAAGCAATATTCCCAACCAAGAATGGAAGATCTTTACCTCACCAAGACCCAAAAGCCTCTTTTCTATGAGGCCATCAGAACTTGCTTTCAAAAAAGCAAATGACAGCATGATAGACACAGACTCTATTCCAGTCCAGTATTAGAACTCTCCTAGTTCCTCCTTAAACACTCCTCTCTCCACCCACATGCCCAGAAATGAAAAGTTATTTTGTTCTTTATTCTTTTGATGAAGTTCCTCAACCCCCTTTGACTTGTTTCTCCCTTTCTATTCTAGATCTAATTGGGAGATAGGTGGCCATTGATCTTCCCAAAATTTCCACCCTACTCCTCTTTCCAGTTCACTCCAGTTCAAGGAATTTCCATGCGCTAAAGTTCACCTCTCTGGGCAGGGAACACCAGGAGAGATAGAGAGGGAGAGGGAGAGGGAGAGGGAGAGGGAGAGAAAAGCAGCCTCCAGGACCTTGCTTAGCCCCAGAGATAGAGGGACAGTTGGTCTTAACAGAATTTCCATCTCCCCTCACAGAATTCCTAAGCAAGATCCTAGCTCAAAGCAAGCAGTCTACCAACCTGACAGGATTCAAAATTCCTGTCACCTACTTATCAAAACCCCAAATCTTGTTTTACTCCTAATAATCTGGACTTATATTAAATCAATTGTGCTTGGAAACTTGTGTTTCCCAATCTTTTCCTTTAGAGGTAAAGAAATTGATTTTAAGCAGTTTGCATGGCCCTTTAAGTATAAGAATGGCAGCTATGGTCTGGGAGATGCTGGCAGTAGCATACTAAAGATAGGAGCATGCAGATTTAAAATGGGAAGCTATGGGGTGTTTTTCCATTTAGTTATTAAGGGTTTATTCTGGTACCCAGGCTATCAGCTAACAGACTCAACAACTCAACTGTCACTTCTTTATGGTTGCTTTCCAAAACTATGCCTTTATCTCTGCCCTTTCGTCTACATGTCAGTCAAATATTTCTAAATGCTGATGAGATACTCCACTTGGAAAACCTGCCACCCACTCAAATTCAACAAATCCTAAATGGAATTCATCATCTTTTTTTGGAAAACCAGCTCCCTGTCCCAATTTATCTACTTCTATTTGATGTACTTTTATAATTCAGCCAGGCTAGAAATATTGGAATCATCTTTTTGTTTCTCTCCATCTTTCCGACAACCACTTTGTTACCAGTTTTCGTCATTTCCTCCTTTACAATCTTTCAGATTCACCTCTTTTCTCTCCATTTCCTAATCACTGTCATTACTCTGTAACTGGATTATTGAAACAAATTCCTTGCTGACTTTTCCCGTCTTTTCTCCCTCCTCGATTATTCCTGAACACTATTGCCAGAATGACTTTTTTTCTTCATGATTCCATTATTTCATTGTTGTGGGTATTCCCACTCTAGAATCCAGGTGGTACTGTGGATTACTGCTAGACTTGAACACAGAAAGACCTAAGTTCAAATCTTTCCTTATGCAATTAATAGTTGTGTGGCCCTGGACAAGTAACTTACCATCTGTCAATCTGTTAAATGGGAATAATAATAGCACTGGTAGTAGCTCACATGATTGTTATGTCATAGATCCATAGGTTTAGACTTGAAAGTGAGATAATATATACAATGTACTTAGCAAAACTTAGAGCAATGTACCAATGTTAATTATTAGATATTAAAAACCAACTAAAACAGAGCTCTAACCTTTATATACTTTGTTCAATGTTTTTTTTCAAAATGTTATCTAACATTTTGCACATGTTACTTTGTATCTTATCTTCCATCTTGGAATTTAGAATGTATAGTGGTCACAAAGCAAAAGAGTGGTAAGGGCTAGCCAATGGGGGTTATGTGACTTGCCCAGAGCCACACAGCTAGGAAGTGACTGTTGCTAGATTTGATCCATGACTTCTTGTCTCTATGCTTGGCTTTCTTGTGCTAAGTCAGTTAGCTGCCCCATTATGGCTGCTTTGATATCTTTTGGTTACCCAATTACCATATGAACTCTAATTATTTTAATTTCATTTAATTAATTAATTAATTTAGAATATTTTCCCATGGTTACATGGTTCATGTTCTTTCCTTCCCTTTCACCCACCCCCCTTCCGTAGACAATGAGCAATTCCACTGGGTTTTACATGTGTCCTTGATCAAGACCTATTTCCATATTATTAATATTTGCACTAAGGTGATCATTTAGAGTCTACATCTCCAGTCATATCCCCATTGAACTATGTGACCAAGCAGTTATTTTTCTTCTGTGTTTCTACTCCCACAGTTCTTTCTCTGGATGTGGATAGCATTCTTTCTCATAAGTCACTCAGAATTGTCCAGGATCATTGCATTGCTGCTAGTAGAGAAGTCCATTACATTCGATTGTGCCATCGTGTATCCCTTCCTGGAGGTCTGGACTCTAATTTTCATTATGTGACTGGTCCCCTGATTTTCTGGTCATATTCATGATAATGTCTTTTATGAGCTGAGTAAATGAAAAACCAATAAATATCTGGAGAATAGATAATGAAATATATCTCCTTTCTCACAGCAGAGAAGACTCTTCATGACCCTACTTAGGGTTTTCCTGGGCAAAGATACTGGAGTGGTTTGCTATTTCCTTCTCCAGATCATTTTACAGATGAGGAAACTGAGGCAAATATGGGTGAGTGATTTACTCCAGGTCCCACAGCTAGCAAGTGGCCTGGCATGCTATTCACTTTGCCACCTAGTTGCCCCTTGGGGGAACTACTGTAGTAGGCTGTTGTAAACGGATCTAGTATCTACACTTGGAAGCTTTTGCTTACCTGTTTTCTTTGTTATGAGAGAGTGTTTAATCTTGAGGAGGGAATAAAGTGGGCAATATTTTCTGAAATGTCTGTGATGTAAAATAAAAGACAGTTTCCGTGGCAAATGAAATGAAGTAGAGATACAAGCTATTCAAGTAAACTTTGTGATTAAGAATTTGACAAAGGAAATCAATGAACTTATCTGGAGAGCCATGTTGCCTGATGAAAAAGATCTGTTGTCCTTCCATATTTCATTCATTTGTCAAGATTGTGGAAAAATTTGAGTGGAATATCTCTGCTGTTCAGGAAGTCAGGAAGGAAAGGCAAGGTACAAAAAAAGAAGGTGAAAGGGGAAAAAAGATGTCATAGAATCTACAAAACCTAAGCTGAGACCTAAAGTTTATTTGAATTGTTATGGGATTGGGCCAGAACAGGTGGGCAAAGCCAACATCCTATATATACAAACAGAAAACGTCTGAGGAAGAGATCCTATTTCAGCAGTGTCTACATAAGGGTCCAAGGTTTTAGAAGGTAGCCCAATTAAGGATTCTCTAGAAGAGAGCACCAGAATTCATATAACTCAAGGTGGCATTCCTGATAGAACAAGAAAAGCCTCCTTCATGGTTTTGGATACTAAAATAAATTAGCCACACAATCTTCCAGGGTTTTGACATGAATTAACAATTCTTCTTATGTGTGGTCCTTATGTAGGATGCTGACAAGAACAAATAAACATAAATCTTGAATTTACAACTTTCTTACCCTTAACACTTGGCATATAATTGAATGACTGCCATTTCTTGTTTCATCTGTTATAGTTTAAGCATATATGGGGAATACCTTGCTAGAGGAGAGCTTTCAAGTTTCCAGTTTAGCCAAAATTTTCATTATTTAAATGTTTTTAAAAATCAGTAAAGAACAAATAGCATTTTTTCTTCTGTATATTTCTTAGAGTTTTGTGATCATAGGGTTTTGGTATGATGTAGAAAGTCATCTACAAAAGCCCAGTGATTTCTTTCTTACATTTCTTCTTACAAAGTAAATAACCAGATGAAAATTCAGGCCACTGAGGCAATAATTATGATCTTCTTGGTCACATTTTTGGGAGCAGTGTAAAAATATAGGCTATGGCTTTTTCCATTATTTTGGATCCTCCTATTCTTTGATAACCTGAGAGCTGGTCTGAGTGCTTTTAACATTTTGTTACCTTAGCACAATTTAATCTATCTCTATTTGTTAAGGTCGAACTGGTTTTCCTAATTTCATTCCACATGTTGTTACCATTTCCTTGCAAAGAAATTCAAGGTCTGAAATGGTAAGAATCTTAAGGATGGGAGGATCACTGCTGATGAGAATAGATTCAGCTCAATTCAGTTTAACAAGTGGCTTATTAAATGCCTAATGTTTAAGGCACTGGCTAGGCATTTAATAAACAAAACACTTAATAAAAATTTGGTAAGTAAATAATAAATGAAGCAATGTGCTATCACTAAGAACATAAAAGGAGAGAGAAAAGGAGAGAGGAGATAGAAAAGAGGAGAGGGGAAGAAAGGAGAGGAAGGGGAAAGAGAGAAGAAAGAAGAGAGGAAAAGAAATGGTCCTTGCTCTCGAGGAGCTTACTTTCTGCTAGAGGGAGGTGCTGTAATATATACCCAGACATGTAAATACAATAGGATCCCATTTTGGGGGCTGGGAGAAATCTGTTCCTAGACCTACCTTGGGCTAACACCTGCTGATCCCATATATATGTCCTCTCTCTCTGTGCTATGACCTTGGCTCACTCTCAGTGGCCTTTCAAAACCCCGCCCCCCCCCTCAAGTGAAAATGAATGCAGAATAGGACCCTCTCCCCTCAGAATTAACTGAAACTCACCAGACCTCAGACGTTTCCAAGTTGATGTTAGATAGTCGAAACTGTGATATGAAACAATGACTATACAAGATAATTTCAAAATCAAGAAAGCTCTACCAACTACGAATTAGAAAGAGTTTCCAATAGAAAATGGTAACTCAGCTGAATCCTGAAGGAAGCTAAGGAGGTAGAAGGGAGTTCAGTTAGAGCTAAAGATTCAGAAGTGAGTAAGAAGTGCTTTCCAATTATAAAGAAGAGGCTAGGCAAAGACCTGGAGATGGGAAATGAGACTGTCAAGTTTGGAGAACAACTAGTAGGCCAATTTAGATGGAACACAGAAATGAGTGAGAGTAACATGAAATAAACATAGAAAAGTAGGAGGAAGCCAGATTGTGGGAAGCCTTAAATTCTAGATGGAAGAATTTTTATTTTATCTCAGAGGTAATAGGACTTGTAGAGCACTATGAAGTTGCCAACAGTTCTTTTTTCTGGGGAGGTGGTGTAATATTTATTGGGAAAGAATGGGGGAATTGGAAAAACAGGGGATAAGGAAGATTTGTAGCAGGGAATGGAGGACTTTAACGGAGAGAGGGAATATTGCTGCTGATGAGGCAAAGGTGAGAGATGCCCCCTGCCGAGAGGCAGCAGCAGGGGTCTGACAAGGACCGTTTGTCGTTGAATGACTGAGCTGATGTTCAGCTCCCTCTATGCCCAGAAAAGATAGTCCACTTATCTGACTGTGATATTCTAATAAGAGAAATTTTAATAACCAGTTTGGATTGGAGAGATCTCAGGGAAAAAGGGAAGAGGGAGGTCCCTAAATAAGCTTGGAGTTTTTCTCAGTTTTGACTCTGAGGCCAGACCTCACAGGCTGGTGGAGGGTTTCTCCCACTCCTGTCTACCACTATGTCTGTGCTATTTTTGTCAATTTCAGAATTTTAGCAGTAGACAGAAAGCAACAAGAACAGTTCTAACTTTCAGAGTTGGTTGGGCCTGTGTCTTCGGGCTGAACCAAGTAGAGGCACTCCTAATCCAGACTGGGAAGCCAACACTCCTCCCATCTCCAACACCAGGAAGGAAGTAAACCAGGCAGGAAGGACGTGCTAGTCACAAGACCCAACTGCCACTCCCAGTTGCCCCTTCTCCCACCAACTGTCAGTCTTGACCATTTCCTCTCTATGGATATTCCCACTGTTGCTTATTCCAACACAGTGGCAGAAAGTTCAGAACTTGTTCTTGTTTCCTTTCCACAGTGGAATGGAAAGTCTTTTGTCTTCTTTGATGCTATTGGAATAATTTTTTAGATTTTATTCTCTGTCTTAGGTTGGTGGTAGATGAGAAGAATAGATAGAGTTTAGAAGATAGTCTGATTATTGGATTAAAGTAGCTCACTTGAAGGTAAGACTGACTAATTCTTTTACTAAGGAAGATTACATTGGTGAATATATATATATATATATATATATATATATATATATATTTAACAAGGTATGGGTATAGACCATCACCTACCCCCCCCCCCCCATAAAAAAATAAGGTTCTTGAGAACAGAGACTCTTTCCTCTTCTTCCCTCACTTCTTTTTCTCCTCATCTTTCTTCTTCTTTTGAATTCTTAGTGTTGGCACACTGACTTGTTTATTTACCAAATTATCTTGTTTAGTTTTAAAGTGCCTTGCTAATTAAGGGTGTATGGAAATATAGTATTTTCATTTGGAAGGTACTTAACACTATGTGTCTCTAATTGGGCAATTATAAAGAAGAGTGGACATCATGCAGTGATTAAAACACATGCCTACCAAACTGAATGGTAGGGAGCAAAAGGCAACAGTGGCAAAAGTTTTTCTCTTCTTCCTACCCTCTCTTCTCTCCTCCCCCCTTACTCATGGTATCTATCAGCACTGGAATAGGAGATCCCACATTCATAAGGGAGTTATTTCTTTTTCTTTTTTTTTCTTTTTAATTTTAATTTAATATATATCCATGTTTACATGATTCATTTTATTTCCCTCCCCTCCTCCCTCACTGCTCTCAGAGCCAACAAGCAATTCTACTGGGTTGTACAAATATTATCATTTGATACCTATTTCCATATTATTCATTTTTGCTATAGAGAAAATTTTTAAAGTCTAAACCTCAGATCATATACCCATATATACATGTGATCAGTGATATCATATGTTTCTCTTTTGCATTTCTACTCCCATAGTTCTTTCTCTCAATGTGGTTAGCATTCTGTCCTATAAGTTCTTTAGTAGTGTCCTGGCTTGTTGCATTGCTACTAGTAGCAAAGTCTATTACACTGGATTGTTCCACAATGTTTTACTTTCTGTATACAATATTCTCTTGGTTCTGCTCATTTCACTCTGCATCAGTTCACTGAGGTTCTCTCAGTTCAAATAGAAATCCTCCAGATCATCATTCCTTACAGCACACCAGTATTCCATCACAAGCATATACCACAATTTAGTCAGCCATTCCCAATTGAAGGACAACCCTTCATTTTCCAACTTTTTGCTACCACAAAGCATAGCTATGAATATTTTTGTACAAGTATTTTTCCTCATCTCTTTGGGGGCACAAACCTAGTAGTGGTATCACTGGATCAAAGGGTATGCATTCCTTTAAAGCTCTTTGCACATAATTCTAATTGCCTTCCAGAATGGCTGGATTAATTCACAATTCCACCAGCAAAACTTTAGTGTCCTGATTTTGCCACAGTTTGTTATTTTTCTTTATTCTCATATTGGCCAATCTGTTATGTGTGAGGTGATACCTCGGTGTTGTTTTGATGTGCAATTCTCTAATTATAAGAGATTTAGAAATTTTTTTGTATGTTTATTGATAGTTTTGATTTCTTTATCTGAAAACTGCCTATTCATGTTCCTTGACCATTTATCAACTGGAGAATGGCTTGATTTTTTTGGTAAAATGTATTTAGCTCCTTATAAATTTGAGAAATTAGACCCTTGTCAGAAGTTTTTGTTATGAGAAGTTTTCCCCCAGCTTGTTGCTTTCCTTCTAATTTTGGTTGCATTGGTTTTGAACGTACAGAAACTTTTTAATTTAATATAACATTTAATCATTTTACATTTTGTAGTGTTCTCTATCTCCTGGTTGATCTCAAATTTCTTCCTTTCCCATAGATCTGACAGGTATATAATTCCATGTTCACCTAATTTGTTTATAATTTCTTCTTTATATTTAAGTCATTTATCCATTCTAAATTAATCTTGGTATAAGGTGTAAGATGTTTATCTAAACCTAATTTCTTCCATGCTGTTTTCCAATTCTCCCAGAAGTTTTTGTCAAATAGTGGGTTCTTGTCCCAAAAGATCTTTGGGTTTATCAAACACTATCTTGCTGAGGACATTTATTCTAAGTCTATCCATTGATCCACCTTCTATCTCTAAGCCAGTACCATATTGTTTTGATGATCACTGCTTTATAGTATAGTTTGAGATCTGGTAACACTAAGTCTTCATCCTTTCCATTTTTTTCAATAGTTCCCTTGATATTCTTGATCTTTTGTTCTTCCAGATGAACTTTGTAATAATTTCTTCTAATTCTATAAAAAATTTTTTTTGGTAGTTTGATAGGCATAGCACTGAATTAGCAAATTAATATAAGTAGGATTGTCATTTTTATTATATTAGCTCATTCTACCCATGAGCAATTGATGTTTTCCAATTGTTTAGATCCAGTTTTATTTGTGTGAATAGTGCTTTTAGTTATGTTTATATAATTCCTGAATTTGTTGTGGCAAGTAGATTCCTAGGTATTTTATATTATCTAGTGTGATTTTTAAATGGAGTTTCTCGTTCTAACTCTTGCTGCTCATAAGGGAGTTATTAAGAGAACCAAGCAGTTTAAGGCCAGGAATAGATACATTCTCTCCTGATAAACACAATAAAGTAGAATTTAAGGCAGGAAGCAATAAGTGAGATCTTTAGCTGCATAGAAGAGAGCTTACTACTGATTCAAGAGAGAACTAGTTTTGGCAATTGAGATTCAATTTGAGGAGAAACAACATACCCAGAGACACCTCTATATTTAGGAGAGTACACCAGTAGGTCTTACCTAGTGAACTTGTGAGTATAATTGCCCTCCAGGAGACCCATGCGATAAACCTGTGTGTGGGGAGGTAGGGCAGGAGTACTATATGTCAGAGTGTTTCTCTGTCTTAGTCTGGCTACTGGTGACATTCCTACTGGCATATTGGATGTTAGAGAGAATCTGAAAAGAAAGCTTCCTTGCATGCTACCATATTGGGTTTCCATTATGTGTTCATGAAGTGGTACTAAACACAACTCATTCTCTACCAAATTGAAGAACATCATTTCAGGGAGTCACTGTGTTTGAACTGGGCATAGCTAGCAGATTATTCCACCCAGAATCACAGATATGTGAATTTCTGAATTCTGAATTCTGATTTGATCTGAAATCTGAACACAGATTTCTGAATTGTGTGTGTATGTGTTGGGGGAATGGATGTGGGGAAGAAAGGTCTTTCTGAATTCTAAAAACTGCTCAGACACTAATATCTACCACTGAATACTTTGAGGGCAGCTTGCCCCTGGTCAAAATTGTCTGGGCTTGTAAGTGAATCTTCTATAGAAACTGCTTTTCAGGGTTCCTGAAGTGGTGAAGACAGGGCTTGTCATTCTCCGCTGAGAATTTCTCACTGTGAGAGGATAACGACTGACACTCTGCCAATACATATGTTTGTCTGTGTCTGCAATCCCTTGTTGCTTCTTGAAACACAGCTCAGTTCTCATCACTGAGCCCCCTAGCAGAAGATGCATTGGCTTACCTAGTTTTCTATGACATTCTCAATGAGCAGAGCAATGTCCTCACCACGTCATTACACATTTACCAGAAAGGTGTCTCAGTGCTGACTTATTTGACAAGAGAAGGTGACAGAGGAGATACCAAAGAACTAATAACTCCAGACACCAGCAATGGAACTATTCTCTCTCTCTCTCTCTCTAACTCTGACTCAGGCAATTAAGCTCACAGATGGTAACATAAAACAGTACCCTTCTGCAATCTTTCTTAAATCTTATTCTAGAATAAATAGAGTTATTGCACAGGAAGCTGGTATAAACATCTTGTATTCAGTGATGATAATGCAAGCATCTAAATGGCCTGACCTACTTTCTGGTATGCCCAAATTTGTAGGAATAATTCTGTTGTGCTATGGAATCATGGAATTGCAGAATTTCTAAATTGAGAAGGGCCTTAGAGGTCACGTAGTTCAATATTCTACACTTTATAGACCTCTACTCTGCAATAAGGTTGTTCAGCCTTGCTTATACATTTCTAGTAGCAAGGAACCCATTCCCTAGCAAAGTAGTATTTTCCATGTTCAGATGTTTTTTTTTTTTTGACACTAGAACCTTCTTTCTCATATTGAGCTGAAATCTGCCTCTTTGTAACTTCTACTGAGTAATTCTATTTCTACCATCTGGAGCTATTCAGAGTATATTCAATTTGTCTTCCATCCAACAGCTCTTCAAGGAGTTGAAGGCAATGATTTCTTCTCTGTAATAAACCTATCATTCCTTCAATTATTCTTCACATGAAATACTTAAAAAACCCCAATAAACTTCTTACCTGCCATCTTAGATTCAATACTCTTTATTGGTTCCAAGGCAGAAGAGCAGCAAAGGCTAGGAAAAGGGGATTTGCCCAAGGTCACACAGCTAGGGAATGAATGAACCTATAATTGACCCTAGGGCTTCCCATCTCTATGCCTGGCTCTTAATTCCTTTTAGCCATCCAGCTGCCCCTGATACGAAATGCTTTTGAGACCCTTTATCACTTTGTTCTTTAGCACTTTATTTATAGATATCCTTTCTACTTCATCCTTGCCCTCAGGGAACCTTAATAATATACACAATGATAGTTAATATCTGTATTGTGCCTACTATGTGGCAGACACTGTGCTAAGTACTTTACAAATATTATCGCATTTGATTCTCACGATGACACTGGAATGCAGGTGTTATTATCCCAATTTTACAAATGAGCAAATGGAGGCAAACAGAAACTGAGCGGCTTGCCTGAGAAAATCTTCTCCCAACTTTCCTCCTTCATTCTTACTAAATGTATCTTGTTTGCTTGTATTTTCTTCTCCAAACTTGGCATAAAACTTAATCTCTCCTCCCTTTCTCTCCCACCTTCACCCCTTCTCTTTCACGCCACCACTCAGTCAACCTAGCTAATTTCATTTGGACTCTCACTGCTATATGACAATCTTTTTACTTCAAATTCAGTTCAATAATCAGACATCTTCTAAATTCAACCTGAACAATTCACTTTTCAGGGCCCTGGAAAATTACACAAGCCTCTAAGACCCAGAGAAGGTGCTGATCTATACTTGTAGAGCAAGATCTTCACCAGGAACACTAGTGAATTTCATATATATAGAAAATAAGTTTGACTAAAGAAAGTTTGTGTAATGCCTTGTTACAGAATAGAATAAATAAATAATAGAAATATTTAAACTATGAATATTCTATGGAATAGATAAGCTAGATAAGATAATTTTTAGAAAGATAAAAAGATAAAGATGGAAAGGTAAAAATAAATAATTCTGTCTCAAGAAAGGAACTTATACTCTACTCTATGTGTGTAAGAATAGGGGAAAGGATGTCATGCATACAGATTAAGGAATAGAAATATACAAAAAGAAATCTGAAAGGCTGAGCTAGATATCACATGATTGACAAGTTGTTTTCACCTCCTGCTCCACCTTACAAGTTCAAAAGAAAGTACAACAAATCTAGAATAATTAAAGCAGAATCTTCAAGATTAAAAGACGTGTCTCTATGAGTTAAAAGTCTGATGAAATAACATTGGAGAATTCTGATACTTGGAGCTTATACTCATCAATCCCATACTCAACTTATACCACTCATAGGGCATAGCCAATGCCAACAAACTAGTCTTGTGCTTCACAGTCTAGCTGTGCACACTCCTTACAATTTTCCCCAAACCAGTAACAGTCTGAACTACTCATATACCATGGAATACATTGATTCTGACATCTGATTCAGTTAAATTAAAGAAAGGGAGTATAATGAGGACAAGAAAGAAGAAAATAGAAGAGCAATACTGTATAGAGGGGGATCTCTAGGACTTCTATGTTAGTGGGAAATGGGAATGGAAATTCTTACCTCCTCCCAAACCATCTGATATGAAGAATCTAGCCTTAGGGGGTCTGTACATCAGTGGAAGAAGGAGAAAGGAAGGTACGAAACAAATAACTATTTATTAAAATCCTACTTTGTGCTAAGTACAAATGTTTATCTCATCAAATATCAATTGCCAAGAGCTCAGGTCCAGTCCTGCTCATGGCTCCAGGGGTCCTCATCAGGTGGAGAGGTGTAGGTGGAAAATGAATGATGGAAGATAGCTATGTGTGTGTGTCAGCCTGGGGCCAGGTACTACATGGAATGGCTGCTTCACTTGGCCCAGGTTTGGTTTTTATTTTTATACCCATTTCCTTGGCACACAGCTACCTTATTCAACATACATGTTCAAATGCAAATAATTGGGTTAGTGATGCGTTAATTTTTGACAAATCATTTGATTAACATTCTGCGATCATTCTATACACATATTGTAACTATTGATTCTGACAAGATACACAAAGGTTTTTGCACAAGATAGATGAATTTTGTTGCAGGTGGCTTAATTTTCTCATTAACCTGTGAGGAACTAGAGCTTACAGACAATCAAAGAAAATCATATGTTACTTTAAATAAGAATAGATAATCAATCAGAAGTTCTAGAGATAATCCACAAACACTGCAGCCAAGTTGAAGGATCAAAGGGATGATAGAAGCACAACTAGTTTTAATCATTTTTCAGAATTTCATTGAGGAGTTTCTGAGATGGATTTTGATTGGTAAATTGAGTCACTCAAGCATGATGTACTAAGGCATATCATACAAGCCTCTCCCTATGGTGATTGATGTGCTGACTGGGGAGAATTTGTTCTGTGTATAGGAGTGGGGAATTTCTAAGCACAGTTTTGTTAGGAATTACAGAAGTTAGCTCATGATGGTCTTTTAGGTTAGGTATTATAAGTGTGATCTTTTGGTGATATTCTGGGGAGATGATGTAGAGATATTTTGCTCTCATATTATTTTTCCTGAGATTAGGGAAAGGGCAATAATCATATCAATTCCATTAGTAAGGGATGTTAATGAGAGAAGTCACACAGACAGGACTGGGTGGTTGTATCCATCCTGCCAACGAGACTCTTTGTGACCTCCTGGCCTCCAAGTGTGACTGTGTCAAGACATTGTGGCCTGACGGCTCCCAGCAATCAATTATTATCTCATTGGATCCTCATAACAACTCTGAGAGTCAAGTGCTATTATTATCTTAATTTTACAACTGAGGAAATGGAGGCAGGCAGAGATTAAGTCCCTTGCCCAGGGTCACACAGCTAAAAAGTATCAGAGGAGCAAAAAATAAAGATGAAAGCTAGAGACACACAATTAGGAAGAACTTTAAAAAAATCTGAAAGACACAGTTTAAGAAAAAAATGGGGGTATAAACCTAGCTCCTAAACCATGAATAGTGCAACTCATAGACAAAAGGAAAAATAAATATTCAAAAATTCCATAAGGCATTGAATGAATACTATGCAGTGAAGGAAAATGAACCAAATATTCTCAATAAAAATGAAAACTCTTTGGATTTACTAGGGCTCATGAAACCACAGCCAGAAATTCCAGAATAGTTTAAAGGAGAAATAAAACTTTTAAAATAAAGTATTAAGAGGGGAAGTGGGTTGATTGTTATAGTTGTTATAGTTATTCATAGTTGTATATATGTATATATTGCTATATAATAACTATATAGCATATAATTATGAAAAAATATAGTTTTTAACTTCAGATTTAGCAAAGACAAAATGGTATAGAGAATCTAGAACACAATAACCTCAAAGAAATAGAGGATCTGAAAAAAAATAAGATTAGTAATTCTAGAATAAAAAAGTAGAAGAAAATATAGCAGAATAGATATAAAAGACAGTAACTAGGAAAGGATACATGAATTCTTTAAATGGATTGGATTATATGGAGATAAATCTTGTTTCCCAGAGGAACATGATAAATAAACTTGAATACTGTGTTGTAAGAAATAATACAAAAAAACCCACACAGTATCTGAAGAAGACAGCAAACTACTGAATAATGTAGTTTACCATAGTTGTTGCTAGAGAAAATCCCACCATTAAAACTCCAAGATTTTGAACCAATTGTTTTTATAGGTGGTGAAAGGAAAAAGCCAAAAGTGTGTGTGTGGGGGGAGACAGAAAAATAAATGAAAAGGAAGAGGTAAATGAGTAATTTAGGTAAAGTTAAGGACCTTTGAATAGGGTAGGAAAGCTGAAATAATGAGAATAATTGATTAGCCTCAAAGTTGAGTAAGGAAAATTAGTTGCAGGGATAAAGTGCTGACTTTAAAGAGTAAATGGATAAAAATCAATATATAATAAATAAATGGAGGAAAACACAAATATAACCTTACACATGAATAGATAAAGCAATACAATAAAATGAAAGAGAAGAGTAGAATGTATTTAGAGAATAAAAACCTAACCATTTTCTGCATAAAATATATATACTTAAAAAGTGACCACAGTGAAGGTGAGAGTCTAGAAAAAATATACTTTGCATTAGGTGATTTCCAGCCTTCTTGCCCCCAAATCAGGAGTTTCAATCATGCTTTTAGACAAATCAAAAATAAAAACTTATAGTATTGAGAAATAAATTGGGTAGCTACCTTCTGTTTAAAGAAATCAGAGTAATTAAAAAATCTCTATTAAATGTATGTATATCAAATGGTATAAAGGGAAAGATAAACCAAATTTTAAAAAGACATAGATAATAACACAATAATTGCAGGAGAATTAATGTTCTTGCAAAGCTAGATAAGTTTCACAGAGCTTTTTTTAAAAAGGAAAAATGTGGCTCTGAACAAGCTGTTGGAAAAGTTAAATTTGAAAGATTTATGATATCTTTTGCATAGGAATGTTAAAGAGAATATATAGTTCTTAGTATTACATGGTACTTTAAAAAATAGACCATGTGTTAGGGATCAGGGAAATTATAAATAAATGGAAAAAGACAGGAATACTTTCTTTATATGTGCTAATGTGAAAAAAATTGTAATTACTACAGGGAACACAAGGAAAAGATACAAGTCAAAAAGACATTTAATAATGATAGTTTGAATAATAAGAAAAAAATATGAAAGTGAAAGATAGACAATATGCCACAAATTTGGGATACGATAGCAATTCTCAGAGGAAATATATTTCTGAAAATATAAATTAACAGAGAAAAGAGAGGAGTGATGTGCAATTTAAAAATTAGAGAATTAACAAATTCAAAATAAGCATAAAAGAAGAAATCTTAAATGGTGGAAAAATTGATAAAACTGAATACAAAATGATTAGAAAATGATAAAGCAAAATCAATAAACTTTTAACTAATCTGACAAAAAGAGAAAACTAAAATTATAAAAATAAAATTATTTCAAGGGAACAGAGAGAGAGAGTACTAAATATTTGGGGGATCAGGAAAAGACTCATTTTTGGAGATAGCTTTTGAGCTGAGTCTTGAAAGAATAAAGCTTTTCCCATGCTAGAGGCAAGAGGTTGAATATTCCAAGCACAGAGTACAGAAGTGGGGGATGGAATGTCATGAATGTGGAATAGCAAATAGGCCACTCAGGCTGGAACATAGAATGTGTGAAGGAGATAATGTGAAATCTGTCTGGAAAGATAAGTTGGAGCCAGCTTGCAAAGGGTTTTAAATGCCACCAGGAGAAGTTTGTATTTTATCCTAGAGGTAACTGTGAAACTCATAAAAACTACAATTGGGAGTCATTAAATATCTTCCTCCTTTTTTCCTTTTTTAAACAATTAACAAATATTTATTTTCTCTTTCTTCTTCCTGCCTTCTCTCTTCCCTCCACACAATGAGAAAGAAATAAAGAAAAACAAAACCTTTGCAACAAACATATTTAGTCAAAGAGAAGAGTTAAGAATAACTGAGGTGGTGAAACTGGGTGTCTAAAGATGGTAGTGGAAAGTTAGGAAGAGGACAGCTAGTTCACATATGGGATAGAGTACAGGGTCTGGAGTCAGGAAGACTCATCTTTCTGAGTTCAAATCTGTCTTCATACACTTACTAGCTGTGGGATGCTGGGCAAGTCATTTGCCTCTGTTTACCTCAGTTTCATCATTTGTAAAATGAGCTGGAGAAGGAAATGGCAAACCCCTCCAGTTTCTATGCCAAGAAAACCCCAAATAGGGTCACAAAGAAAGGATGGTAGTGGAAAGTTAGGAACAGTGTGTGTGTGAAAGGCAAATTATTTTCTTCTCTCTTATCTACTTTCTTTTACATTCCCCAGAGCCACTTCACCATACTGTAGCCCCAAGCCTTCTCTCTTCATTGCTCCCTTCTGAGGTCCTTGAGATAGTCTCAGTTTTCCCTAAAAAAAAAAAAAGTCTCATTTTGACCTTGCTCTCCTTTCAGGCAATCACACCATCTCTCTCTTTCCTTTGAATGCAACACTTCTTAAGGAAATAATTTATATTTTCTACCTGTATGGTCTCCACCAACTAACTACTCAATCTTTTGAATCTGGCTTCTGTCCCTACTGCTTTAATGACATTTCTCTCTCCAAATTTGCTAATGACCTCTTTGTTGCCAAATTCAATAGACTAATTCATTTAGAATTAATTCTCCCTGACAGTCTCTGCATTATTTTATGCTATTGCTGCCCTCTTGATACTCTGTATCTCAGCTTATCAAACCCTGGGCTTTTATGGTTCTACTCCTAAAACTCTGTCTACTTTTTCTATTCTTTATTTGTTTTCCCTCTTCTTTCTCCCTTTGAATAGTAATTATCATCCTAGGTTTTGTTCTTGAACTTTGTCTTCAAAAAAAAAATCTCTGTACGTGTGGTAATCTAAATTACTTTCATGGCTACAGTGATCAATTCTATGTGGTTAGCACCCAATCAATTGAATAATCATTTATTAAACAGATATTTATTATGACTGACACTAAGCTAACTATTAGAAACACACTCACATTTGGTGGTGATAACATGAATTATGTTCGGGCAAAAAAGACACTGAAGGGGACTGGTCAGACAGGAAGAAGGAGAGCCAGGAGAGGGCAGTGTCACAAAAATCTAGAGAGGAAAGAATATTTACAAGGTGGTCAAAAGTATCAAATGATACTGAAAGGTCAAGAAGGATGCAGATTGAGAAAAGGCCATCTATGAAAAAACTATTTCAGTTGAACAATTAGATTGGAAGACATTGTAGAGGGTTTAGAACAGTGAGAGAAGAGGAAGTGGAGATAGCAAGTGAAAATGTCTTTTTTGAAGGGTTCAGATGAGAAAGATAAGAGAGACATAGTATGATATCTTGTAGAGATGGCAGAATGTAGTGAGGACTTTTTAAAAGATGAGATAAACCTGAGATTATTGTAGTTTGCAGGGAAGAAACCAGAATACAGGAAGAAAATGGAGGAGAGAGAGAGAAGATCGTCAAGCTGGAGAAGTTGTATGGGGATAGAAACAAGGGTGTATGTAGAAGGATAATCCAGAGAGTTAGAAAATTGTTTCTTCATCAACATCTGGAATAAAGGAAGAAATGGTGGGAGTTGATGCTGAGGATTTGTGAGAGGAAGCAGAAAGGTTGTGAAATGAGGAAGGAGGAAAAGAGAGATTGTTGGAGTAATGGTCTTGATTTTCTCTGTATAGTCTGAGGCAATAACTCTAGTGTTGTGGGTGGCTTAAGAAGAGAGAAGAAGGTTAGAACATACATTGTGGAGAATGAGAGAGAGAATAAATTAGAAGAGAATAAAAGCATTGTCCTCATTTATGTCTTCAGTTTCATCTTCTCTAGAGTTCCAAGCCCATGTTTCCAATTTTGATGACTGGATAGTTTTCTCAGCATGCTCTACTGCTGCTTCAAACTCAGTATGTCATCTTCAACTCTAAAGTTAAGCCTGCTCCCAAATTTTCTATTTCTGTTGATGGTAACATTCTTTTAACAATTATAGTAGGTTCAAAATCTTCAGAGAGTCATCCTTGGTTCTTTTGTCTGCATAACACTCCTTATACCATCAATTGCCAAAAGCCATGGATTCTATTGCTTCATTATTTCTAGATTAGATTTCCACTGGCATATTCCAAGGACAATTACCATAGTTCAAGTCTTCTTCATCTTTAACAGGTTTGTTATGTCTCCTAAAGGTTCCTCCTGTCTCCAGACTTATCTTCTCCTAATCCGTCTTTTGTACTTTTGTCAAATAATCTAGCCACATTACTCTTAATTTCAAAAACCTTTAGTAGCTTTCTGTTGCCTAGATAATAACACTCAAACTCCTTAGCTTAGTATTTAAAGCCATTCAAAACCTGATTTCAAACTACCTTTCACTTTGTCACATAGGCTATAGCCCAGCCAAATTTCACAACTAGCTGCTCTTGAGGTAGCTAGACAGTGTCATAGCAGTGTAATCTCGACCTAGAGTCAATTTTGAACCCTATTCAGACACTTAATAAATGTGTGATCTTGGGCAAGTCACTTAAGCTCTCAACCTCAGTTTTCTCATTTATAAAATGGGAATAATAATAGCACTTAGCTCACAGAGTTGTTAGAATCAAATCAAATGAAATAATATATGTAAAGTATTTTGCAAATCTTAAAGCTATATGTAGATGTTAACCTTATCATCATCTTATTCCATCCTCCCCCACATTTCTTTATTTACTTGGGCCTGGAATAGATTTGCACTTTTTTTTTTCCTTTCCTGTAGGAATGGCCAGTTTAAGTACCACCTTTTCCTTGGAGACTTCCTTGATGTCCCTAATCTGAAAGTTATCTTTCTTCAGGCTTTTGATATCATTTTGCCTTTTTTCCTTTGGTGCACTTAATCACATTCTATCTTCTATTAATATTATTTATTTGTATGTCTTAAGCCAATTATTAGACTTTGCTCTTTGAGAGTGAGAATTATTTAATTTCATCTTTGTTTTCTCAGTGTTTATCCCTAGGCCTTGCAGAAAATAGGTACTTAAAATATTTATTGAAGTGAATTAAGATGAATATAAATGTCTAATTCTAATGGACTCATAATAGACCAAATTGCCCCTTGTCCAGTTCCTACACAGACTTTCTGTTTTTCTTCAATGAGTCTGCCTTTAACCAAAGTTAAAATGTCACAGTGTACCCACTTCAGGGCAAGATTAAAAGACATTCTGCTTTTCATCCTCATCACTCTTTAGTAGTGCTGTCCCTAACTCTAATATTAGGTCCTTGAATAGTAAGATTCCAAAGCCATCTTAGAAAATAACCAGATCTTATGAATGCAGTTCTGAATTAATACATATACTTGACAAGGAGGGTCATGAATCACCATGAGTGTTTAACAACCTTTGGGAAATGACCGTTAGGCAAGCTCTGTTGGCCACAGATTGTTCTAGGAAATTATAAAGGAAGAAATTGGGACCTCAAGAGACTCAGTGTCTTGTTGAAAGTCACATACTAAGTAAGAAACAGAACTGGGACTGGAATTCATATTTTTTTAGTTCATTAGGCCTGATTTCTTCAGTTTTCTCCAATCTATGGCACACTTGTAAATTTCTAAAATTGACTTGGAACCCCTAAGGGGCAGGGTGAAGCTGGCTTCCAAGACCCTTGATGTGAATTTTTGTGGGAGGCTAGAATAAAACAGTGGACCATGAGTCTGGAAAATAATCTTTGGCTATTTTTATCATGAGATAAGAAAGAGGAAGCAGAGAGAAAAAGAAGGAAGGAGGGATTAAACATATAAAGTATCTACTCTGTGTCAGGCACTTTGTCCTATGTTTTACAAATATCTCATTTAGTCCTCACAACAACTCGGAGGTAAGTGCTATTATTATAACAATTTTACAGTCAAGGAAACTGAAGCAGACAAAGGTTAAGTGACTTGCCCAGGATTACATAGCTAGTAAATATTGGAGTTTAGATTTGAATTCAAGTTTTCCTGATTCCAGACCTTGTACTTTAAGTACTGTGCTGCCTACCATTTCAATTTCTGTGGAGAGGGAGTTAGTGGACTTGGACTATAGATAGCTGATATATTAGAAGCTTAAGAACACAGCTGAACTACTGCAAAAGGGATTGGCTGCAATGGAAAGTCCAGTTTACCTTGACCTACCAATGAACTATTCCTCACTGAAGGTTAGGGGGACTATTTTTTCCAAATTGGGTAGAATGAATTGCCTGAGACTTTTTAACCAAATTCTTCAGCTACTTTTTATCTTTCCTGATTATAGGATTTATTTTTTTTAATTAAAATTTTTATTAGTTAGTTAATTTAGAATATTTTCTCATGGTTACATGATTCATGTTCTTTCCCTCCCCTCCTCCTGCAGCCAACAAGCAAAGCCACTGGGTTTTACATGTATCATTGTTCAAAACTTATTTCCGTATCATTAATATTTGTAATAGAGTGATCATTCAAAGTCAACATCCCCAATCATATGCCCATTGAACCATGTGCTGATCATAGGATTTAGAACCAGAAAGGACTCTAAGACATTATCTAATTTTATAGTTAAGGAACCTGATCTTAAGAAAAGTAACTCATCTGAGATCACTCAGTTAGCAAGTAGCAAAGACAGTATTTAAAATCAGATTCTTTGAGGACAAATCCAGGGTTCTTTCTACCATATCCATGTAACCTCCTTAATATCACTTCTTACTGTTCTCTGTGTTTTGGGGCCACTTACAATGGAACAATAACAGCAGAAAGCAGAATCACTTATTTTTAGTACCTGGGACTGCCACAAGACAATTTAGAAAACTAGGAGCTCCACTTTCCAACAATGAATCCAAAGCTCTTGTCTCAGAGTAGAGCTTTGTAATACTTGGGCTAGGAGAGAACAGCTTACAGATCAGGAAGCTGAGGCCCAGAGAAATTAAGTGATTTGTCCAAGAACACATACCCTTATAACTAGATCTCTTTCTCTTAATTCACTCCTCCAGGCAAAATGTTTTATTGAGGTCAAGATTTCAAAGCATCTCTAAAGAATTAAGGGAAACAGTAACAATATAGAATAAGATACAAAACTTAAAATAATTCAAATAAGCATTCATCTATTCAGGAAGAAAATATTAAGTATCTACAAGTATTCATGCTAGGTGATGAGAATATATAGACAAAAATGAATCAACATCTACCCACAGGGAGCTTATATTCTATCAACCAATTAACAAACATTTATTAAACATTTAGTACTGTATGTGCCAAGACAAGATGTATGCATATGGGTACATACAAGATCTATACCATGTAGATACATGATAACATTAGAGGGAAAGCCAAGCAGTGGGTGAACTAGGAAAGATCTTGTGATTAAGGATGCACTTGAGCTGGATCTTAAAGGAATCCAAGGATTGTAAGAGGCAGATTTGAGGAGACAGAGCATTCTGGAAAGATTATAAAGAGCTTTAATTGCCAAAGGAATTTACACTTGAACTTAGACAATGTGGTAGTGGGATGAAATGTTCAGACATATTTTAGGAAAATCACTTTAACGGCTATGTAGAAGATATATTAGAGGAAGATTTAAGACCAATTAAGAGGTTATTGAAATTATCCAGGTGTGAGATTATGAGGGCCCAAACTACTATGTGAGTAGACAAAGGGAGACATCAGTCAGTAAACATTTATTAAATGCCTACCATATGTCAGGTACAGTGCTAAATGCCAGGAATACAAAAAGGGCAAAAGACTCCTATTGTCAAGGAACTAACCAACTTAGGAGAGTGAAAGAATGGAGATAGAAATGACAAAACTTGTAACTGATTTGTTTTGGGGGTGGGAGAGAGAGAGAGAGAGAGAGAGAGAGAGAGAGAGAGAGAGAGAGAGAGAGAGAGAGAGAGAGAGAGAGAGAGAGAGAGAGAGAGAGAGAGAGAGAGAGAGAGAGAGAGAGAATGTACAGAGGAATCAAGGTTGACAAGAATGTGTTGCCCTCAATAGAAATAGGGAGATTTCAAAGAGGGCATGGTTGGGTGAGGAGAAAATCATGAATGTGGGGAAGGTAGATAGGTCAGTGGATGGAAAGCCAGGTCTAGAGATCCCTGGGTTCAAATGTGGCCTCAGAATTTCTAGTGGTGTTACCCTGGGCAAATCATTCAACTCCAGATAGCCTAACCATCTTTTGCCTTGGAATGGATACTTAGTATTGCTTCCAAAATGGAAGGTAAGGGTTTAAAAAAAAGGAAGAAAATCTGAGTTCTGTTTGGGACTGGTTGATTTTTGAGATACATGTGGGACATCAAGAAAAACTGTTCAAAAGGCAGTTTGTGAGCTAGGGCTAGAAGTTCAGGAGATAGCCTAAGGCTGAATATATAGATATGAGAATCACCTGCTTTTACTTATAATAATTAAATCCATGGAAGCTGAGATCACCAAATGAGAAAATATAGAAAGAAAGGATAGGAGGGCTGTCATATATATATATACACACAAATGTATGGATATTCATATATATATATGTATGTACATATAAAAGGTAGGAGAGAGAGGGAAAGGAGAGCATACAAAGTAAATTTTGGAGGGGAAGCTAGCAACTATGGGAACCAGGAAAGGTGTCACATATGTGAAACTGTGTGTTGCCCATGTGCTACTTGGGGCATTGTGGTAGTGTACTCTGAAATTTAGGTAGTTCAAATTAGTTTCTCATAGCTTTCTTTAGGCCTAGAGAAAGGAAGTGCTATATTAATGATCTATCTAGAGTACAATGCCCAAGTTTATTATTATTTTTATTAGCTAGCAATTATACAGGCCCTTTTATGTGTCAGGCAGTGTGCTAAGCACTTTATAGATATAATCTTATTTTATCTTCATAATAAACCTGTGAGGTAGGTGCTATTATTATTCTCATTTTACAGTTGAGGAAACTGAGGCATATAGCATTTAAGTGACTTGCCCAAGATCATATAGTTAGTATCTGAAACCCAATTTGACAACTGATTCCAAACGCAGGGCTCTAACCATTGCACTTCCTAGTTATTGCCAGGGAGCATACTCCTTGAGACACCATTCCAATAACGGATTGATTTTCTCTCTGGGATACATGCAGTATAACGAGGGAGGTGCTGGAGTTAGTTCCAACAAGCCCTAGAGAATTGATTGTTAAATTTTAGAATGAGCATTTACACCTTGAACACTGACAAATGCTACACATCAGTGATTAATTTTTTGTTTTTTGATTTCTAGACTGAGGAAAGTGATGGAGAAAATGCTAATAAGGCAGCTTAAGCTTAGAAGTGTGTCCTGGGTATGGCGTTTTTCTTCTTCTGGAGAGCTGGTTGTAATACATTTGCTAGCACATTTCTGGGGATAGCCTTTTAAGGCTGGCTGCCAGAGAACCAAGCCTCTAAGTGCCATTGCTGACACCAAACCTTTTCCCAATTCTAAACAATTGAAACCTGTGCTGGCTGGCTTTAGGATTAATTAGGGATAGATGTAGTTCTAGGGTTAATCAGCCAGTCAATGAGTATTAATTACTTATGTCAAACAATAAGCTTTTATTATGCGTTAGGGTCTGTACTTAACATTGGGGTTACAAAGAAAGGAAAAGACTGTCGTTACCTGTAAAGAGCTCACTAGATTCTAATAGGAGAGAACATGTAAATAAGAAGGTGCACATGAGATTTTTACAGAGAAGATGGAATGTATACTCAGAAGGAAGGCACTATGTCTGGATCTTTCTTTCTCTGGTCATAATCACTTAACCTCAGTCTCAGTTTCCTCAGTTGTAAAACCTTTCTGACAGAGTTAGGAGGATGTCTACCCCAAGCATGTGAAGACTTACCCCAGAAAAAATTAGTCTATGCCAACAATTTGTTCCAGTAGCTGATGGCAGCTGAAGTATAGCTAGATGGCAGGCAGCTAGAGCACTTAGAGCTTGGTCAGACATCGAAGATGACAAGGTCATCCACTGCATCCTGGGCCATTGCCAGCCATATTAACTTTTATCCTGACACTAGACTTCAGTGACGCTGGAAGAGAGAGTGAAGTTGACAATTTTGTGCAACTTTAACTCATTTAAATCCAATTCACATGAGAGTCAAGATATCACCCCTCACCCTGTGATGTCATTGGAGGGTGGGGAGGATTAATGATCATAGAAATTTCTCTGTCACTCTCTATCTCTTTCATCATAATGATCATTGCCCCAGGTTCAGGGGAAACTAATAATAATCCAAAACAGATAAGAAGACAATGCTTAAGAATAAGTTACACTCAAGAAGATGGGCTTGAATTGAATTTTGGAGAAAGCTGGGGATTTTGCAAGGTGAAATGTGAGGAGAGGGTGTGTTCTAGGTATAGGATACAGGATATATTATTTTTTTTCTTTTTAATTTTTTTTATTTAGTCAATCTCAAACATTATTCCTTGGTTAAAAAATCATATTCTATTTTTCCTTCCCTTCCCCCTGCCCTTCCTGTAGCTGACAGGCAATTCCACTGGGTTTTTTTATGTTCCTTTTATGTTTCCTTTTATGTTTCCTTGATCAGAACCTATCTCCATGTTGTTGATGTTTGCACTAGGATGTTCATTTAGGGTCTATATCCCCAATCATATCCCCTCCACCCATGTATTCAAGCAGTTGTTTTTCTTTGGTGTTTTTACTCCCACCATTTTCCTCTGAATGTGGATAGTGTTCTTTCTCATAGATCCCTCTGGGTTGCTTATGGTCACTGCATATGGAGAAGTCCATTACATTAGATTGTACCACAGTGTATCAGTCTCTGTGTATAATGATTTCCTGGTTCTGCTCCTTTTGCTCTGCATCACTTCCTGGAGGTTGTTCCAGTTCCCATGGAATTCTTCCATTTTATTATTCCTTTGAGCACAATAGTATTCCATCACCAACATATACCACAATTTGTTCAGCCATTCCCCAATTGAAGGGCATCTCCTCATTTTCCAATTTTTTGCCACCACAAAGAGCTCAACTATGAATATTCTTGTGCAAGTCTTTTTCCTTATTATCTCTTGGGGTACAAACCCAGCAGTGCTATGGTTTGATAAAAGGGCAAATGTCTCTACTTTGCTACATCCCCTCCAGCATTCATTACTTTCTGTTGCTGTCATGTTAGCCAATCTGCTAGGTGTGAGGTGATATCTCAGAGTTGTTTTGATTTGCATCTCACTGATTAGAAGAGATTTAGAACACTTTTTCATGTGCTTATTAATAGTTTTGATTTCTTTGACTGAAAATTGCCTATTCATGTCCCTTGCTCATTTATCAATTGGAGAATGGCTTATTTTTTTTGTATAATTGGTTTAGCTCTGTAAATTTGAGTAATTAGACTTTTGTCAGAGGTTTGATTATGAAGATTGTTTCCCAATTTGTTATTTCCCTTCTAATTTTGTTTACATTGATTTTGTTTGTACAAACCCTTCTTAATTTGATGTAATCAAAATTATTTATTTTACATTTTGTGACTTTTGCTAAGTCTTGCTTGGTTTTAAAATCTTTCCTTTACCAAAGATCCGACATGTATACTATTCTGTGTTCACATAATTTACTTATAGTTTCCTTCTTTATGTTCACCCATTCTGAGTTTATCTTGGTGTGGGGTATGGGGTGTTGATCCAAACTTAATCTTTCCCACACTGTCTTCCAATTTTCCCAGCAGTTTTTTTTTTTTTATCAAATAGTGGATTATTGTCCCAAAAGGTGGGATTTTTGGGCTTGTCATAGACTGTCTTGCTGAGGTCATTTACCCCAAGTCTATTCCACTGATCCTCCTTTCTGTCTCTTAGCCAATACCAAATTGTTTTGATGACCACTGCTTTATAGTATAGTTCGAGATCTGGAACTGCAAGGCCACCTTCCTTTGCATTTTTTTTTTTTAAATTTCAGGATACAGGATATATTCTTGAGTAAAAGCAAGGAGACAGAAAACAATATGTCAGTCATAGGAATTAGTAGACCCATTTGGTTGTGTATGAAGAAGAGGGAAGTGCAATAATGAAGGTAAGGCAAGGGAATGAATATTTATATAGTGCCTAATAATATGTGCTAGGCACTGTGCTAATCTCTTTATAAATATTATCTCATTTGATCTTTGCAACAACCTTGCAAGACAGGTGTTATTATTATCTCTGTTTTATAGGTGAGGAAACTGAGGCAAAGAGTTTAAATGACTTGCTCAGGCTCACATAGCTAGTGTCTCAGGTTAGATTTGAAATAGAATTAACTCAGCTCTTTCTGTCTATGCGTTTTGTTCTCTATCCACTACACCATCCAGCTGTCTCAATAATGAAAGAAAGGAAGGATGGGGAAAAAAAGGAAGGAGAAGAAAAATGTAAGCATTTACTCTGTGCCAAGCACTTTAAGATAAACATACAGAAGCAAAACCTGTCCTTATCCTCAGGGAGGATACATTTTAGTTAAGGGAAACAGCACATATAGGGGCCAGGTGTCCAGGTAGGGGGCTTTAGACATCTATAGGATGATAAAGGGAGCTAATTTGGAAATTGATTGATAATCACTTTCCAGAAGCAATGGAAGTTCTGATTTGGCTATGGTGGCAGAACTAGAAGGGGGAGGATGGGGCAGGTGGGAAGTTATGCAGATAGTCTCAAGGTAGTTGAGAGGTAGATGGAAAGTAAACTGAGCCATGGTTAGGCTTTCCTGAACAGTGAGCCAAATGAGGCATTCACAAATCAGGAGTCAAGGGGAGAGAAAATAAGTTGGAAGGTTATTTGTGTGTGTGTGGACTCTGAAAATGTTAAAACCTCCAAACTTTTCCTATAAGTTTTGGTTAGGATTCTTGATGTCATAGACATAGACTGTGGAAATAGTTCAAATTACTTTATCACTTGCCTATAATTCCCATTTTTGGAGAGGTTCAGGAGGTCATGAGAGGAAATTTCTGGGTCAATATTTTGTTGGTTTTTTAAAATTCCCTTTCTTGCATCCAACCCTTCCTTCTACTAACATGGCTACCACCTTAGTTTGTCCCTCATAGTGTCTTCCTCAGTGGTCTTGATCTTAGTCTCCCCCTCCCTACCACAATTTGTTATATGAATATTCCTAAAGCTGAGGTCTAATCATCTCATTACCTTATTCAAAAAGTTTTTCTGGCTCCCTAGTGTCTTTGGGTGCAGATGTGTACCCCTGGGTTCAGGAAGGCTACTTTTTGCAAGAATGCAAGACTCCAAACTTAACTTAAAAGTAAAGAGAGATTTATTAGTAATGTTGCATTTTTGGCAAGCAAGTCAGCATGAGTGGAGCAACCTTGGAGGTTGCTCCCTAATGCCTCAGTTCTAGGGTTTTTATATTCAATGAAGACTTGACTCTGGGGCAAGGGGTTGGGGAGGAGTTTCCCCTGAAGGCATGGGGGTGGTTCTCAAGATTTGGATCAATGGGAAAATCAAAGGAGGATAATCCTCTCAGGGTCAGATGTTTTGGGTTGGGAGTCAGAGGGTATAAGGGAGCAAAGGATCATAGTTTGTCTGAGTTTCTGGGGGTACAATGCCCATGACACTAGGATACCAAGTGCTCTGTTAGGCTTTTAAAGCCTTTGATGATCCAGTCCCAACTTTCCTTTCCCAACTTATAGGCAAAGTTTGGAGAAAGCTAATGCTTAATTTGTTCCATCTGTACCCATCACCAACCAGCCATCCCACTCTGACAGGGCTGCACAAATGATCAGCTATCTGACAATGGACCCCAGCTCTACCCCTTGGAAGTCTAAAAGCCAGAAGTGTGATCTGCTAAGGAGAAAAGCACCGTTTTGCTGTATTACCAAGGTGTTCAGAGAACTCAGGAATAGAGAGAAAGAGGGGTGAGTATTCAGTATGTGTGTGAGTGAGTGTTAGTGTTTTGGTGGGTGGGAGACTGAAGAAAAAGGGACTAGAATCCAAATGAGACCAATTCTGCCTCTTCCCCTCCCTAGCCAGGAGTCACTTGGGTCAGAGACTAGAGAGTCAGAAAAGTAAGAAAAAGGGGACATTAGAGAAAAACACAAATTTCCAAATATCTCAGAAGAAACAGAAAATTTAGAAACCCATTGGATTCAAGAGCTTCTTCTTCATTTTGCTTAGTGTGTGTCCTGAGGCATGCCACCATATCCTACTCCATCTCTTCATTTGTAATGGGGCAATAATTATTCTAACTGCCTCAGAGGTTTGTTTTAAGAATCAAATGCAGTAGTGATGGCAAATCTTTTAGAGATGGAGTTCTGGGGCCCTGCCCCCCCCCCCAGACCAAGTGCCAGGCCCACCCCACCCAGAGACCATGTGCACTATTACCCCACACAGGGGAGGGAGAAATGCTCCCATTGGCCTGCTGGTTGGAGGTGTGGGTGAATGTCCTACGCAAGTGTAGAGAGGGGAAGGAGAGTGGCCCAAGCTCTCCTCTCCCTTCCAGCTCTGACACCAGCTCTGATACCACTTACCTTTCCCACTATGTGCTCCTATTGGCTGCTGGGCAGAGGGGTGGGGGATGTAAAAAATGTCCTCAGGCACAGTGAAGAGGGGGAGGGGAGCAGTTCTATCCAAGTCCCTCTGTCTTTCTAGGAACAAACTCTGGGCTTTGGTGGGGAGAGTGGTGGAGTGCCTACAGAGAGTGCTCTGTATGCTGTCTTTAGCACTTGTGCCATAGGTTCACCATCACTGAAATTTAGTCATGTCCACAGAAAGGCCCTGTAATGGTAAAATTAGCTCTGTGAAAAAGGAAAAGTAGTTCCTGCCCATAAAAATAAGAGGAAACTGCTTAATGGAGTTTTGCCAAAGTAAATCCAAATGGGCAGACTATTTTCCCAAACCCAAAGGTCTCTTAGCAACTTGAACATTCTTTCTTCCTGTTTTTCTAGGGGTGCATGACATATACTCAGTAGGCTTCTACCTGCCATCTGACAAGCTGCATGAGAACACAGGGGAAGCCTGACAAGTCAAGGTTGCGAGGTCGTTGTGTGCAGCATGGTAGCACAGATGGTACCTCTTTTACAGGAACAAGCAGTGCATCCCAGGAACCAACCTCCCTTCTCACTAGCTTAGAATAATTGAGAACTGGACTTTCCCAAGGAACATGCGTCATAAATACATTGGAACCCTTTCTCTTGGATACGCAAAGGGAGGGGGAATTGAGTATGTTTGCCAGAAGCACTCTGGACTAGTTTACAACCAGAAAAAGTATCTTTTCCCCCACTGCAACAGATGTAGCATCCCTAAGAAAAGAATCAAAGACAGCATTTCTCATGAGCAATCTAGGAAATTCTCATATGGCCAATTCAAAGGGGCTATGATCCTCTGCAAAAGATCAAGTAAATTGCATGTGGTAGGCCAGAAGTGGGATTGGACCACTGTAGAGAAATAAATACTACACAGCTGGCTTTTGTTGGAGGGGAGTTGTCTTCAGGTAACAGGTCCTTGGGTGAGGACATCTGGAAGGGAGATGTTCTCAGAGGATAGAAGAACTGCCTTCCCACCTCCCCAATTCCACCTCTGTCCCTTGAGAACACTTCGGACCCTATGGAATGACTTGAGACTCCCTTCCTCCTCCTTCCAATCTATAATCCCCCATAATTGAGCATTCCTTGGAAGGCCAAGGGCAGTAGTTTCAGTGTGCATTTTTGCAATAAAGGTAGATGCTTCATTCGAATACTGTGGCCCTTAGTGTTCTGTTTCTTCCAAGTTAGAAAGAAACTCTTCTGGAGCACTGCAGTAGTGAGCTGATGCCAACTTTACTTAAGCCTTTCTGGACATAAAACATAGAAATGGCACAGACTTTTCAGTTTAGGAATATACAATCTCTAAATTATATGTGATTCAGATTAGTCATCAAGTCACAAGCTCTTATTAGGCACCAGATGCTTCTAGACACTGGGGTTACAATGCCAAAAAAGTGAAATTGTTCCTGTCTTCAAGGAGCTGAGTAAATGAAGGTGGCACGAGGGTTTTAAACAAAAGCTTTGTGCTTTTCAGATGTTTCTAGGGTTTTCTTTCTCTGTTAGCTTCTCTTTGTTATTGATATCTCTTCAGGGAAGAGCAGTTTGTGATGGAAGGGGCCAGAGATAATACAAAAAGAAAGGTAAAGGATTTGTAAGTTGCTTTGAGTTTATAAGAGGGAAAGGATCTTCAGGCATGTAAATTCAATGTGTCATTTTCCTCCCCATTATTATTTGGTGGAGAGACATTTAAAGCTGTGTCCATGAGTAGCAAATTAATAGGTTTCTGCTTTCACAGTAGGAACTCTAGAACAGCCCTGAGGGGGCAGGCAGAGGGGCCTTGGGCTTAGGTAGTGATGATTTTTCTCATCAGGGAGAAGCAAGCTGGGTTTGAAAAGTGAGAGGGCAAGCACTTGGTTCAAGGGAATTAAAATGATAAATGGGTTTTTAGCAGAGTTTAATGAGGCTGTTGCAAAGGTTGGCCTCAGGTCTAGGCTTACTAAGCCCTTTAAGAAAAAGATCTGGAAGAGCATAGACAGCATGGTACATGTACGAGGCACTAAATTCTGACATGTCACCCAGATTAATAAGATCAAAGATATAATACAAAAGGGTTTAGAGTATGGGAATCACTGGGCAGGAAATAACAATGGAAGAGGGGGAAATAATAAGAAAAAGGCACTCAAAGTGTAAGGTCAGCCAGGAAAGCAGCAATGTATGCTAGAGACTTGAGGAAAGAGGAATATTAACAAAGGAAGCAGGTAATGTGTGATTGAGTGGAAAGAAAGCTGTCTGACATCAGAAGACAGGTTCAAATTCTCTTTCTATCACTTACTACCTGAGTGACTTTGAAGAAAGTTACTTAATTTTATTAGGCCTCAGTTTCCCCTCTTGTAAATTGAAGGGGATTGAACTATATGGTCTTTAAGGACCCTTCCACATCAAAGATACTCATCTGAGAGACAATAATAATAGTTCATGTTTATGTAGCACAAAATAATTTGCTTTCCTAAAGTAGGCTGTTTTATTGAGGATTTCCCCCCTATAGATAAGTCAGTCAGGAAGCCTTACTTTTCTTAAGGACTTGGGATCAAGAAATAATCATGGTATTTGAATATATGATATAAAGTCATAGTTTTATGAGAGTTTTGACATTTGGACATTCACACGGATAACAGTAACAGAGAAATCTTGAATTGTGTGTGTGTGTGTGTGTGTGTGTGTGTTTGTGGTTTTGTGTGTACTATGTGGGAGCTATTTCTTTCCCTTGACATCTTTCTGTTTTGGGGGTTCATTTCCCCCATGCTGGCTCTCCATACCTGGCCTTGACTCTCTGCTCTGCCATTTCACTGATTCATTAGCCTTAAAATCCCTCCACACTCCGATCTTCAACCATTCTCAACCTCCAAATCCTCAACCCTGGATAAACTCACTGTCCATATTTCTGGAGCAATTAATGGCATTGAACTGATTTCACCCACCATATCCATGCCCATTACCTTGGCAAGGTCTTTACTGATACTTAACAATGCTCATGCACTTTTAAACAATTCTATCTCATTTCCCACAGCAACTGTTCCAAGTCTTCCCCCCCTTCAATTTAAAGCTCCAATGCCCTTCTCCCTTCCCCTACAGAGTACTTGTACATCCTCCTTCACTGAGAATATTCTAACCTATGCCATTTCTCAATAGCATTGTCTACCTTATTTCCCCCTCAAGTTGCAAAGAAAGGTAAATCCTTACCACTTGATAAGGATGAACCCTCTACTTGTGCCCTTGATTCCATCTTCTCTAGATTCTCTCATATAGGAGAGATGACTGTTCTAGCAATAGAAAGGTATAGTACCGAACTCCCAGAGTTTTTGTGATGATAAAATGAAATAATATTTCTAAAGTGCTTAGCACAGTGCCCAGTACATAGTGGTACCTAATAAATATTTGTTTGCTTGCTCCCACCTTCCCTCCCTCACTTCCTTTCTTCCCTCCTCTAGTAATTTCTCCACTCTCTTTTATACATTTTCAATATTCAGTCTATCCATTGGACTTTTTCCTAATGCCTATAAACATACTCAGGATTCCCTCAATCCTAAAAATGCTTTCCCTCCATCCTTCTACTTCCTCAAGCTACCAACTCATTCCCTTTTCCTTTTCATGGTCAAATTTCTTGAAAAGTCTATGCTTGATGTCTTCACTTTCTCACTTCCCACTCTTTCTTCAGCCTCTTCCAATCTGGCTTCCCAGTTTTTTTAAACCTTTCCCACTAAATCCTACTCTTGCTTCTGATCCCATTATATTTGTCAGTGCCATCACCATTCACCTCATTTTCCGTCACTTCTTTCTAACAATTCTTATATTTATCTTCTGAAATGTCTCTCCTATCAGTTGCCTTTCTTATCTGTTCCTATTGCTACAATGCTATTATAAGTCCTCTTTACTGCAATCACACATCTGGAGAATTCCAGTAGCCCCCTAATAGGGCTTCCCACTTCAATTCCCAACTCCAATCCATCTTTCCTACCACTACCAAACCTATTTTCTTTATTCATAGATTAATCCCCCAACTGCTACCAGTCCTACTAGTCCTGCCAGTCCTTTCCAATCTACTTTATATTGAACTACTTTGTATATATTTGTATTATTACCTTTGTACTGTATTATATTTTTTGTCATCTTTGCCATTATAATATAAGCTACTGGCAAGTAGGGATTGCTTCATTCTTTGTATTTGTATCATTAGCATGTAATTGATACTTATAAAAACTTGTTGATTGAGTCATTTCTCTGTTCAAAATCTTATGTGGCCCTCTATTGCCCATGAGTCAATTTTAAACTCCTTTGCCTAAAATTTGAGTCTAAAATCTCAAACATTCTCATTGTATTTTCTATTATTGTTCTCTATGCTTGGCATGTTTTCTTTTTTTCTCTTCATCTGCTGGTTCCCTACCCTTCCTTTAAAACTTAATTCAAGCCTAGAGCAGGAGGCCCTGGGTTAAATTTGGGCTTTAGATACTTCCTAGCTGTGTTACCCTGGGCAAGTCATTTAACCCCACTTTTCTAGCCATTACTACTCTTCTGCCTTGGAATCAATACTTAGTAAAGATTCTAAGAAGATGAGGATTAAAAAAAACAAAACACCAACTCAAATACCACCTCTACCATGAAGCTTTCTCTGATTTCCTGAGTTTATAGTGAACCAGTCAGTAGTGCTCCAAAGCCCTTATGCAGCATTTTTGGGAACTCTCATGTGCTCTTATCCCCTGCTATTTTGCATTATTATAGTTTGTGTTTCTGTCATACACTTTTACTGGACTGTACATTCTTTGAGAACAAGGACTATGTCTTTTTCTAAGCTTTTCACCTACCATAGAGGCCCAAGACAATGTTCTCCACACAACAGGCACCAAATTATGTTTGTTGAATTGAATTAGCACATTGGATCCCTGAGAGATAATATCTCATTTAGTTTAGTAAAATGCTGAAGAAGTCTGGGAGTCCTTTCCCTCTGTTAAAACTGTATCTGAAAGGTGGAGTTTTGTTATATGCCACCCTTGTTAGATTAGAGCAGTTCTTGGTCTTTTTTTTTTTTGCCATGGGTCTTCTTGGCAGTCTGATGAAGCCTATGAACCTTTTCTTGGAATAATGTTTTCAGTGTATAAAATAAAATATGTAGAATGAAAAGGCAACCAACATACTGAAATAATTATCAAATATTATTTAAAAATCAAAGCTCCTGCCTTTTGGGGTCCATGAGTCCCAAATTAAGGACCCCCCCCCTTTGGAGAGATGATATTACAATGGAGGGAGGCAAGAGAAAAGCAAAGTAGTGATGAGGGATAAGACAAAGCTTAAAAGTAAAAATAAAAAGAAAGTAATGATGAAAAAAAGAGAAAGCAAAAAAGTTTAAAAGAGAGGAGCATGGATCACTTAGCTAAGTGATGCATAAATAGCAGGGGTGGGATCAGTCCACACAGATCAGATCACAGCTGAGAAAGAAGTAATTATTCAGTGTGTCATTAGTAGGAGTAAGGGGAGGGCATGAAGGACACTGAAATTGAGGTTAAATAGCAAGTAAGCTGCCTGCCTCTGGAAACTATTGTGTGGCTGGTGAAGTATATAGTTTATCATCTGGGGGCATTTAAGACCACCATGAACAGAAACACTAGAAGGAAGTCTGGTAATAATGCTGTTCTTGTCAACAGATGACCAGGATGGCTGGGTTTCTGCCATCTTCACATTTCTCTGATTCTTCTCCACAGGTCCCAGATTGACTAGGTTTTGATGGCTGGTGTCCATGTATCAACCTTCCCCTCCTGTCTTGTTGCGACTCTTCCCTGAAAAGCTCATCCAAGTCTTGGTTCCTCTTCTGGTTCATACACCTCACTGCCATGTGTAGTAGGGAAAGGTTTATTGCACCTGACCAATCCAATTTCATCCTTCCTGTCTTGATATATTCCAGGATGTAAAGAGGGCCTTTCAAGATGCAGCATGGGACATGACTCAGCCGGTTGTCTTTATAAAACAGCTGAGGAGAGTGCTTTGTATACTGAGATTTTTGTACTCCTACCAGGTAAATAATAATCAAAACTCCTAAATCACAGAAGGGATGTGGGGGCAGAGATGCACATATCCACAGAGCTTTTAAATGGCATTATTGGATTCACTGGCATCTTTATTATTCTTGGAGGATGACCTGAAGGAAAGAGTATGGGGAGCATGTTCTCACTTGGGACTGAAGTAATTAAAAAATGAAAGGCATGTTTGAAGGGAAATAGCCCAGCCAGGTCATATGCTATTGAATATCACACTCTTGGGCTATGCTAGAAGGGCTAGGAACCTAGTATTATAGAAAATAGGACTTAAAGCTACACAAGGAACCTTTGAGATGATCTAGCCCAATCCCTTTATTTTACAGATGAGAAAACAGAAAATTTAATTCATAGCTCCCAAATTAATCTGTTCAAGGGCACAATGAAAGTCAAAGACCTGGAAGACAGCTGCAGGTACATTTATCTCTCATCACTAGAAAGTGTTATAATAAAAGCAAAAGAAGAATCTGAGTAATCTAGCAAATAAGTGGAATTGAGACTGAAGAAGAGGTGCATTTTTATCTCAACAAAATGAAACTTATAAATCCGTGATTAATTTTTCTTTTTGAAAGCAAATCATTTTATGAGTTTGTGATTTAGAATGATGCAGGATAGAAACAGTTATACTTCAGAGGGAAAAAAAATAAACAACCTTGTGTCTCAGAATCGACATTTGGAGGAAACGACACAATTTTAATCTTTGACCTGTGTGTTCACAACTATTTAATATTGTACATAAGGGAAGCAATCATTCTTCTGGCCTTTGCCCTAGTCCAACCATACCAGGACTATTGCATTCAATTCTGGATCCCACATTTTAGGATTGGATATTCCTAACTGTCTGCCGTGATGGAAACAGTGAACTGGAACCTATCTAGAGGGCATGTTCACCAGTATGGTGAAGGAATGAGACACCATTTCATATGGAGATCCATTGAAGGACATGGGGGTGTTTAGCTTGCAGAGGATTTAGGGGAGACTTGAAAATTATCATCAAGTGTGAGAAGGGCTGTCTTATGGAAAAGGAGCTTGACATTCTGCTAGGGAATAAGTAGAGACAATGAGAAGAAATTTCAGAAAGGTAGATTTAGGCTCAATGTAAGCAAAATGTTTCTAACAATTAGAGCTGTTCCAAAGTAGAATAGGTTGCTTGAAGAAGAAGCTGATTCTTTATTGCTGGATGTCTTCAAGCAGAGGCTAAATTTGTTAGGTAAATGATAGAGCGAATTCTTGTTTGAGTATGCACTAAACTAGATGACCTCAAAAGTCCCTTTCAACTTCAAGATGCTGTGATCCTGTGATTCTTCCAGGTCTCCATTGGCTCATGTGAGAATGTGTCTATTTGTCAAAATCCTCACTGATTTAAAGTTCATTAGCATTCTGGGAATTCATAGGATGATAGGTTTGAAGCTAGAAGGGACCTTAGAGGTCATGAAGTCCATTCCCCTTATTATCACAAAAGAAAAAAATGAAGCACAGAGCTTATGTGACTTTCCAATTATCATCTTAGTAGCAAGTGCCTAGAGTAGGATTTGAACTCAGGTTCTTCTGACTTCCATATCCAACATTTATTTATATCTGTTAGTCGCTAAATAGGTGATTTACCAAAACATTTATAAAGTAATTAATGCTTATTCATAGCTGAAGAAAGGCTTGAAGTGAATTTTCAAATCTTTTCTAAGACATTAGCTGTGTGACCCTAGGAAAGTCATGTAGTATCTCAGACCTGTTTCTTCATACTGAATTAAAATCCAATCTCAAACACTTACTGGCTGTGTGACCCTTGGCAAGTCACCTAGCCTTATTTGCCTCAGTTTTCTCATCTATAAAATGAGCTAGAGAAGGAAATGGTAAATTACTCCAATATCTTTGCCAAGAAAATCCCAAATGGTGTCATGAAGTCAGATATGACTGAAAAATGACTGAACAACAAGAACAATAAAAGTGGCTTGTAAGCTTTCAAATGCTAATTACATGCTAACAATTATTCTTCATTCAAGTACAAAGTGGAGTCTAACTATCCTAGACCAAAGACAAGAAATGAGGCAAGTGGATTATTCAAATCCAGACCAAAATTTTACCCAAAGAATTAAAGTCAAGCTAGGTTTGGATTCATATTTTCTAAACAACTCCCTAAATTCTCTTTCTCCTTTTGGCTAGTGGAAACCAAATTGTAGGGAGCTGAGGGATACTAAGCAGAATGTAATATTAAATCAGTTCAATGACTAAATGGAGTTTTACTTTATCTCCATTTGTAATGGGACCTTGGATTTAAAACCCAGAGCTGCTAATGCTTCTCATGTTCCATTGCTTCACCAGAATGATGTGTCCATTATATTTTATTGGTAAGCAATACTGTATAATCTTCCCACTTCCTCTTTGCCCTTCACTGAAAATATGCTTTCCATGAAGCCAATATGGCTGCTTGGCCCTTTATTTTACAAACTGTATGCATTGACCAAATCAGTAGTCATTCCCCTTACTCATTGTGCTGACTCCAGAGATTGTCTAGTCATAAGATTGTTTATCTTACATTTTGATGAGTTTAGTAAGTTGAGCCCATGTCAAAATAAAAAAAAAAACTATTTTATCTTCAGTTCTATAAAGAGAATTATCTGCATAAATTGATGAATGAATGAAAAAAATGTTTATTGTTTATTATGTGCCAGGAACTGCACAAGCAAGCATAGTCCTTATCATCAAGTTGCTTACATTCTGATGGAGGAAAATGACATACATTAGGATATGGATTGGTAGGGAGGGATGATTCAGTTTGGGAAGTTTCAGGGAAGATCAAAGGTGCCATAAGGCAATTGACTGTCTTATATTTCCAGGAATGGGAATGTCTGAACCAAAGAGATGGAAAAGAAGTGGGAGAGAATGTAAGCATAACAGGGTGACTTGAAGATGACTGGAGAGCAGCATGTTGAGATTTGGATTGGAGATACTTTTTGTTCCTTTTTATTTCTTGGCTCAGTTTTAAAGAATAATTATGCCACAACATCCCTATGAGGTACATTTGAAAGGCCATTCCATTGAATCAATGCATGGGTACCTATATCCTAGATAGTCATTGCAGGTGGACAATAAGTTGGGTCAGAATTAAAGAGAGAGTGAGAAAGCTCAATTGCAAATGACCCCAAGTATTCCTTGGGGCAAAGACCCACCTTTTTGTTTTTTAAATGCAAATATTCTCCCTCTAGAAGTTATCTAGTTGTGAATCTTGGAGCACTATAAACCCTGTGCCATCAAAACTATAAGTGATCCAAATGATGATAGAGAGATAGTTTTAAATTGGCTGTAGCATTTTCCCAATGACATATATAAGACCTGGTACAGGGCAGCTTGGTGGCACAGTTCAGACCCTTATTAGTTATGTGAACTTGGGCAAATCACTTAACTCATCTTGCCTCAGTTTCTTCATCTATAAAATGAGTTGGAGAAGGAACTGGCAAACCACTCCAATATCTTTGTCAAGAGAATTCTAAATGGGGACACAAAGAGTCAGACATGACTAAAACACCTGAACATCAGCAACAAGGCTAATATAAAGGGTTGATATCAAGAAAGGAAGGTGAGCAGGACTTGTGGCAAGAGCAAGCTTTGACATGGACAGTGACAGTTGTCCACCTGCACCTATTAGATGAAAAAAGCTTAAACTTAAAAAGCTTCTAGCACATTGGAGAGTTCCTCTGGGGTGAATTAAAAAAAAAATAAACAAGGATAACAGAGGAGGTGAAGGCATGGATTAGTTGTAGTCTGTGCTGGTGAAAGAATTTCTTGCATTGATGAGATTCCACATCCACTGAAATGGGAAGTGTGCCATGAAGCAGCTGGAGGTTGCACAGGAAGTGGGGACCAGGAAGGAATTTCTTTAGTCTTTCCAAGATTTGTGGTTTCATCAGTGTGGGCACACTTCTACCCATAGGATTACAAAATTATAGCTGGAGAGCTGAAAGGGACCTCAAGCTCATGAGACATTTAGTACAACCAACCCCTTTATTTTACAGATGATGAAACAGGAACAAAAATGTGAAGTAATTTGCATGAGATCATATAAGTTGTACTCTTCTGAGGTGGGATTTGAACCTAGGTCTTCTGACTATAAAACCAGTGCTCTTTTCATCATATCATGCTGTCTCAGATCACAATTCCCTACTACCTCTGAGAGCTGCCTAAACCCCCAAAGTAATTATCCTTTAGCCAATCCGATGCCATGTTTCTCTGGACTTGGCTTTTTGTCTAGTGACAGATACACCATCTAGCAATGGCCCCTTTTAGCTTGTTAATGTCCTAGTATTGGAGCTGGAAGGAACCTTTGAAGTCATCCAATCTCATCCTCTTTATTTTATGGATGAGGAAACTGAAGCCCAAAGAGAAGTTGTTTGTCTAGGGTCACATGGTAGGATTCAAACCCAGGATGTCAGACTGTAAATCCAACACTGCAACATGTATTGGAGCAGGATGCAAATGTGTCTTGTTGACATTCCTTTAGAGAACCTAGGATCACTTCCTTAGAGAACCTCCAGGTCACACTAAGGTATTTGAGCAGGACTTTGGTGGAGGATATTAAAACCAAATATATAGTATTTTCCTGTCTTTGTGTTGAGAGGGATAGAACTATAAACCTACCACCAAGTCTTGTGGAGATACAGTTTTCTTAAACACTCCATTACTATGTCATACACAAGTCATTTGTTATCTGAAGGAAACTCTGCCAAGTGGATTAAGACCACCCCTGCCCCTTTCTAGTTCTGAAGGTCAGCCAACTTAATGATTTGTTGAGGTAAAAGAGGAATAAAACAATCAATAATATTTTAGCACTTAAAATATTCCAGGAATCTCAGAGAAATAAGTTCTAGAGTTAAAAAGAGTCTACCCACACTTTCTCTGTCCATCATAGGACCTCACCTCCAATAATACTGATGATGAAGATGGACATTTAAAGTGTATGATACTTTAAGATTTGCAAAGTGCTTTGCATAAATCACCTCATTTAATCCTCTCAACTACCCTAATGAGGTAGATATTGTAGTTATTTTATGCCCATTTTACAGATGACAAAATGGATGTTAGAAAGGTTAAGTGACTTGTCTACAGTCATACAACTAGTAACTAATAGGTATATGATTCAAATCCAGGTCTTCCTAACTCCAAATCTACCACCCACGCTATCTTTCAGGATTATTATCTCATCTTTTTCATTGTGTTCAGTGGAAAATTCCCAAGACAAATCATTATCTCAAAAGTTTTTATATTTAATATAGACTATTAAATATTATAGACTATATTTACTATATATTATAGACTCTATAAACTATTTCTTGAGAGGATAAAATAACCAGTTTTTGTAGCTGAATAATAAGTTCACTGTAAAAGGTTCTTTGAAAATATCACTGGTACAATTCTAGTAGTAGACAGAACAGTGGGGAGAATTTGCACTTCACTATGTTTTTCTATGATTCTGATCACTTCTTCCATGTCTATATCTTTGGATGGTTTTTTGCCCTATACAACTTGGAGAGGATGATTAGTTGATACAATGACATTTTAAAGTTTATATTAAAATGGTGTTCATAGCTTTAAACATCTTTCTTCCATTCAGCTTTTATTCTCAGGATACCAGTAGGTATTTTAATATAAAAGTTAAATAATATCATACAAGTTAAGAATAACTTAATTTCTTCAACCACAGCCTTCTGTTTGATATCCTCAAGGTATTTCTTTGTAATAGTAACATTACTAATAGTAACTAACATGCATGTACTATGTGCTATGGAATGTGCCAAGCAATTTAAAGTTTTTCATTTGATTCTCACAACAACCCCTGGTATAGGCACTATTATTATCCTAATTTTACATATGAGGAAACTGAGGCAAATGAAAGTTAATTGACTTGCCCAGGGTCACACAGTCAATGAGTGTTTGTGACTGTATTTAAACTCAGACCTTTGTTACTCTAGGCCTGGTATTCTATTCCCTGTGCCACTTAACTGCCTCCATATTTCTTTCATCTGTTGATTCAAGATGGCTTCAGGACTCTAGTCTGAAATCTTTAGTCTCTTTGTGGGGTTCCATAAGACAGAAGAGATTTTTCTCTTGTGTATGTGTGATTTGTTTTCTTTAAAACCAAATAAATTTATGTCACTAATGATTGATAAAATGTTTTTATTTGAGACCCGCTTTAAATTGGAAACTATATATAGTTCCCTTCAAGAGAAATGAGAATTGATTTTGGGCTAGGCAGAATCATAATGAATTTAAACCATATCTCTGAAAAATGCCACATCTTCTATCATCACCTTCTTGACATTTTTGTATTGTTGGAATATTTAAAAAGAGAAGATAGTTTTCCTTGTGGTAACAGAGTACTATAGTGTTCACACCACACTTGGGTCTATTTTTTTATACTCACAGTACCTGAATAACAATGAATTCAGAACTGAGTAAAAAAAAAACGAACAATGTTACAGTGCTTTGGAACAGTTTATGCAATAATTGTGAATTAATTATTCCTTACCAGAGGACATTTTGACACATCCTTTTTGCTCCTCAGTCAATGTTATTTTTGTGATTTTCTGTGTTTGTACTGATCCAAGCTCTTAAAATTGCTTTATGTAAAATCCACAAATAAGTAATTGACTCTATTTGTAAGTGGTTAACTGTTCTTTTTTGTTAGTAGATATGAAGCTTTCTGAGAACTGGAATTCAAATATACCTCAGAGCACCAAGATGCCTATTGAATGCATGTTGTCTTTCTAAAACAACAAATTTTATTTCTTTTATTTGCAAAGACTTTAGAAAACTAAAGAACATTAATACCAAAGATATCGGCAAGCCATAAAGTATGAAGTAGAAATACTTAATACATATAAAGTTTCAAATGTCCCCAAACGCCATCAATTGATGTACCTGGAATCAGGTTTCCTTCTTAGAGGAAGTAATAAAGTGCTTTGGTAGTAATTCATGTGCCTCAGAGACAATAAACTTTCCAGTTTTAAATAGTTTAGAGTTTATCAGCTCCCTCAGATGTGTTTTGTTGTTCAATAGTGCCAAAACTTTCACCTTTTAATGTAATAGTTTGGATTTTCAAGGTATTGGACTCATTGTGGCTATGTCAACAACCAGAAATGTTCTGCATCTTTCTTCTTTTGTGGGTTCTCTCTTGCCTCTGATTCTTTATTTCTCAAACCTCCATAGTAAAATCTTAGGTTGATGTTGAATTACTTATTTCATTCTCTATGCTGCTTTGATGCCATGTATCACCTTAACATTTTCATTTTTGCTTTCAATTGCTGACTAAAAGGATCTAGGATTCTGGGATGCTTTTATTTCCTAGATTTCTTTCCTAATGGGAAGATTAAACTTTACCTCAGTAGACCTGAATTTGAATTTGAGTGCTGCTACTTACTACCTGGGTGACTTTGGACAGTGCATTTCAACTCTCTGAGTCAGTTTACTTCATGTGTAAAATGAAAAGAATGGACTATATCAATTAAATTATGATCCTATGATTTTCTCCTTTAAGAATTGATTTTGGCCCTACACGATATTAGTCCAATATAATAGACAATGGTATCATACTATTTCTAGAAAAGAAATGAGGATTTTAAGTCACAAAATAATTTTACAACCATTACTTTGTTCTTTTTAACTTGGGTGCAGTGGATAGAGTAGTCAGGAGTTTGAAAGATAGAGCCTGGAGTTTGAAACACTCATCTTCATGAGTTCAAATCTGGCCTCAGACACCTATTGGTTATGTGACTCTAGGAAAGTCACTTAGTGTTGTTTGCTTTGGTTTCTCATTTAAAAAAGGAATTAGTGAAGGAAACGACAAATGACTCCATTATCTTTGCCAAGAAAACCTCAAATGAGGTCATAAAGAGTTGGACACAATTGAAAAATGACTTAACCACTGCAACAAAATTTCTTTCTCAGTGTTTTGGGAGAAAAATCCAGGGTTAGAACTATGAGGGCCTGTAGAGGTCATCTAGCCCAATCCTATCCTTTTATAGGTGAGGAAAATGAGGCCCAGAGATCAGAAGTGATTTTGTCCAATAACACATAGAAGAGTCAGGATTTGACTCTGATTCCCTTGATTTCAAGTCCAACACTTTTGTCAGTGCATCACTCATCAGGAAAGAAAATCAGGAGACTTGATTGAATAGATCACTGTTTAAAAAACAATCATTCCCTCCACTGTGACAAAGCTAGGGAAATGAACCTTCTGTTGACCAACTAAAGTACTCAGATCCCTTTTAATTTTCTCCTGGTTTGACCAGAGGGGTCAGCTAAGAGACCAGCTGACATGATGATCCTAGACAATGGCAGTTTGGCTTTTCTGATAGACACACTTGGCTTCCACTATTCTCTTTCAAAATGTATAAAGAGCTTTAGGTACATTAAGGAAGTTTATGTATTCCTAGGTGCTTTTTTTAAAGTTCCCATCTTCATTTTGCCTGGTTTAGGTCATTAAATTTGAGCTTGTCCAGCTGAATTGTCTTTTGGAGTTTTAAAATCCCTTATGGACAGTGCCCAGATCCTTCAAACATCTGAATTTCTGGTTGCTCCTCAGCTGAGGAATACCATACTCTGTCTTACACATAAGACAAGGCAGAGGAAAAATTCTGATCTTGGTCATAAGTAACTCTCCAACGTTTCTCCTTGGGCTTCTTAAACGGCATCCACTGCACCACATATACAAAGCAAGATGATATTCCAACCAGTAGGGGAAAATCTACAATGACTGAAAACCATAGTCTTATCAATGAGGTGTCAATCCTCCTGAAACTTGCCTTTTATTCTGAGAAAACTTTAGGTAGCACTGGAGGATACATTTTATCAGAGTCAATGACCAAGCTCTTGGTCATAAGCCTTAACTTTCTGATCATTAACTCATGGTCTTAAAAGCATAAAGCTGAAAGTGACCTTAGAGGCCCTCTAGTCCAACTTTCTCAGTTTACTTATTTACTCTCCCTCTAGAATTGATAGTCCTGGAGACTTGGTGGCACTTTGGTTATATATAGGTGGGTCCACAGAGACTCATCCCAATATGTTTTACCCATCCCAATATATAATTTTAAACCCTTACTATCTGTCTTAGAAGCAATACTAAGTCTTGGTTCCTAAGCAGAAGAGCAGTAAGGGCAAGGCAATTGGATTTAAGTGACTTACCCAGGGTCTGAGTTCAGATTCAACCTCCTGTCTTTTGGCCTGGCCATCTGGTCACTGAACCACTAGCTGTTTTTCCTCCCCATCTCAAAGTTTCCCCCAATCCTATCAAGTCTCCATGACAACAACTCGGAAGTGAAAAGGGCTATATACAGATGAAGAAATTCATTTTTAGAGCAATTAATTGTCTTGCAAAAAAAGGTCACATAGGCAGGCAGGCAGGCAGGATTTGAAGTCAGGTCCTCTGATTCTATATCTATTACTCTTTCCACTATGCAACATGTCTTATCTACCATGTCTGAGCATCATCATCCTGTTTTCTTAGAGTTGGGATCATGTGTGGCAAGATCTCTCTCCCAGAACTTATATGAGAATTAGGAATAAATTTTGTTTATCACAGAAATGAAGTTGTCAAGATGTTGTTGTCCAGTTATGAGTCTTCATATGACTCAGACCACAGCTATCTATGAGGTTTTCTTGGCAAAGCTACTGGAATTGGTTTGCCATTTCCTTTTCTGGTGGATCCTTCTGAGATGTTCATGACCATACTAATAGGAATAGAGAAGAGTATCACTAGGCAAACAAAGATATGTGTGATGAGGAGGATGAATCCTGTCAATGTTGGAGACCCAAAATGAGAAAATGGAAATCTCATTTTGTTTTTGTCTTCATATTATCTTCCCCTAATGTGGTGCGTGGCATATATTAGGTGCTTGGGAAATTCTTACTGAATTTAATTGAAAGATATTTGGGTCTAGATCTGAGTCAGGTTAAGTCTAAGGTGGAGAAAGAAGGATTTTTCCTTCCCAGGGATCAATAATCCTGAAAGTAAAAACCCAAGGCTTGGTGAAAGTAGGAGTGAAATAAATGTGAAGGAAGGTTGAAAGCAATGACAAAAGCTTGAATTGTATGTGATATTGTGCCCAGCTGGGCTGAATCAGTAAGACCATGCATCTGTAGCTTAGTTGGTATGTATAGAGTTTGTGCTATGCTTGCTACTAAAATGGCAGATTTTAAACAGAAGATGAAAAGAGGGCTATGAAATGCAAGATGAATACAAGAGCATTGTATGGTTTTATAACAGTAGCATGAGGAGCTTTAAAATGCAGAAAGAACTGAGACTGGTGAGGAGAATGGAGAATAATAAATAAGTGTGAGTGTGGGTTTGGGAGGCTTCAATCTTTTTTTTAGAGAAAATCAGTATTCAAGAATGGAAAGAATATTTACGTGGGGAGGGTGGGATAATTGACAATAGAGAAAAGTAAGAATGGCTGTTTTCATTTTTTGTTCTCCTTACCAAGGAGATCAATCTGTACATTGGATTGGTAAAATAAAAATGCCTAATAAAAGTTGATATTCAAATAAAGGAGTGATAGTACTTAATTGCCCTGAAGGAATTAAAATCATATGGCCCAGATGAATTATGTCCTCTAGTGCTGAAAGACCTGGCAGATGTGATTGCTGAGCCATTGTCAGTGATGTTTGAAAGGTCATGGAAAAGAGAAAAGGCACTACAAGAATAGAGAAGGGCAAATGATATTCTAATTTGCAAACAAAAACAAAAGAGAAAAGAGTACAGATTCTGCAAACTATAGGATAATGTACTTGACTTAGATTTCTAGGAAAATTCTAGGAGGGATATTAAAGAGGTTATTTATTGAATATCTAGAAAAGGAAGTAATCATTTCAAACATCCAGCATTACTTCATATCAACGTCAGGTTTGACAAACCTTAGTTCCTTTTTTGACTCAATAGACTAATAGCTTAGTAGATGAAAGGAATCCTGTTCATACAACTTACCTAAATTTTAGCAAAACTTTTGACAAAGTATTTTATACTTCTGGAGAAGATACAGACACATTGATTAGATCATAATACTGTTGGTTGGATACAGAATTGGTTGTGTGACTTAACTCAGAGACATCTTTAATGACTCAATGACAACATAGTAAGAAGTCTCCAATGGAGCATTCTAGAGATCTACGCTTGTCCCTGTTGCTGTTTCGTACTTTTGCCAATAACTAGAAAACCTGGAACAATGGGTTTATGTCAGAAAAAATTCCTATCAAGTAGAGATCTCCCAAAGTGGGATAGACTTGCCTTTAGAGGTGGCATCCCCTTCTTAAAGATCTTAAAGTAGAGGAGAGATGACTGCTTGAGTATGGTAGACTGGAGATTCCTTTCATGTATGGGTTGGATTTGATGGTGGCTAAGGCCTCTCTAATTCTCAACTCTATGATTAAATAGCTAAGTGTATTATGTAGGAGTGCACACCATCAGAAAGGAATAATTCAGGAATAATAATAGCCAGCAGTTATATGGGGCAGCTAGGTGACACAGCGAATAAAGTGCTACTCCCAGAGTCAGGAAGATTCTTCTTCCTGAGTTCAAATGTGGCCTCAGACACTTACAAGCTATGTGTCCTTGGGCACACTACTTAAACCAGTTTACCTTAGTTTCCTCCTCTGTAAAATGAGCTAGAGAAGGAAACAACAAACCACTCCAGTATCTTTGCCAAGAAATCCCCAAATGGAGTCATGAAGAGTTGGATACACCTGAAAAATGGCTGAACCCCAACAAAAGCAGTTATATAGTGCTTTAAAGGTTTATGACATGCTGTATGTTAATTCCTCTGTTTATCTTAGCAAATAGATTCCCAAGTATTTTATGTTTAGAGTGATTTTAAATGAAATTTCTCTTTTTAATTCTTGCGAATGGACTTTTTTGGTAATATATACAAATGCTAATGACTTATGTGGGTTTGTTTTGTATCCTGCAACTTTGCTAAAGTTATTATTTCAACTAGGTTTTTGGTTGATTCTCCAGAATTTTCCAAGTATACCATCATGTCATCTGCAAAGAGTGATAGTTTAGTTTCCTCATTGCCTACTTTAACTCTTTTAATTACTTTTTCTTCTCTTACTGCTAAAAGCTAACATTTCTATCACAACATTAAACAATAGTGATGATAATGGACATCCTTGCTGAACTCCTGGTCTTATTGGGGAAGTTTCTAACTCATTCCCATTGCAGATGATACTTGCTGATGGTTTTAAATAAATACTACTTATTAATTTAAGGAAAGGCCCTTTTACTCTTATGCTTTATAATGTTTTAAATCTGACTGGATATTGTATTTTGTTGAAGGCTTTTTCTGTAGTTATTGAGATAATCATGCAACTTCTGTTAATTTGGTTCTTGATATGGTCAATTATGTGGATGGTTTTTCTAATGTCAAACTAGCATGCAATCCTGGTATACATCTCACTTGGTCATAGTGAATAATCCTTGTGATGACTTGTGGTAGTCTCTTTGCTAGTATTTTATTTAAGATTTTTGCATCTATGTTCATTAAGGAGATTGGTCTGTAGTTTTCTTTCTCTGTTTTTAGTCTTCCTAGTTTAGGAATCAGTACCATATTTGTGCCATAAAAAGAATTTGGCAAGACTCTTCCTTTGCTTATTTTGTCAAATAGTTTGTATAATATTGGGATTAATTGTTCTTTAAATATTTGATAGAATTAATTTATGAATCCCTCTGGCCCTGGGGATTTTTTCTTAGGGAGTTCATGATGACTTGTTCAATATATTTTTCGGAGATGGGATCATTTAAGTATTCTATTTCCTCTTTTGTTAAACTAGGCAGTTTATATATTTTATAAATATTCATCCATTTCACTTTGATTGTCAGATTTATTGTCATATAATTGGGCAAAATAGCTCCTAATGATTGCTTTAATTTCCTCTTCATTGGACATGAATTCTTTTCATTTTTGATCATGATAATCTGATTTTCTTCTTTCCTTTTTTAAATAGAATTAACAAATACTCTATTTTATTTGTTTGTTTTTTTCTCTCATAAAACCAACTTCTAGTTACTTTCATTTTTTAAAAATTTTACTTTGATTTTTAGGAATTTTAATTTAATCATTAATTGGGATTTTTAATTTGTTCTTTTTCTAGTTTTTTTTTTGGTTGCATGCCCAATTCATTGATCTGCTTTTTCTCTATTTTGTCAATATAAGTATTCAGAGTTATACATTTCCCCCAAGTACTTTTTTGACTGTGTCCCATAAATTTGGATAAGTTGCCTCCTCATTGTCATTCTCTTTAATGAAATCGATCATTTCTATAATTTGTTCTTTGACCCATTCCTTTGGAAGAATTAGATTATTTAGTTTCCAATCAATTTTAATTTGGCTTTCCATGAACCTTTATTGATTATGCTTTTTATTGCATTATGATCTGAAAATGTTGCATTTATTATTTCTGCTTTTTGTTGTGAAGTTTGCTTTAGTACATTGTCAGTTTTTGTATATGTACCATATGCTGCTGAAAAGAAGGTATATTCCTTTTTATCTCCAGTCATTTATCTGCAGTGATCTATTAAATTTAATTTTTCTAGAATTTCATTCACTTCCTTTACATCTTTTTTTTTTTAGATTTTAAAATTAGATCTATTTAGATTTACCTAGGTGAGAGGGGAAGGTTGAGGTCTTCCCCTAGTATAGTTTTACTATCTATTTATTCCTTAAGCTTGGTTAGTTTCTCCCTTAAAAATTTGGAGGCTAAACCATTTGGTGCCTATATGTTAAGATTTGATATTACTTCATTGTCTATACTGTCTTTTATCAAGATGTAATAGTCTTTCTTATCTCTTTTAATTAGATCTATTTTTACTTTAGCTTCGTCTGAGGTCATGATTGTTCTTCCTGTTTTTTTTTTTCTCAGTCAAAGCCTGATAGATTCTGCTATAGCTCCCTACCTTTACTCTTTGTGTGTCTACTTTCCTCAAATATGTTTCTTTTAAACGATGTATCATAGGATTCTGTTTTTTAATCCACTCTGCTATCTGCTTCCATTTTATGGAAGAGTTCATCCCATTTACATTCACAATTATGATTACCATCTGTGTATTCCCCTTTATCTTGTTTTCCCCTTTTAAGCCTGCACTTTCTTCTTTTTTCTCTCTCCACATAAGTGTTTTGCTTTTAGCCACCTCCCCCCACCCCGTTTCTTCCTTCCTTATATTCCTCCCTTTCCACTACCACCTATCTTATTCCCTTTCTACTTCTCTATAGGGTAAGATAGGATTCTGTATTCTAATGAGTCTGGTTGTTATTCCCTCTCTGAGCCAATTCTGATCAGAGTTAAGGTTTAAGCATTACCTGTTATCACCCTCCTACTCCTCCTTTAGATGATATAATTTGGGCCTCTTTAGATGATATAATTTACCCCCATTTTACTTCTGTCTTCCCTTTTTTCTCAGTGCAATCCTCTTCTTCACCCCTTGGGTTTCTTTTTTGCCTGTCATCCTAAACAGTGCATTTCTACAATCTTTGTCTAGAATAATTCTTATAACTACTATGATAATGATAAAAATTTTAAGTCACAAATATCATCTTTCCATGAAGGAATATAAACAATTTGACCTTATGAGTCCTTTAAAGTTTTTTCTTATTTACTTTTTAAACTTCTCTTGTATCTTGTATTTGGACATCAAGTTTTCTGTTTAGGTCTGGTCTTTTAATCAGGAATGCTTGGAAATCTATTTTATTAAATCTATTAAATACCGTTTTCTCCCTGAAAGAATATAGTCAGTTTTGATGGGTAGGTGATTCTTGGGTATAAATCCAGTTCCCTTGCCTTCCAGAATATTGCATTCCAAGCCTTTTGATCCTTCAATATAAAGCTGCCAAATCCTGTGTAATCCTGTCTGTGGTTCCATGATATTTGAATTGAGCAGTATTTTCTCCTTGGCTTTAGAGCCCTTTAACTTGGCTATAATATTCCTGGGAGCTCTCATTTGGGGATTTATTGTTGAGGGTGATCTGTGGATTCTTTCAATCTCTATTTTATTCTCTTTTTCAAGAATATCTAGGCAGTTTCTTTGATAATATTTGTATTGTGATGTCTGGGTTTTATTTATTTTTTTGTTATGACTTTTATCTAGTACAATAATTCTTAGTTTATCTCTCAAGAATCTCTTTTCCAGACCAGGTGTTTTTTCAATGGGATTTTAAAATATTTTCTTCCATTTTTTTCTTCTTTGATTTTTTTTTTGTTTCTTGATGTCTCAAGAAGTCATTAGCTTCTTCTATTTACCCAGTTCCAATTTTTAAAGAATTATTTACTTCTTTGAGCTTTTGAACCTCCTTTTCCATTTGGTCAATTCTACTTTTCATGGAACTTTTCTTCATTGGATTTATGTGCCTCTTTTCCCATTTAACCAATTTTCCTTTTTAAACAATTATTTTCATTTTTGTATTACTTTCATTTATTTCCCCCATTTTTTTCTATTTCCCATTTTTCTTTGAAGTTTTGTACGTGGCTTCTTTAATCTCACTATTCCCTACTAAGTCTTTGCCTTACTTTTCTTTGTCTCCATAGAAATTTTCTATGGTTAGGCATTTCTATTGATGTTTGCTCATTTTTCCCACCTTTAATTTTTTTTTTACTTTTATCATAAAGGTAGGCCTCATTCTCATGGCAGAGGGATATACTCCCTTAAACTTCAATTTTTCCTTGCTGCTGCCCTCTAGTTCTGGTTTTCTCTGAGTTTCAATTCTTCAATATGGTATGATGGCCTGTGGGGTGAGAGCTCTTGGAGTTGCTGATTCAATCTCTTCTAGGGGTTTCTGATAGCTTTCAAGGCTTGGAGCACTGTGAGCTACTTTGCCCTGGTGACTGGGGGTTTCACCAGAGGCTTGAATAGGCCAAGCAACATAGACTTATGGGCCTCATTGCAGGCTTGTTCCAGAGCTTGAGACTTAACGGGGTGAGTGTAGGGGGTTCTTGTACTGACTGAGGTAGGGTCCCATGGTCTTGAAGTTGTTTTGTGCCTAGGTTCAGAACCCAGTGCAGTAGGTGGTGGGTGGGAGGCTTGTACTCCTCTGTGCACAGTTTTACTTCTAAATCCCCTCTTCATCCCATAAAATAGACCATCTCTGCCTACCTTTCAAGTTGTCTTCTGCATAAGAGTTACTCCATCGTCTTGTTGATTCTGTGATTCCAGTATTTGTTTTGAGGAACTATTTTACGTTTGCTTTGAGAGGATTTTAAGATCAGTTCCAATTTTCTGTGCTACTCTGCTATCTTGGCTCCCCCCTTCATCAGATTGTGTTCTAAGAAAGGAAAGAATGACTATGGTTCTGGCAGCATGATCATTTTATGGGAAACCATTGTCTTGTGAGGGATAGAGTAAGAAGTTTCCCAATAGGTAACAGAAACAGCCAAGGATTCTTCTGTTTGAGGAATACTCAGGACTTCATTTTATCATTAAACTCCCAGTCAGTTTTTATTAAATTCAATGAATAGAACTTATGCTTCATCTTCATGAACACTCTTTGCTTTAGGGTGGATGATAGTTCTTTTGCCAAGAAAGAAATTAATTATTGTAGTAGGTTGTGTCTTAATGAGGGCAACTAAGTGGCACAGTGAATAGAATGCCAGTCTTAGAGTCAGGAAACATCATTCAAATCTAGTCCCAGATTCTTACTAGCTGTAAAACCCTAGGTGAGCCAGTTACCATGTTTGATTCTTTTTTTTATGTGTAAAGTTAACTGGAGGAGAAAAGGACAAGCCATTACCATATTGTAAATCTTGAAATTTCTCAGACTTGTGAATGTTAAAAATTTCCCCATCGGGGAATTCTCAATTGGAACAATTCCCTACTGGTAACATTCCCCATTTTGACTGTGAGAACTCGCCGTACTTAAGACTGCTTTAGGGGAGAAAACTCCTTGCTAAACAATGAAAGTACTTGGACCCATGCTTATGATGAGGCAAGGAGTTCTTTGAGCCATGCCTGTTTTTAGAATTGATACAATGGGATGCTAGGTACCTATAAAGGTCGGGCAACTTGTAAACTTGCCAGGAGCAAAGAGGTGAAAACTTATTCAGACTTACTGAGGGGATTAGTTGACCCAGCAGTGTTTTTAGAATGGGTTGTCCTTTGGAAAACATCTACTGTGATTGGTAGATGTAAGGACTTAGGGGAGGTGACATAGGAGAAAACCCCCTATATAAAAAAAAAGCAGAATCTCTTGAAAGAAATCCTTTTGGAGGATCTCTGATGAGGATCGCTTGGGAAGAATCTCTTGAGAGAGGCTCTGGAGAAGGGAAGCTCTTGGAGAACAATCTCTAAGGAAGTCTCGCTGGAGCTCCTCTGAGGGGATTCTGTTCCTTTGGAGGCTCTGGAGAGAGGCCCTTTGAAACAGTCTCTGGCTGGATCTCTCTTTGAGGAGGACTCTGGCTGGAACTCTCTCTGGTGAAGTCAGCTGATATGGAGCTGGCCTGGTGTCACTAGAATCCTTGCTTAGACAGACCTTGTGGTGAGTGATAAAAGACTAACTGACTGATCTCTCTCTCTTAAGACTCAGGTCTAGGCCATGTTGGCTTAAGGCCCTTCATACTTATTCCTTTTTTACTCTTTCTCTCTTTCTTTAATTCCTCATTGTATTATTAATTAAAAATCTCTATAAAACCCAGTTGACTTGGGTATATTCAAAATTGGGAATATATTCCCTGGCGACCACCTTATATTTGATTTAAAAACCAAGACACTGTAGTGAAACATATTTTCTGAGGTCAAATTTACTCACCCACTCTTATATCTATCACAATTTATATCTTCCACTATTTTACTCACTACAGTTTGTCTCCAAATCTTTTAACTGCCACAGTTTATGGCAGACAACCATTTTAATTATTACAATATCTGTGCCAAGAAAAATCCAAATGGGGTCATGAAGAATGGGACATGACTGAAAAATGACAATAATAAAGTGTCTGGCCTCAAGTATTGTATTTTCACTAAAATAAAATTTGCAACACATTTCACAGATTGAGCAGATCTAATTCTAAAATCAAGGAGTCCCAGAGGCCTTTTGGTTATATCCACATTGGTTTTTACCTCAATTGTTGATGCATCTTTCTTGAATTTAGCCTACTTCAGTCTACATGCTGCTTCCTATGGTTATGTTATTTGTCTTCAGCTCCTTCCCTCTTTGGTTTTGCCTTGTCCTATCTAACAATTACTATTTCAGAGCAGGCTACAATTCTTTGAGCAATGAGATGATCTTTAGAAGTGGTTGGTTTACAGGATTTTAATCTTGCCAAATGCTTTGGAATGAGGCTAATTATGTGTGTGTGTGTGCATACACGCGTGCATACACATGTGCATGTGTGTATGTGTAATTATGAACGACAAGAAATGTGGCAAGGTCCTTTGATCCAGCCATACCACTACTGCATTTGTATCCCAAAGAGATAATAAAGAAAAATATTTGTACAAAAATATTTATAGCCATGCTCTTTGTGGTGGCAAAAAATTAGAAAATGAAGGAATGCCCTTTGGTTGGGGAATGGCTGAATAAATTGTGGTATTTATTGATGATGGAATACTATTGTGCTCAAAGGAATAATAAACTGGAGGAATTCCATGTGAAATGGAAAGACCTCCAGGCATTGATGCAGAGCAAAAGGAGCAGAACCAGGAGAACATAGTTACACAGAGATGGATACATGATGGCACAATCGAATGTAATGGGCTTCTCTACTTGCAGCAATGCAGGGCAATCCAGAGGAATTTATAAGAAAGAACACTATCCACATTCAGAGAAAGAACTGTGGGAATAGAAACACAGAAGAAAAACATTTGGTAGATCACGTGGTTTGATGGGAATATGATTGGGGATGTTGACTTTAGTTGATCATTCTATTGCAAATAGTAATAATATGTAAATAGGTTTTGAACAACAATACATGTAAAACCCAGTGGGATTGCTTGTCAGTTACAGGAGGGGGAAGGGAAGAGTGGTGGGGGAAATCACAAATCATGTAACCATGGAAAAATATTCTAAATAAATAAATAACTTATAAAAAAAAGAAAAAAAATGTGGAAAGGCAATATGTAGTCTTAATGATTGCTGTAGCCTTATCATTATCAAATAATATTTATTAAGCTTCTACCATATGCCTCATGCTGGATTGTCATGGGTCATCGCATTGCTTATTGGGGCTTATTGGTTCTCATGGTGCTAGGTCTACATTTCCATTTTTTTAAACTTTGTATAGTATCTCCTCATTTTGATGGCCTGTTGTAGCTACTAGATTTTTTTTTTTTGGTTTTGCCTAGATATTTTGTATTAGCTTCTGTGTTAGATTTATGAGTCAAAGTCACAAAGGAAAGAAAAATTCATGCAACCAACAGGACGAGTATCTTTTAAGTACCAAAGCAAGAGCAGGAGAGTATGTGGTATATGACATGGGGGAAGCAATCTGTGTGAAAAGTCTCTCAAATGGGTATAATGCCCTCCCAACACCTGGAGGAAAAAGAAAGAAACAAGCTTTCAAAGAGATGTCCAAGAGGCTTCTTTCAAGTTCAATTCAACAGACACTGATTAGATTCTTACTATGTGTAAGGTATTATGATAGGCCCTTGGCATGCAAAGAAAATAAATGCCCATGAAATTGTACCTGCTCTCTGGGGGAATATGATATGAAGATATAAATAAATACAAAGTAGGAGAGGGAGGCAGCTATGTGGCACAGAAGATAGAGCCCTGGACCTGGAATCAGGAAGAATCTTCTTTGTTAGTTCAAATCTGATCTCAGATATTTATTAGCTGTGTGACTCTGGGCAAGTCACTTAACCCTATTTACCTCCATTTCCTCATCTGTAAAATGAGCTGGAGAAGGAAATGGCAAATTGCTCAGGTATCTTTGCCAAGAAAATCCTAAATGGGGTCACCAAGGGTCAGACAGGACTGAAATGACTCAACAACAGTAGAGGGAGAGTGACAGGACCTCTGGCCTCACTTGTACAAGGAACTTCTGATGAATAACTTCCTCTACCAATATAGGTTGGCATATTCTCAGCAATCTGAAGTCTTTGAGTGGTTAAATGATTTGTTCAGGGTCACACAACTGATTTTTGTTAGAGGAAGAACTTGGACCTAGGTTTCCTGGTTTCTCAGACAGCTTTTGATCTGCCATTCTATGCTGTCTTTCAAATATAGGCAGAAACACCTCCCCACCTCCTTACATACTTTTTGTTATTCAGTCATTTTGGTGCTGTCTGATTCTTGGTGACCTCATTGGGAGTTTTCTTGGCAAAGATACTGGAGTGGTTTGCCATTTTCCTCTCCAGTTTATTTTACAGATGAGGAAACTGAGGCAGATAGGGCTAAATGATATGCCTAGGCTCACACAGCTAATAAGTGTCTGAGATCAGATTTGAACCCAGGCCTGACTCCAGGCCTTGACTTCTATCCACTGTACTGCTGGCAAAGAAATTCTGAGAGGTAGATAGCCTTGACAACTGGAGAGATCAGAAAACACCTCCTACGGGAAATGGTTCTTGTGCTTACTTTAAAGAAAGCCAAAAATTCTAAGAGGAAGAAGTAAGGACTGAGTGCATCCCATAGAAGGGGAACTGATGATTTGTGTCAAAACTTGGAAACAAGGGGTGAATGTTCTGCACTGGGAACAGCGAGTAGGTTAGTCTGACTAGCATGGAAAGTATGTGATAGAAAAATGGGAGTGCTTTAAACCTTAGACTGAGGATTACCTGATGGTTGTCTAATTGGAAGCAGAGTTTAGTTAGCAATGGATGTGACTTTTAGACTTCTCTGAGTTTCTGATTTGAGGACATTCATAGTGCTGTATGATCTAACATGATGTCCCTCTTTCTTCCTTCACCCTTGCTTTGCTCCATACACAAAGTAAAAAAAAAATCACACCGGATCCATTAGGAAAGCATTTTAGAAAAGGTTCCTTTAAACTTAGTCTCACCAGACAAATCCCATATCTGTTTGCTACTCAGGATTCCAACAGTCGAGGGAGCATTAGAAACAAGAAGGGAATTAATCTGAACTTCTCTTCAGGCAACCAAGTAAAATGTTTATGCTTTATATTACAAAGATGCTGACTTTCAGCTCAATAACATCCCAAGTTCATAGACTTTTAGGTTCATAGTCCTAGAGCTGGAAAGGACTTTCCATTCCATCTAGTCCAACCCTCTGATTTTAAATATGAGTACTTTGAGGCTATTTTTAGTCACAGGAGGGATTCTAATGATCCAACCCTTCCATTTTACAGATGAAGAAAATGAAGCCTGGAGAACTGAAGTCACTTGCTCAGGGCCACTCAGCTAAGTGAGTGACAGACCTTTAGGAATAGAAGTCATCTGGCTCTGAGTCCCCAGCTTTTCCCACTAAAATGTTCTACCTCTAAGTCTGAGGAACTTTCTGAGTCACAGAAACAATGTTAAACAGCCAAGTCTCTTTTTGTACCTTTTCCTGGATCTGCTATCAGAGTTGGATGACCTCCACAGAACAGGCTGGGCACATTTCCACCATGGCAGACATTCCGGGAATAGCAGGCACCTGCAACGCTCACACTGCCCCTTCCATAAATGTATCACAAGTTATTGCACAGGCAAGCAGAGTGTCAGATTTAAGGCTACATGGTATAAATGGTGGAAATCATGTTCATTTGGGATTTAGCAGACCTGGATCCTAATGCTGTTTTTGTCACTATTTAGCTGCATGACTTTAGGCAAGGTATGTTCGGAATATCCCCTCCAGGGCTAATTCCTTGATTCCCACTTCTGTTGGCATAAAGGGTCTGTCTCTAGAAGGTAGCTGTCTGCTTTGGCTCAAGGGTTCAGGATAGCCCCCTAAGAGTGTTGGGCTTCCAGTACTGCCACTCATGAGCACCCAATTGCTTACCAGATAGTCTTAATTAGCTAATTAAAAAGGTATTTGCTAATGTGTATACCAAGACCAATGATTAAAGAAATAATTTCCCCAAACTGGGGAAATTGTACACACAAGTTCCCTAGGAAGAGTGGGTTCAAACATACGGAAATACACATGTAGGAAACATGTGGCAAAGGGGTAACATAGCCCTGGTTACTAGATGGCTTTTTCTTTTTGCATGGAGACATCATGAGGTTCCTTTTACATATAGCTCTCTCGGTGGTGCTCCGAGGACTTTTGCCTTTGTAGCATTCTCTTCTTGGTGGGTCAATTTTGTCCAAGTATGCCTCTTTCCTTAATGTAAATATGGCTGTGAGCCACTACTTTTTTTTGGAAACCACTACTTTTTTGCTAATGGAACTTGTTCAAGATACCAGTCCCCTCACTGATGGGCTCTCCAAGTCTTCTGATTTTTCATAATTTATAAGTTTGTGCCTGTTCAATGGGAGGACTGCCTGCTTGCCCCTCCCTCTGTTCCCTACCCTAGAACAATTCCTTCCCAGGAGTGCTTCACCACTGACTTCTGCCACAACCCAACTGACCAGCTTTAAACTAGCTTGCTGTTTTTATATATAACTCTATAGTACATGACTAATTCTCTTAAACCAATCTTAAGATATTTCCTATGTGGTATCCATTGGCAGAATGCTCACATAGTCCTTTTATATTGATTAAGGACTTATTTATGACTGTTTTATTTTGATTGATTAATTAAAATGCATTGGTCTCCTGTGCTTAATTAAAGTGGGGTGAATCTCTACTCTTGTGTATTATCTCTCTGGGCTTGGATTACACATCTGTACAGAGAGGGATTTGGACAAAATGATCTCTAAGGTTCCTTCCATCTCTAAATTTAGAAAGGCATCAAAGAGTACATAAGCTCAGCTCTTACTCCTCCTCCCCCAATGAGAAGTATTTCCTGATTTCCCCAGCTGGTAGTGCCTTCCCTCTTTAAATCAATGTCAGTTAGTCAATAAACATTTATTAAATTCCTACAGTGTGCCAGGCTCTGTGCTAAGCTAGGGAGATACAAAGAGAGGCAAAAAAAAGTTCTCTGTTCTTGAGGATGTCATTTAACATGAGCATAATCTAATGGGAGACATGTACTTCATATATATTTATATATATATATATATATACATATATACATATATATATGTACATCTTATTTCCGTCATCAAATCTAAGCCTTTTTAAGGGCAAGATCTGTTTCATTGTTATCTTTGCACCCCCATCTCCTAGCCTAGTGTCTGACACATTCTAGGTACTGAATAAAAGCTGATTGATTGATTGATTACTAGACTTGAAATCAGTAAGACATAGATTTGAATATTACTTCTTACCAAATTAGTATTTTGGCAAATCATTTAATCTCTGAGCCTTGATTTCTTTGTCTGTACAATATCTATATTGTTTCCCTCAGAGGATTTCCATGAGGCTCAATTGTGAAGGTCTATTGCTAAGTTTAAAGTGTTGCATAGAAGCCAGTTGTTCTTATAATGAGGTTTTTATTAAATTCTGTCAGGCATTAGACTACTGTGGCAGACTGATTCTGATTCTCTGTGTCCTAAAGCCACTTTGTAATTTCTCATTCTATGGGTAACCCAAACAAAAGGATTCGGACTTGAAAATCAACCAACGAATGTCCATCAAATGCCTATTCTGGTCTCTGAACTTTGTTAGGTTTGTAGAGAGGTGTAGAGATGTGTAGGATGCAGAAATGTTCCTGTGGTTCTCCAGAAACTTACAGTATACTTCAAGAAAGACGTCTATTCTGATACAATGATGAATAACACAAAAGACAGAACAAAACAAGGCAGAATAGCTAGATGGCACAGTAGGAATGGGGCTGGTTTTGGAGTCAGGAAGACCTCACTGTATGACCTGGGCAAGTCAATTAGCTCAGCTTCATTTTCCTCATCAGTAAAATGAAGAGGCTGGACTCAAAGGTTCTTTCTAGTTCTAGATCTATGAATCACAGTGAGATCACTTGTGTAAAGTGCTTTGCAAAGCTTAAAGCATTATATCCTTTCTAACCATTATTATGGTTAGAATGATTATAATAGAATTGAGAGTGTAAGTATACTTCTTAAAAACTGAAAAATGTTCTATAACCTCAGAGAAAAAGGAGATCAATATGATTAAAGGATGAAGAGCCAGGAGGGACCTAGAGGGTATCTAGTCCACCTCTCTTGTTTTTCAGATTCAGAAACCAGAGGAAGCAATCACTTGATTAAATAAAAGCACAAAGATGGTAAATAGCAGAGAGGATTTGAACCCAGCTCTAAAACAGTGTTTGACCCCATAGTAGACACTTAATAAATTTTATATATTGATTAATTTCAAATCTAATTTTTTTCTATTGAACTATTGGGGCAGAACTTAAGTTTGACCTGGAAGTTTCTAGTACCACAGCTAGGTAGGTATTCTATAATTTATAAGAACTCATGGAAATGATATAACATTTTGAGGGAATTCCTTAATTTTTCTTCTAATCCAATTGGATATCTTCTCTTCACAATGAGTTTAGAGTTCTCCTCACCTCTTTGGGGTATTATTAAAAATTCAATGTTTAGTCTATGATTCAGTACAATAAAAATACTAAGTATTTACTACATGCAAGGTACTGTATTATGAGCCTATGCATTGGAAACACATATTGTACACTTTTAAGGCAATTGCACTTTTTTTGCATTTAGTTATTTTTCTTTTTTCCCCCTTAAAACCTTTATCTTCCATCTTAGAATTAATACTGAGTATTGGTTCCAAGGCTGAAGAGAAATAAGGGCTAGGCAGCTAGGTCAGATTTGATCCCAATCATAGCTGTACCCTTCCTCCCTTTAAAAAAGGTATTTAATGGACAACTTAAGATGAGAGCAACTGCTAAACAGAAGTCTGAAAGGTAAAATCTTATGGAAATTCTAGCTAATGAGGAACACTTGTGATTTGTTCTACAGAAGCCTTTGATGTGGTTTTTTTCTCTTGCATCCCTGTCTTTCTGGTCACAGAAGTTTAGAGAACCCTGATCCTTCCTCCCTTGAATGGAAGGCTAAAAACTTGTCAACAGCAGCATCAAGAATGTCTCGCTTCTCATGTGGCAGGTGCTTTTAATGTCATTGTTGGAGGGCCTGAAACACCCACTGTAACTCCACTCCTACTCACACCCGGTGACAGGAATTGTACTCAAAAGCTTTTGACAAAGCCGATGAATTTAGAAACAGCTTCTTGTCACCCTGTGTCTGAGGCAACACTGATGAAAATTGGCTTCTTGATGCATCCTTGAATAGATCTTTTCTTACTGGTCTTCCACATTTCTCCATCACCCCCAAGGATAGTAGATATTCTCCATTATAACCATATATATTTGATGAAAAAAAAAATAAAGAGAATTCTCCCAGGTAACTAAAATTTCTTCTTGATAGACTAAAGGCTAAGACCACTGAGTTATATAAATGGAATGGAGTTGAATAATTTCAGCACCGATTCAGATTTTCCAACTTTTTTTCATCCTGACCTAGAAATGGGGATTGGTATACTATTAGATAATTCTCATTGTAGGGAAACCCAACTCCTTTCCTTTACTTCAGATGAGTTCAAGAGGATCACTGAAACTCCCTAGTGCAGCTAGATGATGTTGGGAATAGAGCACTGTACTTAGAGTCAGTGAACTCAGTGATTCCGAATTCAAATTTAACCTCAGACATTTACTATCATGTGGGATTTTGAATGACTCAATTAACCTCTGTTAACTCACTTTCCTCAACTGTAAAGTGGGATTATAATGGCCCTTACTTCCTAGAGGCTTTGTAAGGATCAAATGAAATAGCATTTATAAAACACTTTATAAACCTTAGACATATAAATACTAGAACCTAGTGAAGCACTTCAACTCCTGCCTGCCATTTTCACTGAGTTAATACTGTCTCTTTTCAGAAGACTTGGAAGCCTGACCAGATTTAGTTTTGACCTTTCCAAATAGTTAATGAAAGATAAGAATATATGTGAGCATTCACTATCAGAGATCTATTTTGTTCCTACTACTGATGTCCCATGGCACTTGTGACACTTATGCAGATATATTTAACACAGGGAGGAGGAAAAAATTAAAGGGTCAAAAAGATAATATAACATGATTTAATACATGCATATATTACTAAAATATTATATATTACATAATGCTATTGTGTTATTATATTCTTGTTCCATTATTTCTCTTTCCTCTGCTAAAATATAATATAATATAATTATGCCACACATTATGCTGTACTGTTTTTGTTTCTTTAAATTTTTTTCTCTTTCCTGTGCTAAATATATTTGCATAAGCATCACAAGAAACATAGGACATCAGTAGCAGGAGCAAAATAGATCTCTGATATATTATTTTATAAAAAGTGATGTAATCAATATAATACAATCCTTCTTTATGGCTGACTTTTGGGATAATAGATTGAGAACAAACTCTTGTTGCTTCATCTTCCTCCTTAGGTTCTTCAAGGTCTTTGAGTAGAATTTGAATGACACAGGTCAGAAAAGCTGATTTGGGGAGTAAATACGTTCAAGTGAAAACAGTCAGAAAAACTTATCCTCTATTATGTCCTTATGAGTTTACATAGATGATTGTTGACTACTTTTAATCATGACATCTAAAATAGATAGAAAAAGGAGTTGAGTCTGCCAGAAAGACTAGTTTGATGATTACACAAGATCACAAAGCTAGCAAGTAATAGAACTGTGATTCCAACCCTTGGTGTACAAATCCAACCTTCTTTCCTCTACACCATGGTTTCCTAACCTTGTGCATGTGTGTTTGTGTGAAGGACCCCTTTGGCAATGTGGTAAAGTCTATGGATTCCTTCCAAGAAAAATGCTTTTGAATGCATAAAAAATTAATAACATTACAAAGGAAACCAGTTATATGGAAATAAAGTGGCAATTTCTTTCCCATCCAAATCTATATATTGCCTGAAATCTATGGATATAAACCATATCTGGAGTTCATATCCATTTGGAGTCTGTGGACCCTGGATAATAACCCTTGTTTAATACCATGCTGTCTCTGTTAATGAGGCCATTTGTTTACAGTAAACAACAATCAAAATTTGGCTATGTCCTACTCTCTTTATCCCTTCTTTTTTTGCTTGAGCTCAAAGATTAGTATCCATTTTATTTAACAAGAATCTTTTACATTTTGGTTTTGAAAGAAAAAGTAAACAGAACCCCATTCTTTTATTTCCTCCCTCTGGTTTCTTGGGCTGCCAAAATTTCTTTCTGTCTAGATGATCCCTTTTTTGGTTTGTTTGTTGATATTCAAGCCATACTTAGTAGCTTGCTCTTACTAACAGCTAGATGGTGAATATAGTGATGAATTTTTGGAATTAGGATAGACTGGATTTCAAATCCTGCCTCAGACAATCTGTGTGACTGAGTGAATCATTTAATCTCCTTCAATCTCATTTTCCACAGTTGTGAATTGAGGTGGTTGGGCCTGATAGTCTCTAAATTCCCTTCAAAATTAAAATCTATGATTTCTTCTTCTATATACCATGCTTTCATTCAATAGAAGGGCAGGTAGGTGGCAGAGTGGCAGGAAATAGAGGGCCAGGCTTGCAGTCAGGAAGACTTGCATTCAAATCTGGCCTCAGACACTTATTGGTTTGTATGTCCCTGGGCAGTCACTTAAGTGTGTTTGTCTCAGTTTCTTCACCTGTAAAATGAGTTGGAGAAGGAAATGGCAAGTCACTCCAGTATCTTTGCCAAGGAAATCCAGGTGGGGTCATGAAGAATTGGACATTACTGAACAACTTAATTTAATAATAATTTTCCCTCTTGGTGTGAGACCTTTGATTATTAATGTACAGTTTTGTTCTGTGACATTACTTTTCCATCAAATTAATGCAATCTGAGGTCTCATGAAGAGAGACATAACATCATCAAAGTTGGAAGACATGAGGTAAAGTCAAAGAATAACATCAAAGAATAAGGTGAGAATCAGAATATTTCAGATTATGTCTAGGACATATGTTCAGTTCTAGGTGCCATATTTTTGAAAGAGTACCTATAAGCGAGAGAGCATACAAAGAAGACCACCAGGATAATGAAAGACTTCTAGTTCCAGTAATATGAGGAAATGAAGGAACAGGGGTTGTGGCTTAAGTTTAGTAGAGGACAAAAAATTGTGTTCAAGATTTCAAAGGCTTGTCAAGTGGAGAAGGATTATAGATTTATTCTGTTTGACCTCAGAGGGCAAAGCCAAGAACAATTGAAGTGGGAGAAGGGTAAGAGACAAGTTGCAATGAAGTATATTTAGGCTTGATGTCAGGAAATAGTTCTTAACACTCAGAGTTGTCCAAAAGTTGAATAGGCAACCTCAGGAATAGTAGGTTCTCTCTTATTAAGTCATTTTTTTCATGACCCTCTTTGGGAAAAAAATCTTGACAAAAATACTGGAGTGGTTTGCCATTTCCCTTCTCTAGCTGATTTTACAGATGATAAAACTGAGGCAAAAAGGGTAAGTGATGTGCCTGGGGTCATACTAGCTAGTAGGTGTCTGAGGCAGGATTTGAACTCCTGAAGACAAGTCTTCTGGCTCCAGGTCTGAGATCTATCCACTGCACAGCCACCAAGCTGTCCATTTGTTCTCAGTGGAGGTCTTCAGATTTAAAATTGAGTGATTACCAGTTGGGAATATTGTGGAGGCAATTTTTTTTTTTTCTGGAATGGGTTTGGACTAAGACTTCACCTCATCTCTTCCAACTTTGATATTCAATGTGCTTTTGGAAGCTTGCATTTTTGTTCTAGTTTTGGAAAATATATGTTATTTTTAAAACAAGCAAAAAAATTTAAATATTCAAAATTTAAATCCCTTCTAATTAGTGAAGAGTGAGAAATTTAGGGAGATGAATATCTTTTTGTGTACCTTCTTCTCTTTGAAATTTTCAGTTGGAATTTGTTGATTTTTCAAATAAAGGAAAATAAAATATACTCCACTCATGGAATATAAACATTCATTCTCTATTCTTGGCTTTATTTTCAGAAACGAGTAGAAAGTAATAGAATTTTTAGCACTCACAGAGATCATGGAGGTCAGAAAAGACCTGTTTATCCAAGTCCTGAATCTATAAGCTCTTAACCCAAATAAATTCTTTGAAGTAGCTTGATTTTAGATAGTACTTTCATATCTCATTTGATAGTCCCCTCAAAGGTGAGAGGCTAACCATTTTTTATTTTGTAATTTATTGCCAAACTATAGTCATTTTCTAATATCCAAGAAGCATAGGGAATTAACACAAATTTATAACATCAAAAATTATTCCCCAGTGCATATGAACAGTTCATAAAACAAGAATTTCAGATAATTTACCACCATATGGCAAAATGATTTCGTTTGTAATTTAATAATAATAATAATGTAAATAATAATTTATTTGAATAAGAAAATCCAAATAAAAATAACACTAAGATTTCACCTTATGACTACTACAAAATTCCTGCTATAAATATTTTAATATATAATTGACCTTCATTTCCAGCTTTTACCTCAATGCAATGTATGCCTTGCAGTGAAAAAAAGTACTTTTGTAAGTAAGGTATTTTTTTCATTTAAAGTGACATTTTAGTTAATGTCCATGTAATAACTTTGCAACATGGTTGGATCAATTTGCCAATCAACCAACATTATATTATAATGACTATCTTTCCACAAATCGTCTAACATTTGCTATTCTCTTTTTTATCATCTTGGTTACTAATTACATTATTATTTCCAAAAATTAAGATTTTTAGTATGAATCAAGATTTCTTGTTTAAGGAGGCTTGTGAGTTCTCTGTGTATTGGAGCAAGGCTAACCATTTAAAGTATTATCATTTCCATTATAGGTGGGGAAGTAGGAATCTACTCAGCAAATAACATCATAAGAAAATGGCAGCAGTCAAACTGGCACTCAAGGCTTTTGAACACCAGAGTTACTACTTCTCCCCACACTGTCTCTCCCTCTGAGCTCCTTCCTTTTGTCACATTCACAGACTCATCAGAGGGCAGATATTGACTCTGTGCTGTTGCTCACTATGCCCCAAGTTGAGCTCCAAATATTCTCTCCTCTAATCCTTACAATGTAAACTCTCCTCTCAATACTATTTCTTGGGCTTCCCTAACCTGACAGGAATCATATCATAATCCCAAAATTTCATCCCCTCATTTTTGAGAGGCAAAAGAGAGAAGAGGTTAGGGAGGAGCCAAGAGTTGGTGAGGGATTTGGAGTTCAGAATTTGAAAATCACAGAACAAGAGAATGTTGGAATGGGAGGTTACTTAGAGACTATTTTGGCATATGATCATAGGTCTGGAATAGGAAGGGACTGCAGAAGCCATTTAATTCAACCTCCTCATTTTACTAATGCAGAACCCGAGGCCCAAAGACATTGAATAACTTGCCCAAGGTCACACAGGGCATGAGGGACAGTCAAAATTCCAGCCCAAGTCTTTTGTCTTTAGATTTTGGGCTCACTGATGATCATGACTACAACTGTGAAATTAAAATGCATTTGATCCTTGGGAGGAAAGCTATGGAAAATCTGTACAGCCTACTAAAAAGCAGAGACATCATCTTGTTGACAAGGTCTGTATAGTCACAGCTATGGTTTTTCTGGTAGTAATTAATGTATGGCTATGAGGGTTGGATTATAAGGAAAACCAAACACCATAGAATTGACACTTTTAAATTGTGGTTCTGGAAAAGACTTCTGAGAGTTTCTTGGGCAGCAAAGAGGTCAAATCAGTCAATACTTAATGAAATTAATTCAGACTATTCACTGAAAGGTCAAATACTGAAGTGGAAGCTTATATATTTTGGCCACATATACTCATCGGAAAAGATCCAGAAAGGATTTGAGGGCAAAAAGAGGAGATGGCAGAGGATGAGATGGATAAATAGGATAATGAAAACAACAAACATGAGCTTGGACAGAACAGGAGATATTGGAATATAGAAGAATATAGAAGAGTTGGACACGTCTGAACAACTGAACAACAACAGAGCCCTTCCAGCTCTCAATATATGATTGAAAGAATTTCAAAAATCTTGAAGGCTAGTGAAGAAGAGTATTTGGAGAAACCCTTTTTTTTTTCTTTTCCTTCCCAGAGCCTCTCAGATCATGCCACAGAGAGCAGTTTCCTAGTTCTCCCTGTGGTGGGGCTCTGTCTCCCAAGTGACTTAACAAATTTTACAATGCTAACAGGGAATGTTTCATCTCTTCCAGGTGCTGTCTACCAAGGGGCCATATGTACCACAGACAGTGTGAAAATGGAGATAAATGAGCTATTTGTAGAAAGGCTGGTCCCCTTGTAGCTCCTTGCAGGAAAATTCAGAAGACAAAAGAATGACAGTGTAAGAAAGCCAGCTGACCTAAGGATAACTATAAAAGCTGCGTGGGGGGGTGCCAAGTTAGATACCAAATAACCTCCTCTATTAGTACCAGGCTTAGCATCTGTGGACAAATCTTTGTAGTTCTTATTGTTGCCAGGGACAAAGATTGTGATCCAGTTGGGCCCACCACCTGATGCCAGTCTATATCCAGGAGGAAAGAGGGAGGCTCGGGGGTGGGATACAGATGAACAGTCTGCCTACACCAAGCACTCTTGGCCAATAGAGCTGCTTAGATGGAAGCATGCATTTATTGAGCTGCCTATCTCATTCTCTGACCTCAGTTGCTTCATAGATTATAAATATTCTTTTCCACTTCTGGTCAATCAAAACTACATGTTATAGTAGTCTTACATTTAAAAGGGTTAATTTTTTTCATAATTTGAATTCTTAAATTTTTTTTTCATAATTTTTAGAAGTCTCCAATATTTGCCAAATATTATGAAAATTTTCTTGAAGTGACAATGCTTTGAGCCATGACCAGAAGTATATAGGGGAAGAAGTACCTAGGGTTCAATACACAGGGGAAATATGGAAAACTTTTCAGTTTTACTTTGTATAAATGTACTCATTTCTAGTGCCAGAAAATTCCACTCTTCATACAGGCATTTATTTTGTGATAAACCAAATTGCACATGGTACAATGAACAGTAAAAGCTTCTAGTGGACAGTAATAACCCTCAGGGGCCACAATTTTCAAATCTTGCCTGAGGCACACAAATAACTTTTCCCAACACTGGTAATCCTTGAATTGTATCCTTGCTAGTAAGGTACAAAATATGCATGGGAACAGATTTCCCACAATCTCACTGTACTGATTTTTGTAATCAGCAGCTCCTGAGCTGCTTGCTGGCAGTAAAGGCCCGTCTTTTCATCAGTATAAATATTCTCTAAGTGATGCCCTATGGCCAAGAATAATGGAATACTACAAATCCTAGAAAATTAAAATTGAAGGTGAACCAAAGGGCAATGGAAAGATGTATGGAGAATATAGCAAGCTGTCTCATACTGCTAGCAATGGCCGGCATGTGACAAGGGCCATCAAAGACAAGGATGGATGTGATCAGAAAAGGAGTTGAATGACTGCCTGCCCTTTGATCCAGCCACAGCACTTCTGGGTTTGTACCCCAAAGAGATAATAAGGAAAAAGACTTGTACAAGAATATTCATAGCTGCGCTGTTTGTGGTGGCAAAAAACTGGAAAATGAGGGGATGCCCATCAATTGGGGAATGGCTGAACAAATTGTGGTTTATGTTGGTGATGGAATACTATTGTGCTCAAAGGAATAATAAAGTGGAGGAATTCCATGGAGACTGGAACGACCTCCAGGAATTGATGTAGAGTGAGAGGAGTAGAACCAGGAAAACATTGTACACAGAGACTGATACACTGTGGCACAGTTGAATCTAATGTACTTCTCTACTAATAGCAATGCAATGACCCAGGATAATTCTGAGGGACTTATGAGAAAGAAAGCTATCCACATCCAGAGAAAGAACTGTGGGAGTAGAAACACAGAAGAAAAACATTTCCTTTATCATATCATTCGATGGGATATGATTAGGAATGTAGACTCTAAATGATCACTTTATTGTAAATATTAATAATATAAAAATAGGTCTTGATCAATGACATTTGTAAAACCCAGTGGAATTGCTTGCTGGCTATGGGAGGGGATGGAAGGGGAGGGAAAGAACATGAATCATGTAACCGTGGAAAAACATTCTAAATTAATTAAATAAATTAAAAAACAAAAGAAAAAGAATTTACTTTTTACTTGACTTAGTAAAAAGAGAGACAAATAGATGGATGATTCTAATACTATGGTAGGGTCCCCTCTGGGGCACTCCCCCAGCATGTACTATACTTATAGTTGGGTCCTCAGAAAGCAGCTACTAGAGAACTTTGTAGATCAACATTCTTTAAACTATATCCCATAAGTCTCCACTAGTGTGCTTTACTAGTGAGCTAGTAGACCCAATTAACTCAAGCAAAGACGATGGCAAAGGAAAACTAGCTACAGGATATTGCCCTCAGCACAGGACATGCTCTTTCAGTAATACACACAGTATTTGGGGAAAAAGTAGTCACAGAATTCAGTGGAAATGAGGCATACATGAAAGGAACTCATATGTCCAAGGCAATTTATGCCTCTGATATGATGATGTAGAATCCTCATATTGCTCTCCCAATGGGTGCAGCATCTCTTTTGGGTGGGCAGTTCAGCTGGGCTTCCTATGATTACTTCCACTGAGATGAGGTGCCATCAAACGATCAGCCACCAATTATCCTATTACAATGTTACCTTCAAGGAGGATAAGGAAAAAAGAAAGAAGAGGAGAAAAAGGAAGAAAAGAAGAAAGGAAAAAGCTTCCAGATCATCAGGAAAATTCTCTATGCAGAATTAGTGGTATTACCATTTTTAGAAAAAAAATATTGAATTTTTGTTGGAGTTGTTTATTCCTTCAGTCATGTGACTCTTTGTGACCCTGAGCACCATCACATGCCAACCCCTTCTATTATCTCCTGTCTGCGTACATAGATTTAAATCCAGATTGTGATATTTACCTACTGGTTGGCTGTAGACAAATCACTCCATTCTTCTGTTTTCAGTTTCCTAATCCAAATGATCAGTTTTAACTAGGTAACCTTTATTGTCCCTTCCAGGATCTTATTCTGTGTTCCTTTGATTAATAGAAAGATATGGATAACAATATGCATAATGAGAAAGCCTGGCAGATTCAGCATCTGTATCAGAACAGGCTACCACATCATTCAGATCATGGATCTGTCTGAATAGTAAAGTAAGCTTTATTTGAGGGCTTTTAGAAAACATTCTTCTTAATTGTAACAGCAGTTGAAATATTCTAGAGGAAAATATCTGCCAGTCTTACGAGAATCCTTTAAAAATTTTCTGAATCTTTGTCTTTTAAGAGTGAGTCCTATATTCATCTAGGAGATGTTTTCATAACAACAATTTACATGTAAGGTTTAAAGGAGTCATCAGTTTAGTGGACTGAGAGTAGTAGGTAGAAAGCAGGGCCTGAATTTGGAAGACTTGAGTTCAAATCCAGCCTCAGACACTTGGTAGCTGTGTTACCCTGGGAAAGTCACTTACCTTTTGCCTGCTTTAGTTTCTTCAACTGTAAAATAAGGGTAATGATAGCACCTACCTTCCAGGGTTGTTTTGAGGATCAAATAAATTAATAGTTGTAAAGTACATAGCACAAAGTAGATGCTAAATAAATGCGTGTTCCTTTCCTTCTCCTGCTCCACATCAGAACTAATATCTTCCCTTGCATCAAACAAAGCCTTATATTAAATACGCCAAACAGCCCAGCTATCGTGGCTAGCTATCACCCTGCTTCATCATCAGAAGCCATAGCAGCTTTTATACACAGATGGTCCAAGATAGGCAGGGAAGGTCAACTTTCCTTTAATGTATGTTGGTCTGTTTGAAATTTTTCTGGGGTTGGGAAGTTAGTTATGGTGTCATTCAATAAATAGAATTTTCATCTTCCTCTGTGAAACTGTCTCTCTGCCTTGCTATGTTGCTCCAAATATTTTCTTTTTAAAAAATCCTTACCTTTTGTCTTAGAATCAATACTATGTATTGGTTCCAAGGCAGAAGAGTAGTAAGGACTAGACAGTGGGAGTTAAGTGACTTGCCCAGAGTCACACAGCTAGGCTCCAAATATTTTCAAAGTTTCCAAAGGATCATATCTTCATTGATAATTTTCAAGTGGATAATTGAGATAATTTTCTATGTTAATAAAAGCAATAGCTAGCATCTGTGTAACACTTTAAAGTTTGCAAAGCACTTTATAATTATGATTCTCACAACAACCCTATGAGGTAGGTACTACCACTCCTTCTATTTTACTGATTGAGAAACTGAGGCTGAGAGAGATTAAGTCACTTGCACAGGGTCCTGCAGGTAACAAGTGTCTGAGGCAGGATTCAAATTCATGTTTTCCTGATTCCTGACCCACCTGTCCACTGGAATGCCTAACTGTATCTACTTGATTTCTGCCACGTTGATCTTTGTTTTAGATGAAAGTGGCCTGAATAATTTGGATAGTATGTTGATGTTCATCCAGATATCATCCAATCACAAGCTTCCCCATATTCCCTGCCCCACATCTCAAAGCCTTTCTATATATTGGCTTATAATTTCCTCTTTTTTCCTTAGTCTCAGAGTAAGAAGTGGCCCTTTTCCTTCAAAGGTCGTTTCTTCTAGTATTATCTCTGTTAGCATGGAAAAGGAATTGGAACAGCTGAACCACATATGTAAGAAGGGAGATGCTAAAGCTGTACCAGATTCTCCTTTGTGTTGGGATTTCACACAGTTATCATCTATAAGTAGGGAAAAGTAGAACTTAGACTGGTGGTATTTGCAAAACTAGCCTTTATTCTGTTTGTGCAGAAAAACATGGTTAATGAGGAAGCAGCATCATTGGACAGAGATTAGCAATGAAAGGAAGGTGAAATATAGCATAAGAACTTGAGAGCATTTTTAAGGTGAGGATTCTCTCTCTCTCTCTCTCTCTCTCTCTCTCTCTCTCTCTCTCTCTCTCTCTCTCTCTTCACTCTTGCTCTTGCTCTCTTACTCTCACTTTCTCACTCTGGGCAGATTTCTTGGCATGTTTATAGGTAACAGGGCAGGTGTCATTAGAAAGGAAAAAACTAATGATGAGAAGATGTAGTAGTAAGGGTTGACCTTGGAAGGAAAAGAGCCACCTCTTACTCTGAGACTAACGAAAAAGAGGAGGTTGTAAGTAAAGATAAACTGGGTCTTTGAGATGCTGGGCCAGGAAGAAATTCCAAAGACTGATGGTGGAGCAGGCAATCATTAAGCACCTACTATGTGTTAGCACTGTGCTAAGCACTTTATAAATATCTCAATTTTTAAAGTATGAAGACTGGGGTAGAGATTTAGGGAAGAAATGTGGACTAATTATTGAACTCAGAATGGAGGAAATCTTGGAGATTGGTAGACTGGAATGCTGTGCGCTTATATTGCTCAGACAAATCACATGCAACAACAGTAAAATGAAAGGGTTGAACTAGGTGGCCTTAGAGGTCTCTTCCAGTTAGCACTGGAGCAAAGATGCTCTAGTATAAAAAGATGCTTCAGAATATGAAAAGAGAGTTGACTCATGATGAAGTTCTGCTATAAATTCAGACTATCTGAATGCATTTGGTGAGCTCACTACCTTTCTCTCTCCTCATTTTTCCTCATCCCTTCCAAGTGATCATCTACCACCTTGCATTGGGAGAGAAGGTAGAAAAAGCAAAGCAACACACACTGTAGCTGGCTTCCTTCTGCATATGGGAATGGTCCATAACCTGTGGAGGTCCTGGAAATGAAAAAATTAATAAGAATTCTTGGCAGAGAAATTAGGACTGATAAGGATCTATACATGTAAGCATCTTTCGATGACCTTGCAGGTCCATTCTCTTTGATTTATCAAGGGACAACTCCTTGTGCTGACTCTTATGGATATGTGAATTCTGACACTAGGGTATGATTCAGCAGAAGAGTCAGGTCACGAACTAGATATATACCCTAAGAAGAAACTGTGCTACTTAGCTGTTGAAGCTCATATGAAAGTCTAGAATAGGCAGACAAGCCCATTTTCTCCACCATTATTAGGTTTATCACCAAAGGATATTAGATCTGGAGAACTTCAATATGTTGAACCATTTAGCTATTGATAGCTTTTCTCTTTCTTTCCTGAAATAAAATTGTGTAATGCTGTAAATTATATTTCTACCCACCCCCTTGTAAGACTGACTCCATTTCTAAATTGATTTTGAGTTTTATTTGATTCTCAATTTTTATGCCATGTGAGTATTTGAAGCTTTATGAGGATGATAAAAATGAATAATAGGGTAGTTGGGACATTTAGAGTTCAATAAGTAAATAAAAACTCAATGGAGCAAACTTGAATTCTAATTTTATTTCTGCTACTTACTAGCAATGTGAAATTGAACAAATTACTTGATCTCTCTGAGCCTCAGTTTCCTCAGCTATATAATGAGAATTATCCTGTCTGACTTACAGTTTTTAGAAAGATTGAGAAAATCAACCAGAAGTCTCTTGAAAGCTCAAAGATGATAACCAAATGTAAGAGGACCTATTCTTTATTCTAATGCAGAGGCAGAAAAATAAATAAAAAGAGATAACTTATGTAGAGGCAGTGTGGTAGAAAGGATAGAGTGCTGGAATCAGGGTCAGGAAGGCCAGGATTCAAATCTTGCCTTTGATGCTTAACTAGCAGTTTAAATTTAGGCAAGGTATTTCTTTTCCACATTCATATCTCTATCTTCAGGGAGTCCTTGGTAAGGCAGCACGATGCAGTGGAGAGAATACTAGATTTGGTTTCAGAAGAGCTGAGTCCAAATCATGACTATCACTTGCTACCTGTGTGACATCAGGTCTATCATTTTAACTTTTCTGAGTCTTATTTTCCTCATCTGTAAAATAAGAGAATTAGATAAGATGACCTCTAAGGTTCTTCCCATTGTTAATCTATGATGCTATGTAGTAGACACTAAAATGGGTTGCTGTCTTTTTTAGTAGAAGAAATTTTCACACCAGAAATTCCAAATATTGTTGAATTAAGAGATCTGTGTGTTGCTGTACATTATTTTCATATGCTTTTATACTGGCTCCTAGGCAAATGGCTGGTCAGAGGCAATGATCCTCTCTTGTTTGGGTAATAGAGAGAAGGGTAGTAGGGAAGTACTCATACAAATGAAAGTTAAGAATATGGAGCAACTATCTGGAACCTGACCGACAAATCAATGATCTCGAAAAAGAGAATAGAAAGAGCTGGTGTCAGAGGCAGAATCAGCTTTAATCAGAAATTTGCAAAAAACACCTTAGAGAGGACCTTGACAGGAGGCAAAGTTTAAGTTTCAAATAGCAGGCATTTTGTGCTGTCTGAGAGACAAAGAATCATATTAGATAAAGCAAGGGTTCAGTGCAACTCATGCAAAGGCTGTACAACCAAATTGGAGTTTTAACATAGGCCATTCATTGGCTGACCCAGTTCTCTAGACTCACCCAGACCCCCATCAACCAGAGAGCACCTTGAGACCATGGCCTTCCTTAATGTTCTTGTAATATAATGGACTGTGAAACTAAAGTATATGAAGAATGAACCCTCTTAATTCTCTGTCTTTAAGACCATAAAATCCTACAAGTATTTTAATGATTATTATTTAAGCATTGTGCAAAAAAGTTGCTTAGATATTTTCTATGTATTTAAGAATTATATAATTCAGTAATTATTGTTGTGAATGTTGCCATTTTGTGAGTAGCCCCTTGTATTCATTAATCATTTTATAATTATTTTAATAGTTTGCTTTGCCATTTTCCCAAGAAACACAGGATTTTTTTTTCTTATTTACCTTAAAAACATACCAGTGAGCAAAATCCTGATGACACAAAGATTTAATTATAATAATGACTTAAATGATTTATTGTGAGAGGAAATAAATCCTTTTGGAAATTTTTTTCTAGTATGTATCTTTTTTTTCAAGTCATAGATCTACTACATTGTAGTTTCTATTCTACATTTTAAATTGATCTTAAAAGCTGCAGCAGACATAGATTTCTCCTTAAATTTCAAGGCTTGAAATTATCAGCTTTTCCTCAAGAAACAATTCTCAATCTTTTTGAACTTGGGGTGTCTATAGTGATCTTTCCAAAACCTCATGACCTGGGAACTTTGTAAGTAAGGAGAAAGATGGTAGAGTACCAATTCAACCAGAGTATTCCTGTTTTAACCCTATCATCCCATAACCAGCAGGGGTTGTGACTCACAGATGGAAAAAACTCCCTTCCAGAGGCTTAAATGACTGAGCAGGAAATAGAGTTTAAATACAAGTGCTACCACATCCTGGGCTTGAATTAGGATGAGGGGGCAGGGATGATGAGCTGCCTATCAGTTTATCAAGCATCCTGGGACCATATTTATTCTCTCTTTCTCTAACAGCACTCCTTTTAATTTTGGAAACTTAAATATTTAGATGAATGATAATAGTTTTAATGCTTATACCTCAATATATTACACACAGATCTATATATGTATATATGTATATCTTGAATATGCACTAAACAAATATTAATCACATTTGTATCAACTATCCATACAATGAAAATGGATGTGAATTATATATCATTCCTATATCCAGATGGATGAACACTAGAAACTCCAACAGGAAGCTTCAGTAGTTGCTCTTTATCTTCTAGTTTCAACAAAAGTCTTGCTCAGAAGGAAGAGTAAGGACTGCAGTATCCAATGGGCTGCCTCTGACCAGGGAAGCAAATTTATATGTCTTTCTCACTTCCAGATTAGCAAAAATCACTAAATATTTTACTCTAAAAGTTGCTTTTAATCATTTCCACAGCCAGATTGTGGCCCAGCAAAATTGTAGAATGTGAATAGAATAGAATATTACTACAGAGTAAGAAATAGTATATAGAAGGAAGCCAGAGAAGCACAGGAAGATTTATTTGAACTGATACAGAATGAAGTAAACAAATTCAAGGGGAAAATAGACATGATAACCATGAAAAAGTAAATGAAAACAACACAAAAAGCCAGACTACTTGAAATGACCAATCTTGGTTCCAGAGAATGGATGATGAAACACACTGTCCTTTGAGAAGAATAGGGGATTCAGAATGCTGCCAACACTATCACTGTGGTTAGACACAGCTTTCCTGTTGGCTGTCCATCATTATGATACAGTTTTGCCTAGCTATTTTGCTTTGTTACAGGAAAGGACTCAGTTGGTGCAGATAATTTGGGGGGCAAAAATTTTTTTTAAAGTGAAGCAAGCGAAAAACTGTTAGAAAGTAGTGAAATGCAACATCAATCAATGTGACAAAGTTTTGGATTTTTAGTGTATATGTAGTATATAGTAAACTGTAGTGCAGTACATGCTCTGGGCTCATTCTCCCATCCCACACTCATACTAGCATAATAGTTGAGATACTTTTCTCCTAAAGGTTTGAAGGCTAAACTTTAGGCTCTTGGAAGTTGTTTGATACTGTCACAAACCTCCCATGTGAAGTGTCTTTCCCTATGTCATTTGACCAATTTATATCTTCCCAATACCTATTAAACAATTAACATCAATTAGTTTGTATAAAGAAATCTTTACTAACATGGGATCACAAGGACCAAAGTACAAAAATATCTACCCATATTCATTCCATCAGAGTTAACAAATAAAAGGCTTTTTTATCACCATGCAATAGGTTTACAGGAAACAGAGAATACCGGTGCCTACTTTTAAAGTAGGTAAGGGAAAAGCTCTTCCATCAAGAATTTCTGGAAGTTTGGCTCCCCAAGCCTCCAAGGGGCTATGTACCATACAGATAATATTGCATGTATAGTAAGGACTTGATCTTCATTGGCTTGTCCACTATTACAATACCAACAGAAAATTGACTTGATCTAACCAATGTTAGTGGAGCTTTTGTTCTGATGAGAAGAAATATGTTGTGGCAACAAAATTGCAAATAAAAATTGGCTACATATATAATAAATATGGCCACAGAAAAGGGCATTCTTTACATGTAAACAGCATGGAAATCCATTTGAGAGAGTAATCTATATCTGCTGCATTTACTTTTTGAGGGTAATTAACCTTTTGAGGCTTGGCTCTATCTCTGTCTTTACTCAAAATGCTCTCTCAAAGATTACCAATGACGTTCCTCTTAGTCACCAGGTCTATTGACTTTTTCTCCATTCTCATTCTCCCGGATTGCCTTTTTGTCTGAAGATTTTAGGAAGGTACTTTGGTTTTAGTGGAATACCTTTGTTTTTCTGATAAGGAAACCAAGGCCACAAGGCCTTGGTTTAAGTAGCAGTTTGGACTTCAAACTAGATCCTCTAAGTCCAAATTGAGTGCTTTTCCCACTAAGCCATCTCATATGCAGAAAGAAATAGTTGGATGCTCCTTTTTCTGAATATTTGATTTCATAACCAGGCCTATCAACTTGTGATATCTCTCCTATACATCCCCTTCTCTCCTCTGACATTGCCATCATGTGGTGCAGGCTCTCATTTTCTTATACGACTATTACAATAGCCTACTAGTTGGTCTGACAATCAAGTATTTCCTTTCCTCAGTACATTCTCAATTGTCAAAATATTCTTCCTAAAGCTCATGTCTGACCATGTTACCCCTTTAATTAATTTAAAATTCTCTGCTTGATATTCAAAGTCTTTCATAATCTTGTGCCAACTTTTTGGTCTTTAAAACAAACTTAAGTAATTACTTAGTAAACAAAAACCCCCCACTTATGTTCTATCTTAGAACTGATATTAAGTATTGGTTCTGAGGCAGAAGAGTGGTAAGAACTAGGCAATTGAGGTTAAATGATGTGCCCAGAGTCATACAGCTAGGAAGCATCTGAAGACAGATTTAAACCCAAGAACTCTCATCTCCGGGCTTGGCACTCTATCCACTGGGCAACCTACTGTACATCTCCCTAAATATCTGGGGAAATTGGTTTCCTTGCTATTTCTCAAATAAGACTCTCCATCTCCATCATTTTCTATGGCTATCTTCCATGCCTACAATGCTCTCCATCATCACCACTTCCTCTTTTCCATGGCTTCTTTCAGGTCATAGCTAAAATCCTGTCTTCTTTAAATGGTCTTCCCTGGTCCCCCTTCATTCTAGTGCCTTTCTCTGATAATTTCCAATTTATCCTGTATACAGTTTATTTGTACATAGTTGTTTGTTGTCTCCCCCATTAAACTGTGAACTTCTTGAGAACAGAGACTGCATTTTGCCTTTCTTTCTATCCCTGATACTTAATAGACTGTTTGGCACAGAGTAGGTACTTAAAAAATGCTTACTGACTAATTGACTTACTGATTCTCTTACCTTCTTTGAGGTTACTCTTTAGGTTTTCCTGTCTCTTTGACCTTTCACTTTCTCTCTACTTTATGAACCTTGTTTCTTCTTCTTCTTATAGATATCTCTGTATATAGCCTTAGTCACTTCCCCTACTCCTCCAGCTTCAAATACCACTTCATAGATTGATGATTTTCTTAATTTTTCATCTCAGGACCACTTTACACTGTTAAAAATCCTTCAGGACATCCCTTAACAAGAACTTTTATTTATATGGATTATATATGACAATATCAATGTAGATTGAGATATTTATCAATATTTTAGAAGTTGAAATGTTTTAGTATTATTATAAAAATAAGTTTAACCTTGAGCTATTCCCCAAAAGGGTTTCAGGGATTGCTCAGGGGCATCCATGTGACACTATTGTCATAGATCATACATTTATATCTGGAGAAGATTACTCAGATAATCTAGTTAAATCCCTTCATTTCACAAAGGAGGAAAATAAAGCCCAGTGAAGTTGTAGTTTGATAAAGTTCAGCAAGTAAAACATTATGAAGACAGAATTCAAATCCAGGTCCTTAGACTTGCTTTCTTTACTATAGTCTATTGTCTTTTTATGTTGATGACTCTCAAATTTATATCACTAGTCACTCTCTCTGGAGAAATGCTTCTGCTTGGATATCCTGCAGACTTCTCAAGCTACCGAATTCATTATTTCTCCTGCTTCCCCCAAATATGCTTCTCCTAAGTTCTCTATTTCTGTTAACAGCACTATTTCCTTAGTCACCCATGCTCAAAGTCTGAGTCATCTTTGACTCCTGCCTTTCCTTTTGGTCCTATATCTGATCAGTTTTCAATTCCCAAGAGTTTGGCAAAATCTCTTGGCTTCTATGTCCTCCTTTCCATTCCCACTGTAATACTTATTGGGAAAGGAAATAGGAAGATTAGGAAAACAGGGGGATAAAGGGAGGTTTGTATGGGGTAATGAGGAGTTAAGGGGAGAGAGGGAACACTGTTTGGTGATGCAAGGGAGGGGGATGCCCCCTGCTGAGAGGAAACAGCAGGGGTCCAAAGAGGTCTGTTTGTCTTTGAATGACTGAAACTGAAGTTCAGCTCCCTCTATGACCAGTAAAGATAGTCCACTTATCTGACTGCAAATTCAAATAACATAAAGTTTAATAACTAGTTGGGATTGGAGTTTTTCTCAGCTTCAGACCTGAGGCCAAGCCCCAGAGGCTGGCGGAGAGTTTGTCCCACTCCTGTCTACTCTCGTTGTTCTAATTCAGAATCTTAGCAGTACACAGAAAGCAAACAAGAACAATTCTAACCTTTAGAAGCCTGTGTCTTTGGGCTGAACCAAGAAGAGTATGCCACTCCAGACTGGGCTGAACAAGCTCCTCTCTCCTCCAACACCAGGAAGGCAGTCCCACACTGCCGGAAGGAAGCACTAGTCTCCCGACCCAACTGCCCCTCCCGGCAGGAAGGAAGTGCTAGTCACAAGACCCAACTGCCACTCCCAGTTGGGCCCTTCCCCCACAAACTGTCAGTCTTGTTTCCTTTCCACACCACTGATGTCATTCTCAGGACATTTTGGTTTCCTTTGCCTTTTTAACCTGGTCTCTCTACTTCCAGTTTTGTTCCTCTCCAGTTAATATTGCACAAGGAGGGATTCATCTTTCTAATTTAAAGTATGATCCTAGAAATTAATATTAAACTGAACTTAACATTTTAAGACTTAAAAAGCTCTTTATTCTCCATGACCTCATAAAATAGGTAATTCAAGTTGTTTTATAGATAAAGGAATGGAGAAAGTAACTTGTCCATGAACATGCAGCTAGTAAAATGTTGGAGCCAGGGCTTGAATGTTGGTCTACAAATTCCATATCTTTGCTTTTCCCACTACACCTCATTGCCAAATCCAATAGTGTTTTATCCTTATTCTTTTTTATCTCCTCATTACTGCTCTTAAAACTTTCTTGTTGCTTGATCTTTGAATGTACCATCATAAGGCTTCTAATCTTTCTCAAGTATGGAAATGATGAATGAAATGTGGGGGAGAAGAACCTTAAAAGGTATGAACCAGGGATACACCCATTATTTGCTTGACTCTAAGTAAAGAATTCATACTCTAGTTGGTGAAATGCTTAGGAAGTACTTTGGACTTCCTAACAGTGGATTAGGAACCCAAGATCACCCCATCTCCAGGAGAATAGTCACAAGACAAAAGAAAGACCAAAGAGAAAGACAATTAGTAGCAACCAGCTCCCCTCGCTGCACCCCACTCTTCCAAGTATTCTCCCCAAACCTGCTGTTTTGATGTAAGATGGTCCCACCTGGCTTCCTCCGTTTCTAAAGTATATGAAAAAAATGTTCTAAATCATCACTGATTAGAGAAATGTAAATCAAAACAACTCTGAGACATCATCTCACAACTATCAGAAAGGTTAAAATAATAAAAGGGGAAATGATAAATGTTAGAGGGAATGTGAACTGATAACCATTTTGGAGAGCAATCTGGAATTACGTCCAAAGAGTTCTAAAACTATGCATACCTGTTGACCCAGCAATACAACTATTTCGTTTATTTTCTAAGGTGATCAGGGTAAAAGGAAAAGAATCTGTATGTTCTAAAGTATTTACAGCAGCTCTGTGGTGGCAAAGAACAGAAAATTGAGGGAAGGGATGCCCATGGAGATTGGTTAAAGAAATTGTGGCATATAATTATGATGGAATATTACTGTGCTGTAAGAAATGATGAATAAGTTAATTTTAGAAATACATGGGAAGACCTATATGAAATTATGAGGAGTGAAACAAAGACCAAGAAAACAGTATATATATACATATATATATATACACACACACACACACACATATATATTTGTGTGTGTATTTATATGTGTATATATAAACATAAATATACTCTGAAAAAATCTTGTGTATGTCCACCTCCAGAGAAAGAAGTGATAAACAGAAATAAGTAAGAGTTTATATACATACATATATGTATATCTATAGACATACACATTTATCTTTTTTTTCCAAATGATGCCTTTTCCAATGGGGGAAGGGAAGGGAGGGAGGGAGTTCATTGGGTATTTTCATGAAGCAAATAAATAAACCTCCCCAAATCTACTATATGATTCTACAAAAGTAGTGTTATGAGCATTTGTTTCTAAATATCAGCAGTAAGACCCTTTCTTTTCTCTACCTAAATATTCCTAATGAAGGAAGAAGTTCCAATAGGTTTATGTATATGTTGCTGAGATAGGAATGGCTGCTATATTCCTAAGGGTCCATGGCAATGGCTAATTCCTTTCTGTGATCCAGCTGTACTATCATTTTCCCCTTGGCTTTTGACAGGACACTATTTTGGTTCTCCTTTCCAACCATACTTTCTCTGTTTTTTTCTTTCTGTCTTGATCAATGGCACCAATATTTTTCTATTCACTAAGGCTTAAAAATCTTTGAGCCATCTTTGGTTCATTTTTTCCTTTCTGTGCCCAATTAAACTCCATGTGCTTTCAATTCCACCCCCTACAAGATGTGTCATGTTTAACCATCTCTTCATTTATTTTGCTACTTCTATCATCATAGCACAGACTTTCTTCACCTCCCCCTGGATCAGTGCACTAGCCACTCTCTGATCTAAATCTAACTCCAGTCTCCAATGCATCCTGCACATTGATGCCAGTTTTGTTTTCCTTGAATACCAGTTTCATTATGTTATTTTCCTGCTCAAAACCTTTAATGATTCTCACTTCACTCTACAATAGGTCTAACCTTTTCTGCCTGTTTTTTTTTTCCATAGACCTCAAAAATTTGAATATATTCCACCTTATTTCCCAAACATCTTAACATGGGTTCTTCTCTAAACCAATATGGCTTCTTCACTATCTCATGAACATACAATGCTAACCTGAATTTCTGTCTTTGTTCACCTGGAAATGCATTTTTCTTCCTGCATTCATATTCAAGTCTTGCCCACCCTTTGAAGTCTAGTTCAAGTCCTACCACCTCCATGAAACCTTTCCTGGCTAAAATTTTACTCTCTCGATCTAGTTTAGCATATCTTCCTGTCAAGCATAATGTTATCTCTTGTTCTAGAAAATTGTAGGACTTTACAATCTGGCTCTAAAGGACTTGAGAATATTTTATTTTATTTATTTTATTTTTTGGCCAAAGAAACCCCTTTGTTCAATAAAGGGAAATCAGAATTACAACTGACTACAGAACATTAAGTAAAACCAGTTGGTTTTACTTAATGTTCATTCATTCATTCAACAATTATTCATTAAAGCGCCTTTAGTATGTCAGGGTACTGTAAGGAGAAACACCTCTTAGAAATCAATAAAACCAATCAGATATTTTTAAAAAGTTTATTTACTTAATCAATTAGTTTAGAATATTTTTCCATAGTTACATGAATCATGTTCTTTCCCTCCCCTTCCATTCCCTCCCATAGCCAATGAGCAATTCCACTGGGTTTTACATGTGTCATTGTTCAAGACCTATTTCCATATTATTAGTATTTGCACCAGGGTGATCATTTAGAGTCTACATCCCCAATCATATCCCCATCAACCCATGTGATCAAGCAGTTGTTTCTTCTGTATTTCTACTCCCACAGTTCTTTCTCTGGATGTGGATAGTGTTCTTTCTCATAAGTCCCTCAGAATTGTCCTTGATCATTCCATTGCTGCTAGTAGAGGAGTCCATTACATTCGATTGTACCACAGTGTATCAGTCTCTGTGTATAAGGTTCTCCTGGTTCTGTTCCTTTCACTCTGCATCACTTCCTGGAGGTCATTCCAGTTCACATGGAATTCCTGAAGTTCATTATTCCTTTGAGCACAATAGTATTCCATCACCAACAGATACCACAATTTGTTCCACCATTCCCCAATTGAAGGGCATTTCCTCATTTTCCAATTTTTTTTGCCACCACAAAGAATATGGCTATGAATATTTTTGTATATGTATTTTTCCTTATTATCCCTTTGGGGTATAAATCCGGCAGTGGTATGGCTAAACCAATCATATTTTTAAAAGTGGTAGTCACTATCAATCCCCAATTACAGAGTTGTTCTTTTTTTAAATTGCTAAAGGAAAATATTTTCTGTGGTACTTAAAAACACATACTTCAGTGCTAACATAACCTAATTTCATAACATGATGGTTTAATTATTAAGGAGATTTGGGTAGATTTTATTTTATATTGCCTAGTCCCTTTTTAGCTTATCTGGAATATTTTTGAATACTTGCAGAGTCATACTCTTCCATACTTAGCTTTGTGTGAACATAAATAGAGCACTGATTTTAAAATATTTTTAATTGGGTGACTAATCCAACAGAGGGGTAAAATTGTATCTCATTCACCCAAGGTGACTTCAGCTGTATTTAAATGGCAATCAAAGACATCAAGACATCCCCCTATTTATTCCAGGTGGAGAGATTAAATATATGAACTCTATACACTTAATACCCACTTATGATGATGATGATGATGATGATGATGATGCCAAAAGACTAATGGAAAAATTTTGAGGTCACTAGTAACACTGTTTTCTTTACTTCATGTATGATTAAATTATAAGGTATTTCAGGTCATAACTATCTTCCATGGCATAGTGTTAGCTTACCTGCAAGCAACAAGGAGAAAAACTTTGCCTTGCCTTAAATTAGCATACTAGCACCTCCAAAGTCCATTGACAACTTATATCACTGTTTTCCAATCTAGTACTCCAAATCATCTTTATACTTTGTATGCCAGCTGTTACTGATGCCATGCAGCCCATTGTTGCTATAAATCAAGTATGCTTTTTCCTGATAGTGTCTATTGAATATTGAATTCCAGAACCCTTAGTAATTTATATCATTCATTCAGTAGTCAACAAATAGTTGTTAATATCTACTGTTTATACAACATTGTACTAAAACTGACCTCAGAGGGTTTATAGAACAGCTACAGTTGAACTAGACATCAATCCAAATAATTGTAATACAAAATATAACATGACATGCTCATTAGAATGCAAAAAATCCATGTATAGTTTAAGGGGGAAGGTCATCAGGGTCTTTAATATAAAGGACACCACATTTATTCTATTTAGTAAATATTTGTTGACCACTTACTCTGTTAAAGGCATTATGTATGTGGAGTACAAAAATATTACATGGTCCCTGACTTCAAGGAGGTTACAGTTCACTAGAGGAAATGGGAAAAGGATGCAAATAATTACAGTACCAGTTGGTTAAACTGTTATGAAAGGCTTAAGGGTTCATAGGAGTAAGAGATAACATCCAGTTGGGTAGTAAAGGGGGAATCATGGAAGGCTTTTGAAGGAGATGGCATTTGAGGAAGGCAGGGGACAAACATTTATTAATATTTATTACCATGTATAGGTACAATATGTGCTAAGCATCCTTTTTTCATTCTTTAAATTTTATTTAATTAATTTAGAATATTTTCCCATGGTTACATGATTCATATTCTTTTTCTTCCCTTCTCCCATCCCCCTCCCAGAACCAAAGAGCAATTCCACTGGGTAAGTACTTTTGAAATATTCTCTCATTTGATTCTCACAACTCTTGGGTAGAGGTGCTATTATTCCCATTTTACAGATAAGGCAAGTGAGTAAAGGCAAAAAAATAGGAAATTGGGTACATATCTAGGAAAGAATAAAAAATTCAGTTGGGCTGGAGAGAAAGGCATGTATATAGGAATTATATACACCAGGCTTGAAAACTCCATTGGATCTAGATTATGGAAGATCTCAAATACCCAGCTGTGATGTTTGAAACTTTTAAAGTCAGCAATAAGGAACTTAAATAATTATGTACCATTATAAAGTCCTCTGAATTGCATCATCCTCAAGGCCAAAAGAAAAATGACAATTTTTTTCTGCTGACTTGGATGAATGTAAATGGCCACTGTGGGTAAATCAGACTATTCCCCCCCACCCTCACTAGCATATGTTTTGATCAGAATTAATGGAATATTTTCTCCAAGTTTGCTTTACTTAGCTACTCAAGATCTAATGGAGTCATTTATATAAAAAGCATGTAAAGGCACTTGACATAATGACCTTTCAAATGAAAAGCCTTTGAATCTAGCCCAAATAAAACTTTTCTGTCTGAGACTCTTTCTTATACACCCAATATCCTCTTTTCCATTAAAAAGAACCTTTAGATTTTTTCCCCTTAGCCATATGATGATTATTCAGGAAAGGATCATTGCCTTCTCTGTGACATCAGTTGAAATTGTTGGCCACATCTTGGTAGTATGAGAGCCAGCATATCACACAGAGGCCCTATTTCACCTACCAATAACTGATGTTATTCCTTCTGTTCCTTTACTCCTGCCCACTCCTGCTCCCTCCCATGACTCTCTGGTTGCCAGAGTAACCATAAAAATATTCTTCCACATGCTCTAGGAACAAAATGTCAGTGAATTTTACTATTGTTTTAATTTAAAAATTGAAGTGTGGAAATACCTGCAGCCTGAAAGAAATTTCCTTTTTGGCGGGCAGGCGCCTTTGGAATGAGACATGCCAAAACATCCAGACTACTCGAGGAATATCCATTGTGCAGTTTCTTAAAACCATCAGAACACATTTATCTAAATTTTATTTCAAGAGGAAAAGAAGTATTACATCAACAAAAATTAGGAAGCTGTTAAATGCTATCAATTAATGAATCTTGGAATGAGAAGTTTTTTGAGAAAATTATCAATTTGTGGAGTCTGCTGTAAGTCTCAAGATTGTAAAACATTTATAATAAAGGTTAATATTTCACTAGTCTCTGATTAGTGAGTCAATGGATACTATGGAGTGTCCAATAGATGTATCGTGGCAAAATGGCACTTAATAATAAAGATGATAATAAAAATATTATAAAATTAGATATATCTTTTTTTCTACTTTAATAAAATCTGTTGGCACTATTTCCAGATCATTTACCAATAGGAAAATAAAACTCAAAATATTCAGAAATTCATTTTTGATATTTTAGAAGAGTAAGTAATTTAAAGTGGTGACCAAAGCACTGAGTAAAAGACATTTCTAGGGTTTTCCTATTATAAATTAGTAATTGTGAAATAGAGAATTTTGTGCCAATCAAAATACTCAACAATGATTGGCAATTTTGTTGAAGAAATGAATTCATAATGAAGGTAGAAATATAGAATAGATTTTATTTATATTCACATGCCAACCTGAAACACTTTGGGAGATAAGTAAAAGCTCTTCACTCTAACTCCTTGTTTTATTGGAATTTCCTAACTCTAGATGGTTGATTGGGCCAATGATCCTGAATCAGAGCAACAGAAGAATTTGTCAAAATCAGCCTGTGGTTTTTGTTAGCAATTCTTGGCTATCCATAGTCTGCTATCATTTTTGACATAGCAGAGGACCAAAAGAGGCAGTTAGCCAGATGGTGCATTGAACAGAGAGATGAACTTGGAATTAGGAACCACTTGGGTTCAAATCTAGCCTCAAACACTTACTTGCTGTGTGATCCTAGGAAAGTTACATAAGTGCTTCTTGATTATTCTTTCTCAACTGTAAAATAGCAGTAACAATAGCACCTATCTCAAAGGGTTGTTGTAAGGACCAAATAAAACCCAATTTGTTAAATATTTTCCCATAGTTACATGATTCATGTTCTTTCCCTCCCCCTTCCCAAAGCCAATGAGCAATTCCTCTGGATTTTACATGTATAATTGTTCAAAAACTATTTCCATATTATTAATATTTGCACCAGGGTGATCATTTAGAGTCTACATCCCCAAACATACCCCCATCAAACCATGTGATCAATTATGTTTTTCTTCTATGTTTCTGTTTCCACAGTTCTTTCTTTGGATGTGGATAGTGTTCTTTCTCATAAGTCCCTCAGAAATATCCTAGATCATTGTATTGCTGTTAGTAGAGAAGTCTATTATATTTGATTGTGCTACAGTATATTAGTCTCTGGGTACAACATTCTCCTGGTTCTGCTCCTTTTACTCTGCATCAATTCCTAGAGGCCTTTCCAGTTCATATGGAATTCTACCAGATCATCATTCCTTTCAGCACAATAGTATTCCATCACCATCAGATACCACAATTTATTCAGCCATCCCCCAATCGATGGACACCCCTTCATTTTCAAGTTTTTTTTCTACCATAAAGAGCACAGCTATAAATATTTTTTTTTGTACAAGTCTTTTTCCTTATTATCTTTTTGGGGTACAAATCCAGTAGTGGTATGACTGGATCAAAGGGCAGGCAGTCTTTTAAAGCTCTTTGGGCATACTTTCAAATTGCCTTCCAGAATGGTTGGATCAATTCACAATTCTACCAGTAGTGTCCCAATTTTGCCACATCCCCTCCAACATTTATTATTTTCCTTTACTATTGTATTGGCCAATTTTCTAGGTATGAGGTGGTACCTCAGAGTTATTTTGATTCACATTTCTCTAATTATGAGACATATAAAACACTTTTTAATGTGCTTATTGCAAAGGTGAAGATTAATGTTTGGACAATAGTTTTATGAAATTATGTGGTTGCCAATATTTATTATATCTTGAGTCAAAAATTTATTTACAAAATAGAGAGGAAATAATAAAGTAGATAAATATGAAGAGGATAGAAAAGTTATATATCTTATCTTAATCCAGGCAGAGATTAATTAGCTCTCAACTAGGAATACCCACAGTGTGAAATCATGTGACATCCTCCAAGATGGAAACTGGTTTCTCCAGAAACTAGAAAAGGGGTCAGCTTTTCACTCATCCCACAAAGTAGTCAAGGAGTGAGAGTCCAAGTTGTAGCTGAGCTCTAAGCCCACACTCCAAGCTGCAGTCTCCAGCCAAGATCCCTTGAAGAATCTCTCCAATTAGGAGACTATCTCCACAAGACTGACTTAAGCCTCAGGATTCATGGCTTTTTATGGTGATTTCTTGGCCCTGCCCCTCTTCACAGGGGCCAATCACAATTTCCAAATTGTCTAGTACTACCCAGGGGGCAGAACCAGTTCTTACCTTCAGGAAGGGTGAATACTCATCAAAATGGTTCATAGGTCTCTGGCTGATTGAGTTTCTGAGGGTATAAATTCTGATCACAGAATTCACAAATTAGGGACTGAGTTAAAAGGGTGGAACTCTCAAAGAAAGTGTCTTGTGAGTTCTCTAAGTACCTTGATAGAAGTTATGGTGGGTAGAGTCAATATGGCAGCATAGAGGCAGCAAATGATTGGACCTCTGCAAACCCTTCCTTACTGATTATAAACTAAATGCTCCCAGGGGACTGAAAATCAAACCTAACAACAAGATAGAGCCAAGGAATCCTCCTGCTGGACTCAACTTAAAAGGTACGTCCCTCAAAGCCAGAATTTGAGAACACTCTGGTTTAAGGGGAAGGAAGAAGGAAGGTCCTGGAACTCCTCCCCCAACTAGAGTGCTAAGCTTCCAGTGGCAGCTGGAACCTATGGGTGGGCAAAGATGCTGGTCTGGAGGGAGTACCTTGTGGGCAAAACTGTGCCAGGCTCAGAGTTTCCAACACAGGCAGTGGGGAAGAAGATAGAGAAGAAACTCAGAGCTCAGAGCAGGCAGCAGTTGCAGAAACAGAGACACTCCATATTGCCCCTCCCCCCCTTCCTGAGGTTTTGGCCTCAGGTCACATCCAGCAACCCAGCCTGACTTAATCCCATCAAAGCTAGGGAAACTCAAGCTCCAACAGTCCTCCCCCACAGACTGCTGGACTTAATCCCATCAAATCTTTCAGAGGGCAGGGAAGCTCAAGCTCCAACACCCCTCCCTCACAGACTGCACTGAGAGATTTACTGACAAAACTCCAAGGTTGAAGGTGAAAAGAAAAGCCCCAAACCACAAAAAACGAGAGGAACAAGAGCTCAGGCAACTGCAGGGAGTAAAGAAGGGGTAAATATGAGCAAACAACAGAAAGAGAAAAAAGAAATTACAATAAACAGCTTCTATGTAGGCAACAAACAAAGAGCAAATGGAACAGAGAAGGATGAGGGAACACCAAGCAAAAAAACCCAACAAAAAAACCAGAACATCCAGCGAATTGGATGTAGGCTCTGGAAGAACTCAAAATACAATTCAAAACACAATTAAGAGAGGCTGAAGACAACTGGGAAAAGAACTTAAAAGCTAAGGTAAGTCATTTGGAAACAGGAGCACTTGAACTAAAACAAGAAAATAGTGTCTTGAAAGTCGAAATTAACCAGCTTGAAAATGAGACAAAGGAGATGAAAGATAAGGCAAAGAGAATGAAAGATGGCATCCAACGAAAATCAGATCAGAAGAAGAAGGATGACCAAAAAGTCAGGGATGACATCCAGTCTTTAAGAACTGGAATACAACTAGAATCAAGTGACTTCACAAAGCAGCAGGACACTATAAAACAAAATGAAAAGCATGAAAAAGTTGAGGAAAATATGAAGCACCTCATTCAGAAAACAGAGGATTTAGAAAATCATTCCAGGAGAGACCACTTAAAAATCATTGGTCTACCAGAAGACCATGACAAAAGAAAAATCCTGGACATCATACAGAAATTATCCAAGAAAACTGCCCCAATATTCTAGAACAAAGGGAAAAGTGGAGATTGAAAGAATCCATAAATCACCTCCTGTACTCAATCTCCAACTGACAATACCCAGGAATATTATAGCCAAATTCAAGAACTATCAGACCAAGGGAAAAATATTACAAGCTGCTAAGAAGAAGTCATTCAGATACCATGGAACCACAGTGAGGATAACACAGGAGCTGGCTGCATCTACACTAAAGGACCAAAAGGCATGGAATATGATATTCTGGAAAGAAAGAAAACTAGGTCTACAACCAAGAATCAACTACCCAACAAAAATGACTATATTCTTACAGGGGAAAGTATGGTCATTCAACACAATAGAAGAATTCCAAGTATTTTTAAAGAAAAGACCAGATCTGAATAGAAAATTTGATTCCCAAGCATAGAACTCAAGAGAATCATCAAAAGGTAATTTAAAAAGGAGGAAAAAAGAAAACAAAACAAAAAACAAAAACAAAAGATCAAAACTATTTTTAAGAGAGCCAATAAGTTAAAATGATATGTATCCCTATGAGAAAAGAGGTCATTGGTAACTCTTAAAAATTGTTATTATCACCTGGGCAGCTAGAAGAATTACACTTAGAGGGAACAGTGTCAAACTGTATAGGATGAAATTCCAGGACATAAATATGTATATAGATATATGTATGCATAAATACATGTATGTGTGTGTGTATATATATATATATATATATACAACTAGAGCTAAAAAAAGATGTTAATACTAAAAGAAATGGGAAAAGAAACAAAAGGGGATAATTTATATGTCACAAAGAAGCTCATGGTGGGAGGGGGGAGAACATCAATACACCAGAAGGGTAAAGAGCTTGGAGATAGGAAATACTTACTTATATGCATTGAAATTGACTCAAAGAGGTAAGAACAATCCAATCCATTGGGGCAGAGAATTAATGTGTGCCCTATAGGGAAGTAGAAGGGTAACAAATGGACTGGTGGGGAGGGAAGCAGTACAAGGGATGGAGAGGATGGGGGGTTAGTTTAAAAAGACTGTAATGAAAATAAGGGGGGAAATAAGAAGAGAGGGGGGAAGAAAGGGAAGTAAAATAAGGGCGGGAATTAGGGGGACTGATTAAAAACAAAACATTGGTGTAGAAGGAAATAGTGAAAGAAGAAAAGGCAAGACTAGGAGTAGAAATCAAAATGCTGAGAAATACACAGCTGGTAATCATAACTCTGAATGCGAATAGAATGAACTCACCCATAAAATGCAAGTGAATAGCAGAGTGGATTAGAATCCAAAACCCTAACATATGCTGCCTACAAGAAACACACATGATAAAGGTAGACATGCATAGAGTAAAAGTAAGAGGATTGAGCCAAATCTATTGGGCATGAACTGATAAAAAGAAGGCAGGAGTTGCAATCATGATATCTGACAATGTCAAAGTAAAAGTAGATCTAATTAAAAGAGATAGGGAAGGTAATTACATCCTGATAAAAGGTAGTATAGACAATGAGGAAATATCAGTACTCAAAATGTATTCACCAAATGGCATAGCATCCAAATTTCTAAAGGAGAAACTAGTGGAGCTCAAGTATGAAATAGATAGAAAAACTATATTAGTGCGGGACCTGAACCTTCCTCTATCCAAACTAGATAAATCAAACCAAAAAATAAATAAGAAAGAGGTAAGAAAAGTGAATGAAATCTTAGAGAAATTAGAGTTAGTAGATATGTGGAGAAAAAGAAATAGGGACAAAAAGGAATACACCTTTTTTTCAGCAGCACATGGTACATTCACAAAGATTGACCATGTATTAGGGCATAAAACATTGCAAACAAGTATAAAAAAGCAGAAATAATAAGTGCAACCTTTTCAGATCAAAATGCAATTAAAATAATAATTAGTAGGGGTACATGGAGAGGCAAATCTAAGTACATTGCTAGCTTTTCACCTAGTACTAAGTAGGATGTTCAATCTTTTGTTGATTCAATTCAAAAGCAGACAAAGGAGAGTTAGTCCTCTCTTCACAATGTACTTAAGTTAGTATTAACTCAAAATAGACAAAGGGAATAAAGAATTCCCTTTCACAAGTATAAACTCGGAGAGAATAAATAATTCCCAAATATTATTGATAGTTTTTATTTCTTTATCTGAAAGCTGCCTATTTATGTCCCTTGTCAATTTATTAATTGGGGAATGGCTTGAGTTTTTTGTACAATTGATTTGGCTCCTTATAAACTTGAGAAATTAGACCTTTTTCAGAGGTTTTTGTTATAAAGATTTCCCTCCAATTTGTTGCTTCTCTTCTAATTTTGGTTGCATTCGGTTTTGTTTGTACAAAACCTTTTTAATTTAATGTAACCAAAATTATTCTTTTTTCATTTTATAATATTCTCTATCTTTTTATTGGTCTTAAATTCTTTCCTTTCCAATCGATCTGACAGGTATTCTATTCTATGTTCATCTAATTTACTTAGGATTTCACTCTTTATATTTAAGTCATTTACACATTCTGAATTTATCTTGGTATAGTATGTGAGATGTTGATCTAAACCTAATCTCTCCTATACTGTTTCCCAATTTTCCCAGCAGTTTTTGTCAAATAGTGAGTTCCTGTCCCAAAAGCTGGGATCTCTGGGTTTATCATACACTATCTTGCTGAGGACATTTACCCCAAGTCTATTACATCGATCCTCCCTTCTGTCTCTTAGCCAGTACCATATTTGTTTTATAGTACAGTTTAATACTGCTACTGCTAGACCCCCCTCCTTCACATTTTTCCATTATTTCCCTTGATATTATTGATCTTTTGTTTTTCCAAATGAACTTTGTTATGCTTTTTTCTAATTCAATAAAAAGTTTATTGATAGTTTGATAGGTATGGCACTAAAAAAGTAAATTAATTTGGGTAGGATTGTCATTTTTATTATATTAGTTCATCCTACCAATGAGCAGTTAAAAATGGGAAAAATATTTTATCTGGACTGAAATCAATTACAAAATGACAGGGAAAGAATCTCAAATTATTCATCTTGAGTATTTATAATCTACACTCTTCATCTTAAGTGTTTGGGAAGCAATCTCTTCCTTAACTTATGTTCAAAAGAACTAAAATAGATAAAAAGGAAGTCGGGAACATTATATATATGTGTGTGTGTGTGTGTGTGTGTGTGTGTATGTGTGTGTGTGTGTGTGTGTATTCATGTAAGAAAACTCATGAATTTGAGGAAAGAAACAAAATGGAAAGCATTTAGGAGAGAATTAATGAGTATAGAAAAAGAAGTGATAATCAGATAAAGAGCTTGGCAAACTGATCATCAGCTATAGGAGTGTGCCATTGTAGTGAAAGGGACTTTAATTATCTGGACATTTGCTAAGCTTAACAAATGCTTTTTTTTTTAACTAACTGATCAAAATCAAATGAGCTGAAAAGCATGTGGCCTTCCTCAATGACAACTTCATACTTTAAAATTTGGAAGAAACAATAGAAGGAATCACTATTCAGTTTTTAATGCTTTTTTTTGGTATCCAATTTAAGAACTAGTTGCTTCAGGAGAAATGGTAAGAAACATGTTCCCACCAACATTCCATCAGAGAGTTGATTACAACAAAGGAGAAGAAAAAAAGAGGTAGGCTCTAATGACCTGAATTTTTTAAAAAAATTATTTATTTATTTGATTTAGAATATTTTTCCATGGTTACATGATTCATGCCCTTTCTCTCCTCTCCTTCCTCCCCCTTCCCCTAGCCAATAAGTAATTCCACTGGGTTTTACTTGTGTCATTGATCAAGACCTATTTTCATATTATTAATTATTAATATTTGCACTAGAGTGATCATTTAATGTCTACATCCTCAATCACATCTCCATCAAACCATATGATCAAGCAGTTCTTTTTCTTCTGTGTTTCTGCTCCCACAGTTCTTTCTCTGGATGGGGATAGCTTTCTTTATCATAAGTCCCTCAGGATTGTCCTGGATCATTGCATTGCTGCTAGTAGAAAATTCCATTACATTTGATTATGACATAGTGTATCCATCTCTGTGTACAATGTTCTCCTGGTTCTGCTCCTGTCACTCTGCATCAGTTCCTGGAGGTCATTCCAGTTCACATGGAATTCCTCCACTTCATTATTCCTTTGATGACAATAGTATTCCATCACCAATAGGTATTAAGATTTGTTCAGCCATTCTCCAATCCAAGGGCATCCCCTCATTTCCCATTTTTTTGCCATCACAAAGAGCACGGTTATGAATACTTTTGTACAAGTATTTTTTCCTATTATCTTTTTGGGGTATAAACCCAGCAGTGGTATGGCTGGATCAAAGGGCATGCCAGCAGTCTTTTCAAGCCCTTTGGTCATAATTCCAAATTTAATGGCCTGAAATTTTGAAGGCGAATTCAGTCAATATGGTTGGGAAACTCTGAAGAATGAAAGACACAAACAGTAATGATTCCAGGCAAGAGTTTTCAAAAAGAGCTACTCACAGAGACTGATGTGTGTATATGGGAAGTAAATTGGCAAATTCAGAATTGAAAGAGACATATCTAAAAAGAACCAAGGGCAGGAAACTGAGGAGGACTACTGGAAAATGGCACAGCTTTTTAAGAATTGTTTCAGAAGTGTTAAAATTGTTGATGAACACTAAGGACAATGATTTTTTTTTAAATGCTGGAGTTAGGAGGAAAATCAATAAAGAATACAACCACACACACACACACACACACACAAACACACACACACATACAAAGAATACAACCACTAAACAGGGTATATGGGATGACAAGGTGGCCAGATTATTTCATTCTAATGCCACTTCTATCTTCTGTCTCTTAAAAAAAAAAACAGCAAAACTCCTACTTTCTGTCTTAGAATCTATACCAAGTATCAGTTCCAAGAGAAGAGTGATAAGGGCTGGCCAACTGGGGTTAAGTGATTTGCACAGGGCCACACAGCTAGGAAGTGTCTGAGGACAGAATTGAACCCAAGAGCTCTATTCTCTGGGCTTGGCTCTCTATCCACTGAGCTACCGAACTGCCCCTTTATCTTCTTTTCGAAAGAGAAGATCTTTGGACTGGAAAGGCTAGCAAAATAATACTGAGCAAGGAGTAAAAACCCCAAATAATAAGTTAGGAGGTATTTCAGAAGGATTTAGCTGCTTTCATTGAGTAAAGATTATCAAGCATCGATGGACTAGAATAATGTAATAATAATAATAATAATAATATTAGAATAATGCTAGAATAATAAAAATACCTGGAACATATGATTGTTGAGGCAGTGTGGCAATCTTTGAAAAATATTCAAGAACTCAGTTAACAAACTTATTAACTATCTGCTATGTACATGACACTGTGCTAAGAGCTAGGGATACATAGGCCAGATAATGGAGGACATTACCAGGTGGTTTTACAGAGCAAATGTCATTCCAATGTTTTGAAAAGAGCAGAAGGTGCAGTCTTCATTTTCTAGGCCAATAAACATCATTTCTATTGTGGGAAAATCCTAAAACAAGATATTAATGGTTATAATTTATGTGCACTTAGAAAAGGAAGGAGCAGTCACTAAAAGCTTGGCTTCTTCAAGAATAGGTCATGCCAGGCTAACCTAATTTATTATTATTTTTTTGCAAACTTAAAAGGTAGATGAAGGAAGGCATTACCATAGACAAAACATTTGACAGCCTTTCGTGCTTGTGGGCAACATGGAGGGATGTGGGCTAGACAATATTATGTTTGGATTTATTTGAAAGTGTTTGAATATCTGGAAACAAAGAACAGTTGTAAGAATTAAATGTCAGCTTGGAAAGAAATCTCTATTGGAATGTCCCAGGGGACAATGCCTGGATTTGGGTTGCTGATCATTTTTATCAATGTCTTAGATAAGCTACAATAAACTTGCTTATCAAATTTGCAAATGAGAAGACTCCTGGAGGCATAGAGAAAACACAGGGATTGTGACAGGATCTCAATAGGCTAGAATGAGCAATCAAATATGATGAAATTTAATAACAATAAATACATTGGGTCCTTAATTCCAGTTTTGCCAATGGAGAATAGATGTGGCTAGATAACAGTTCTTGTGAAAAAAATCATGCAGTGTTAATGAGTTACAAGTTCAAAATGAGCCAAAAATATGATATGCAATACTATCTTAGGCACAGCATAGACTAAGAGTTATAATGTCCAGTACAAAAAGATGGCAGTTCATTCATACCTTGGTCACCCTGTCCTACTTAAGGCAGGTTCTGTATTCAGGATCCTAGCTCTTTTGTCTTCTTTCTTCAAGAAGCATCAGGAGTGTAGAGACAGACCAGTTATCCAGTGGGTAGAGCATTTGAATTGGAGTTAAAAAGATGAGTCCAAATCTTTCCTTAAGCAAATAACTTGTCTCAGTTCCCTCATCTGTAAAATGGGAAGGTTATTGTGTAAATCAAGGGAGATAAAGTCTACAAAGCAAATCTAAAAAGTACTACATAATTATTACTTAATTCTATGGCAGCCTTGGGGAAACTTTTCTGAGTTTGAATGTCCAGAGGGCAAATTTAAGCTGTCTGTGCACCCCCACATTATGGGAGAGAGCTGAGGGAGGAAGTGCTTGCTTTGGGTGGCTGGACAGAGGGGTGAGGCATGCAAAAAAATGTCCTGGGAAGAGTGGGAATGGAGTAGCTCCCTCTGCAGGCATGCCAATACTTCAACAATGATGCTTTAGGGCAACTAAAAGAAAGATGACTTGTTTGCACTTACAGTAGTTGGAGTAAAAATTTAAAGAACTCAAGATATTTTCTCCTTTTCATGTTTTAGAAACAGGTGGAAAATGATAACTTCTTATTGTTAGTGGGGTTGCTTTTCAGTGGATTATTTGTATAAAGTGCTTAATAGTTCCCTAATGACATTTATTAGCTCAAATGAAAAGGACTGAATTGGGCTGGTCTTTAGGGATTGCCACAGGAATGTTCTAATGGGATCTCCAACTTTAGTGGGGGTTGGGGGGAACTTGGTTACTACAAAATAGCTTTTCAGGGACAGTCAGGTGGCTCAGTGGATAGAGAGCCAAGCCTGGAGATGGAGATTCTAGGTTCAAATCTGAACTCAGACATTTCCTAGCTGTGTGACTCTGGGCAAGCCACTTAACCCTAATTACCTAACTCTTACTGTTCTTCTTCTTTAGAATGGGTATTGATTCTAAGACACAAGGGTTTAAACAAGCAAAAAACCATGGACTCTGTTTAGGCCTGTGCTGACATTTCTACATAGTTACAGCAATACCTTGGTTTTCCTCAATAATCCCTCCAAAAACAATCTCAGTGATATCCGAAACCAACAAAAATCAAGGCAATTATTTCTATATGAATCAATGTAAATCCAATTAACTCAAGACAATCCAATTCTAGACACTCTAAAATACATACTGAAAACACATTTTATAGAGAATTGCATTTGGGGGGGTTGTTTATTTGTATTTGAGGGGTTTAGTCTTTCAGTATAGAGGGGGGGGGGGAAAGAGGAGAGCTCCCTTCTCAAAGCAGGGTTCTGTGGGTAACCCTCAGGAGAAAGTCTTTTTCAACCTTCTCTCTTCAGCTTCTCCATACTGAGAACCTTATTGCTCTACCAGCCAGAATCTTCTCTTCCTCAAGATTCCAAACTCCTGAGGCTCCTCCCCAGTCGAGGTGATCAGTTCCACACACTCTTCAGCCTGGCACTTTTCTTATGTGCCAGTCTCTGTCACAGAATAAATATAGTATTTAATACTAGAAGCAATGTAATGTAAAGAATAAATGAACATTTAACATGGCATTTACCTTTCTTAAGACTCTTCTTGGTGTGTAGAAGACAGCAAGGAGAGGAGAGAGAGGTAATTACTTAGAAGAGGAATCCCCCTTCTTAAGGACTGTACTATCAAGGAACTCTCTGGACAGACTTTGGAAAGAAGGACACATAGAGGATTTGGTACCTTGATTATGTCTCTCCTCTCAGCTGAGATACTATGGGAGAATTTCTACTTGACTGAGATGAGATATCTCACTCCCAATGAGAGAACTCATTCATTTTGTATATTGTCAGGTATGTATTGTCCTCCATATGCTTTATCTGATTTTCATTTGCTATCTGTGTGAATAAATGGATTTATTTGCTTTTCAATACATGTATTGCTCACACTGAGCAGGAGAACTCCAGCTGAGCATTGTTTTTGCAAAATTAGTATAAAGGTCAAATGGGCATGCCTACGAAATCCAAGACAAAATTTTCATGGAAAAAATTGAGAAAAACCGAAACTACCAACCAACAAAAACCGAGGTATTATTGTATTAGAGTTGTTCAGGATCTCTCTGCCATTCTTTTTGCAAATCACCTGTTACCAGGCCTTCATTCATTCATTCATTCATTCATTCATTCATTCATTCATTCATTCATTCATTCATTTATCCATTCATTCATTCATTCATTTCTTTCTTTCTTTGTTTGCTTATTCATTTATTTATCCATTCATTCATTTATTTATTTATTCATTCATTTATTCATCCATTTATTTATTTCTTTATCTATTCATTCATTTATTCACTCATTTATTTTTACTTTTTTAGAACCTCTTTTTTTGGATGGACTTCCTTTTGCTCTTCTCCATTCTTTCAGAGACCTGTGATTCATCCATGCAGCAGACATGAACTGAACACTTCACTCCCCCTTTTCCCCTAAACCAGCTCACCATAAATGCAAACAAAATCCAATGAAACTCTTCTTGCAGCATGTTTTTTCACATGCAGACATGTTCCCCTGCACATTTATCTTTCCTGGCAGGCATCTTACAAATTTTCACATCTGTTACTGATACTCTAGAACTCACACTGGTCAAATTATGGAAGGAAAATAGAAAATAAGGAAGAGGAAATATTAAAGAATTCCCCCACCCCCCAAAGTCAATGTCACAAATTCTGAGGAACTGGAAGTACAGGTAGATAACAAAGCAGAAACAATAATAGGTTACATTTCTGTCTATCAAGTTATAAAACTTTCCTCATAATAGTACTGTGATGTGGTACAAATATAATTCCTCTTTTTACAAACTGGGCAGCTAAAAGCATGGAAAGGTTATTAAGATCATTGGGATCCCCAAAGTTTTAGTGCATTATGCAATTAATTTGAAACTGCACTAACATTTTTGAGACATCCTTTACAAGCAGTAATTTGGAACAAATGACTAAGGTAGAAAGAAAGGTAAAATGGAGTACTAACCCAGCAGTGGTATGGCTGGATCAAAGGGCAGGCATTCTTTTAAAGTCCTTTGGGCATAGTTCCAAATTACTCTCTAGAATAGTTATACCAATTCACAACTCCACCAGCAGTGTATTAATGTGGCAATTTTGCCACACCCCTCCAACATTTATCACTTTCCTTTGCTGCCATATTGGCCAGTCTGCTAGGTGTAAGGTGGAATTTCAGAGTTGTTTTAATTTGCATTTCTCTAATGAGGAGGGATTTAGAACACATTTTCATGTGCTTATTGATAGTTTTGATTACATCCTGTGGAAACTGCCTATTCATGTCCCTTGATCATTTATTAATTAGGGAATAGATTAATTTTTTGTTCATTTGACTTAGTTCCTGATATATTTGGGAAATTAAACCTTTGTCAGAGAGTTTTGTTACAAAAATGTTTTTCCAGTGTGTTGCTTTCCTTCTAATTTTGGTTGCATTGGTTTTAACCTTTTTAATTTGACATAATCTAAGTCTTTTTAATTTTTTTTAATTTGACATAATCTGTCATTCACTTTATATTTTGCAATGTTCTCTGTCTCTTGCTTGGTCTTAAATGCCTTCCTTTCTTGCAGATCTGACAAGTATACTATTCTATGTTCATCTAATTTATTTAGGATTTCACTCTTTATATTTAAGTCACTTATCCATCCTGACTTTATCTTAATATAGAGTGTAAGATGTGGATCTAAATCTAATTTTCCCCATATTATCTTCCAGTTTTCCCAGTGGTTTTTGTCAAATAGTGTAATGTAAGAAAGAGATCCAGGGGTTTGCAATGAGAAGGCAAGCTGAAGGAGATATCAGCTGAAGAGCAGCAGAGAAGGGACACAGAGAGAGAAGCTCCAACTCTCAGTGGTCTTCCAGCCTGGGAGGTGGAGGAGGAAAGGAGGTTTTCCTGGAAGCTTAGAAAGAGCCCATTGTTTTGGGACCTGTTATTCCTTCTGGGACCTGAAAACACCTCCACTAAAACTCTTCAAAGAACAGCTACTGGAATTCTCAAAGGGGTTTTGGATTTGGACTGACACTGGACAGAGTCATCCAGATCTTTCCCTGAGATTTCTCTCTCTCCTTGATCTTTTTCTAGACTCCTGAATTAAAAGCTAGTTAGCTGAGTAATAGGGATCAGCCAGTAGCTGGCTGGAGGAGGGTTCAAGGCTGAGTGCCTTGAACCCGGAGAACTTGGGGGGCAGTCTGCCAGAGGGGACCAGTGTGAGGGTTTCCTATTCCCCACTTTCCTTGCCTGATACCCCTACCTCTCCTTCCCTGGGTGACCCCAAATAAATTATTTACTACTTTAGAATTAGGTCTGGTTGGTTTCTGATGCTAGGAAAGGGAACAGAAGATTTGGGGAGAATCATATCTCTCCCTAAAAGGGGAAGGTTAGCTCAGGATCTCAGGGATCCAAACTGCCTAACCCAAGGAACATCTCTTCTTCATAGTGGGGTGACCCCAGGTTTCTGAAGGGTGATGTCCTCCATCTCCCAGAACTATTCTCTGAGGAGACATATTCCTTCTGTCATGGGGACAAGAGTTTGCTACCCCTCTCCCAGAAAAAGAGAGGGGTAAAAGAATCTTCTCTTTCCCTCTCTCCCCATTTCACTCTCTTCTTCCATTCCCCCAATCTCCCTCTCAATTGTTCCCCTCTCAGATCCTTCTATTACAATAGTGAGTTCTTGTCTCAAAAGCTGGGGTCTTAGGGTTTATCAAACACTAGCTTACTGAAGTCATTCACCCTTACTATATTCCATTGATCTACTCTTCTGTCTCTTAGCCAGTACCATATTGTTTTGATGACCACTGCTTTATAGTACAGTTTAAAAGCTGGTACTGCTAGGCCCCCATCATTCACATTTTTTTCCATTATTTCCCTTGATATTCTTGATCTTTTGCCCTTCCAGATGAACTTTATTATACTTTTTTCTAATTCAGTAAAAAACTTTTTTTGGTAGTTTGATAGGTAAGGCACTGAATAAGTAGATTAATTTGGGTAAGATTATCATTTTTTTATATTTGCTCATCTTACCCAGCAGCAGCAGATTTCTTTCTTAATGGAGGGCTAGCTGATTTTCCTGTGTTGGAAGACTAGATGTGGAAATGACGGTGTCCTTCACGAAAACTGCTTAGACTTCTGAGAGCCCACTCATGTTTGTATGAAGAAGAGCTAAGCTCAGAACTTCAGCTAAAGTCAAAAGATACAGGCAGAGAGAGTTCCAGGGCCCTTTGTTTAGTAGTACAAAATACTATTAAAAAAAGTAACAATGAGATCAGCCCAAGTATTGCCCAAGAGAGAAAAAATTTTTTGAGAGAAATGATATATCACATGGGTAAAGCAGTATGAACAGGAGCAGGGTAAGACATAGTCCAAAAAAAAATAGCATCCCTGTAGTGTCACAAGCATGAATAACCTTCCACATGTGTGCCCTAGCCATGTGTGCTCCTTGATTTCCATTCATGAGGCCACTGACCTCACAAGTTCCCAATATGTTTGCTTCATATCCTTAAAGTCTCGATGAATTCACTTTTTCTACTGATTTTATGAATATATATATATATATGTACATATATCTATTTTATGGGAGAATTGTCTCTAGATTTATTGAGGAAGTATCCTATTGCTACTTTAAAAAGCAAAAACTATGCAATACTTTTGCTTTGAACTAATTGTGTTCTCTGGGAAATTGGTAAAAATAAACATTACAAGGCTCTCATGAACTAGAGTTTTTGATTAGATGTGGATATACATCCAGTCCACAGAATAGTAATAATAAGCTTAGTATTGATTTAAAGACTTAGTATGGATTCTAACATAGAAGCTAAGAGCTTTTTTTTTTTTTTTAAAGAAAGTCCCTGCGTTCAAGGAGTTTATAATCTGTTGGGGAGGCAACATACCAAAGAGGGCCAGAAAGAGAAGTGGAAAGAAAGAGATCAAGGGCTATCTTGTTCCATGGGGCTGAAACCAGGCAGAGCATCTGACAGAGAGTTGAGTGGGCCAGAAAAATCCAGTTTCTTCTCCATTAGATTGTAAACTTCTTAGCATAGTGCCTGGAGATTTAAGAGATTAAAGGATAGGTCCAAAGCATAGTATGAATAATATTAGATACAAAGTGTTTCCCCTCAAACCAAGAGCATGAAGAATCTGGAGGGGACCTGGAGGATTTGAAGAATAGGCATGAATTTTAAGTGCAATATTTAGTGAGACTTCCATGTAGAATACATAAATGGCCAAGGGAGCTAATAATTCTGGAATTCCTAGAGTAATGGTGTTAAACTTAAAGAGAAACCAAATTAACTCCTCAACTGTATAAGACCCCAAAGTAGTATAATTGTGTGAAATGGGACTGATCACCAAAAACCCAGTGAAGCTCCTTACTGGGAGGACTGACTCAACAAGAAAAGGAGATCAAACAGGAGAGGCTAGGCTTCTCTCATTTAGTACCTGGAGATGACAAATATCAGAGTTGAGACACTAAAGGAGTCAGAGAGGAGAGGCTCCCTAGGGTAAGGATCATCCCCTCAGCTGAAAGAGTCGTTGTCTAACTAAAGGGACTATAGTACCATTAAGCCAAAGACGAAAGACTATATCTGCCCATCCAAGGATAAGCCCAAGGAGCTCAGGGCATAGACTGGCTCTCAATCCACTGACTTATCCAGCTGCCCCCGATTGATACCAATTCTTAAAGACATCAAACACATGCCACCATGATGACCCAAATGCAGGAGACCAAAGACCACACACTGCAGGTGCTGCTAACCTTTTAGCCCTTATGGACATCCCTCCCCTGGCAATGCTCCCCACTTTCTACCCATTATCCACTGATTTCTCTGAAACCATTCTCCAGACCAAACCATGTGCTCTCTCATGCAAACTCTCAGACTCTCCAATAACATCTGGGTTCTACCTCTCCAAACTATGTCTCTATAAGCAGTTTTTCTATAGCCTGGCACCTCTAAATATCCCCACTAAAATGTCAGCACAATCAAGCTGCTCTCACAGTGGTGGAAACCACAGAAGGAACTTTCCCTTCTTGATTCAGATGGTAGCACCTACTTTCCTGTCTACCTTCTATCTTTGCCAAAGTGACTAAGTGTCCTGACAGTTATTGGCTTTAACTCTGAATAAGAATCAAAGCTAGAAGAAGAGTGTCATGCCTGTTCCATGCTCAAAAAAGCTCTGGGTCAGAAATGAGAGAGGAGCTGAAATGAGCAGGAAGAAAGAGATCTGGGGTATTGCAAATGAAATTCTGATAAAGTTCTGGGTATGACTGATCAATTTGTAAGTAAGGCTGGCAATCACCAATAAGTCAAGGCTAAAAATCTCTCTGGGAGATCAAAGACACTGAATGAGAGTTACAGGGTCGCTTAAATCCAGGTGTCTTTCTTCTGAGTGTACATCATCGAGACCTTCCTTGACAAGCAAAAGGCAATATTAGTGGATAGTTAATAAGGAGGTAGGTCAAGAATTCTCAGCTCTTCCCTTTCATTGTTATGGGCAGAAGAGTCCACTGGAGTATGTGGTCTGGTCTTGAGAGTCAGCCCCTTCTAGCAATCCAGGAGAGAAGAACCATCATAACCCTGGCTTAGTCTCATAGATCAGGTCATCTCTACCTTTGATTAGAAAGCAAGGTTACAAGAGCCACTTCTTGGTAGCTTGGATGTGTTCAGACTGGCTCCTGTGCTCAGAGGGTAAACAGAAAACCCATCCCAGGCTTTGAGAGGCACTAGAATGTGATCACATTCCTTACCTAGAATGGGAGAAGTCTCTCTTTAAGCAAGATTTAAGAGATGGGTTTTTTTGAACAGAGAAGGGAATAGAACAAATTAATATTAGCAATGAATAACAAAAGATATATCATTAAAATTAATTTTCCTCAAAGGAAAGGATCTCTGGTAGGGAATCCTTTGAAAAATTTCTCTCCAGAGGTTTGAGTGGGACTGTGATACCTCCTTACACATGTACCCCAGGTTTAAGGGAAAAACATTCAAATTAAATGATTGTATCTGAAATGCCAGTTGGGGAAGCAGAATGGTATAGTGCAAAGACCACTGATTTGGAGTCAGACCTGGGCTCAAATCCTTTCTCTGCCACTTTCCAGTGTATGACCTTGGACTAGTCACTTAAATACTCTCCATTTAATTTTCCTCATCTGTAAAAGGAGAGAGCTGAACTGGATGACCTCTAAAAGTTTTGTTTGATTCTAAGCCTGTACTCTATAATTCTGTGATCCTGTGAATAATCATTTGGTCCTGAGATAAGCAAAAACCTAAATTCTTTCATTGAATCAATGGCTATTGAAACCCCAAAGTCTGTTATCCTTATGAATGAAAAACCCAGGACAAATATTCTTGCTAATCCCATGTCAAGAGGGATTGAAGGGAGCTGTCTTCTCAGCTTTTATCAGCTGGTGCAAGTTAGGGGGAGAGGAAAGGAGAATCAGAGTGGCATGGAGAATGTTCTTTCTGAGTATATTGATTTTATTAACTTCTTTCAGTTCTAATATTATGATTAAAAAGGTAAAAGTGTTAAAAATAAATCAATGAAGCACATAGACAGTGAAATAATAAAGGGGATGGACCAATAGAATGGAGTCACAAGATCAATAAAGCCAGAAAAAATACCTCAAAATGCATAGAGCTAATGGGTAGGGGTAACTAGACCATGAGAACCTGAAAGAGGCTGGCAGTTATTTCCAAGTACCCTGGGTCATTGGATGGTGTATATGATATGGGAATTTTGTGATTCTACTTAGAGTAAGTAGCCTATGGATTCCCTGGGATTTTGAGTTTTTAAAAAAGCATTTTTTTGTTTGTGTTTTTTGGTGATGTTGTTCCTACTGGAAATTTCATTCTGAACAAAAACTGCTGAGTTCTCTGTGCCTCTAATTTGATGCTGCAGCGGTATAGTTTTGATTATCACTTTCATGGTTGTATGTTTGAGATTTTTACTGCATTGACATGTACAATGTGATGATTATGCTGAACTAAGCAAAAGAGAAGTTGAATCTTTGGAGTATTAGTTCAAAATTTCAGAATAGTCCCTATGAGGAACTTCTGGCATTTGGAGTTCCTCCTGGCCATGAGATACTACACCGAAGTCAGTAGCATCTGAGTTGCTGATTTAGGGGCTGAGATCTTAAGCTTCAAATCCCTGTTAAGTGATTATACATGGAAACAGATAGAATAAGAGTAGCTAGGGTTGAGGGAAACCTCAGATGATAGAAGAGAGCAATAGATGGGGTTTAGTACCAAGGCTGCTTCCAGCTCCTAGCCCCAGGTTAGAACTAGGATCCTGGGCCAGTCCTGTTGAAGAATAATAGGAGACTGGTCTACTTGCTGGCAGGCTTCTACTGAAGGATTAGATTCAGTAATTTTGTAGTAATAGGACCTAGTCTTGGTACTTTGTCCTATTCTGGACCTAAAGTGCAAGAAGATGAAGATTCTATCCCCTCCAAAAAGTCCTATTCTAAAACTGAATTGTAGACAGAACAAGCAGAAAATGAAGAAACAACTCCTACTACAATGAAGAAACAATACAGGCTTAAAAATTTGAAGATAAAATCACATAGAAAAGAAATAATTCTGAAAGAGGTAAAAATGAGAGGATTACTCATGAAGACCCCAAGAATAAATGGAAGAAATGAAGGATGATTTAAAACAAGAGATACTCAAATAGATCTTTGAATATTTGAATATTTCCTTCAAGATTGTGAAACACATCCATGACTGCTCATCCTGTGCAAATAAAATATCTGTTACCAAAAAACAAATGACCTGGGAAACAAGGAGAGATGATTTAATAATCACTGGATTCTCTGAAAACTATTGCCAAATAAAAACCCTGGATACCATATTTCTCCAAATCACAAAACTACCAAGAGCTGGTAGAGCCATGGGATAAAACCAATTTTCCTCACTTGAATTAAACCTCAAGTTGAATACAATCATAAATATCATAACAAAAATTCAGAGTTCTTAGGACAAAGAAAAAAAATTACTCTAAGCAGCCAAAAAGAAAGATCAAGTACCACTGAATCCACTGTCAGGATCACACAAAAATAAGCAGTATCTACTTTAAGAAAGGAAATTTTGGAATATGACATACCAAAAGGCAAAGGCAAAAGGCTTGCTACCAAGAATAGCATCTTGCAAAATTAAATATGATTCTGTAGGGGGAAAATGAATCTTAAAAGACTAAAGGACTTCAAGCCTTATTTGTGAGAAAACCAGAGTTTTTGGGTAGAATATTTGAAATGCAAAACATGGGAAATAAGAGATACCTAGAATCTGAAGAGACCAAAACTGTTGAGAGCTATTAGAGACAGGGGGCAAAGTGAAACTTAAAAGGACGTTGGACTTGATGGCTTCTGATGTTTCTATTAACCTGAAATGTATGATCCTATGAATCATCATGACTGTAATAGAATCTATTCTTCCTTTGGTAAATTAATTTTAAGAAAGAGATGGCAATCGTGATCTCAGACAAGGTAATAGTAAAAGTAGATTTGGTTGAAAGGTAAAAGCAGAAAAAATTACTTTATGCTTAAAGACCTCATAGATAACAAAATAATACCAATCACATATGAATATATGAACATTTAAATATACACACAAGATATAAGCATGTATACATATGTGTATAAACACATATGTATATGTTATCTATACACTTATCTTAAATGGTATAACAATTCAATACCTAAAATAAACCTAATTGAACTACTATGAGAAATAAACTGAAAAAATATTTTGGGAACTTTATCCTTTTTAAGTATTCACAAATTTTAAAAAAGATGAACAATAATGAAATTATAGATCTAAATAGAAATTCTAAAAATGTTACATATGATAGACTTCTGGTGACTGCTAAATAGGAGTAGTAAAGAATAGGCATATTCTAATATTTCAATGACACCTTTACAAAAATTGCAAATGTACTAGGGCACAAAAAACTTAGAACATGCATAAAAGCAGAAATATTATATTTATACTTTATTGATTGCATTATAAGACAAATATACTCAGTAAGAAATATTTTAAGAAAAATTATGACTATGGAAGAGAATAAACAATATGTCTCTCAAGTGTGTGAATAAGAGAACAAATCATAGAAAAAATAGATAATTTTATCTAATGAAATGACCATGAAACAACATTCTAATACTGGTGGGATGCTAGGGGAAAATGTATACTCCATCATCAAAAGAAAGTAAGAAACCAGTGAAGAACTCTTATGGAATTAAAAAAAAACTATAAAGGCAACAGTTGAAAAACTTAAATAAATACAAAAATAGAGATTCTGAAAACAAAAGAAGAAATAAAATTGAGAATTTAAAAATACTGACAAACAAAACTAGGTGTTGATATAAAAAAACCTAATAAAACAGACTAGCCATCAGTTAATTTGATTTATTTTTAAAGAAGAAAACCAAAAATGTGCCAACATTTCCCCAAAACAATTTGGAACTATGTAAAAAAATTCTTGAACTGTGTCTATTCCTGATATTATTATTAAACATGATCTCAGGGAGGTTAAAAACAGAGAGAAAGAATCCATTTGTGCAAGAATATTGATAGTAAATCTTTTCTTTTCTAACAAAGAATTGGAAACAACTTAGGTGTCTATCAATTGGAGAGTGACTGAACATGTGATGTATGAATGTAATAAAATTTCATCATGTCATAAGAAATGAAGAATATTCTAGATTCAGAAAAAATACGAAAAGACTTGCATGTACCTATGCAGAGAAATAAATAGAATCAGCAGAATACTTTACATAATGATCTCATGTGAGTGGAAAAACTCTGAAACACATTAAAACTTTGACCAAAGCAGGATCCAAACATGACTCCAAAGACTGATTATAAACACACCTTTCCCCTCTTGGGAAACAAATAATATACAAGAGATATGGAAGAAGATATTTTTCAGATATAGCCAATTTGTTGATTTGCATTGTTTGACTTATTTAAAAGGAAGGATTTCTACTCGAATGGTTGGGGGTGGGATTGGGAAGGTGGGTTAATGGTTAGTGGTAACCATGAAAAGAGAATGCAAATAAAGAGTTTTTTTTTAAGTGCACAGAAGGAAAAAAAGAAGTGCATAAGGAGTTATAAATCAATCAATTTTATTGCCACCTTGTTAAATAATATATTTATTTCATAAAAATTGTCCATAAGAGGGTCCAGCTGGGTGGCTCAGTGGATTGAGAGCCAGGCCTACAGATGGGAGGTCCTAGGTTCAAATCTGACCTCAGACACTTTCCAGTTGTGTGACCCTGGGCAAGTCACTTAACCTCCATTGCCTAGCCCGTCCATACTACTCTTCAGCCTTGGAACCAATACACAGTATTGATTCCAAGACAGAAAGTAAGGTTTTTTTTTTAAACTGTCCATAAGAGAAGTTCATTTTCTTATATCATCTTCTTCATTGTTCTTCATTGTAGTTTGAAACATTTGGGTTTGCTCATGACAGTTAACTTCACAACAAAAAGAAAAATTTTAAAATAAAGATACCAAGGAATGTATATGGGAGAGAGTCTGCAGAACAAGTTGGAAACCAGCCAGTGCAATGATTCCATTATGGCAATTTATGATCCTTCTCAGGGGAGATGCTGTGCCCATCTGGAGAAAAACCATTCAGGTCCTAAGTAGGACATTGCCACTTAAATATTACATATTGACAGGTGACTAAAGTATAGAAGTGGAGGAGATTGATGGAAACTCTAAAGGGATTAGCATTTGATCTCATTTGAAGACCCCCCAACCCAAGACCACTGTTGGAATGCTTGCAAAGGTAAGAGAAGCAATGTGGAAGTGAATTTATGTTTAGTTTCTTAACATATTCCTAGTACAGTGCAGTGTATAGATAGATTACTCAAGACATTTTAAGTCAAGGAAATAGTGAAGCCAAAAGAAGCAGACACTATTAGGTTGTACCAAGGAAATTAGTGATTAATACCTCATAACCTCATATACTTAGAGGTTATCTAGACCAGAAATGTCAAGCTTGAGTTTCAAAGCTGCCTGAACAAGATTAAAATAAAATTAGAAAATATTTTATAAAATAAGAAAAATACAATGCAATATAGTTAATGCCAGTTTGTGGTTTTCTAAGTCAATAGGTGGTTTAGACAGAATTATTTATATTTGAGTTTGACACTACTGAACTGATTGAACACTAGTTCCATCTTATTTTATAGCTGGAGAATCTGAAAACTGGAGAAATAAAATGACTTGATCACACATGTAGTAAGTGACAGATCTAGGATTTGAACTTAAACTTGTATCCTAAAAATGACACTCATAGTCCAATTATTCTGTGAGAGACATTTGCATAGGACTGTCCTACAGGGCTATGTGAGTTCAAGGCAATGGTAATTCTTGAAAAAGTAAAATTTGTTCTGAGAGAAATATCTTATGGTAGATAACTGCTGCCAAAATATATTTACCATAATGCGGAAATTCTAGAGGTAAATACTTAGGTTCAAGCATAGGTTCTGGCCTTGGAGAAAACAGTAAACCTAAACAAGCATTAGGTTTTGAACAAATCAAGATCAGTATTGATTTTGTCTTGGACATGGGAAGAAAAGCTACTATTATTTTATTTTATTTATTTTATTTTTAAAATAACAAATTTCCTTGTTTTTGATCTGAAGATATATGATCCAAATTTTCTCCCTTCCTTCTTCCCTCCCCACTCCCAGCATTGGCAAGCAATTCAATCTGGGTTATACATGGATTTTCACACAAAACATGTTTCGATATTATTCATTTTTTTAAGGTGAATAATCTTATAAAACCAACCCCCCCCAAACATATACTCAAATAAATAATCCATAAGCTTTCATCTGCATTTCTACTCCAACAGTTCTTTCTCTGGAGGCAGATAGCATTCTTTTTCATGAGCTCCTCAGAATTGCTCTGGATCATTGTATTGCTATTAGTAGCAAGGTCTATCACATTTGATTATTCCACAGTATTACTGTGTTCAATGTTCAATGTTTTCCTGGTTCTGCTTATTTCACTCTGCACCAGTTCATGTAGGTCTTTCCAGCTTTTTCTGAAATCATCCTATTCATCATTCCTTATAGCACAATAGTATTCCATCACTCATATACTCCAATTTGTTCAGTCATTCACCAATAGAGGAACATCCTTTTAGTTTTCAATTCTTTGTCACCACCACAAAGAGAGCAGCTATAAATATTTTGGCACAAACAGGCCCTTTTCCATTTTAAAAAATCTCTTTGGGATACAGACCTAGCAGTGGTATTACTAGATCAAAGGGTTAGTATTCTTTAGGCATAATTCCAAATTGTCCTTCAGAATGGTTGGATCAATTCACACAACTCCACCAGCAATGCATTGGTGTCCCAATTTTGCTACACTCCCTCCAAACATTTAATATTTTCTTTTACCATCAATATGGTCAATCTGATAGGTGTAAGGTGGTACCTCAGGCTTGTTTTAATTTGCATTTCTCCAATCAAGAGATATTTAGGACATTTTTTTCATTTCATTATTGATAGCTTTGGTTTCTTCATCTGAAAACTGACTATTCATATCCTTTGACCATTTATCAATTGGGGAAAGAAAATGTACCCAAAGTACTGAAAGAATTAATGAACTCAGTCTTAGAGTCAGTCTTGGTGATTTGTGAACAAATCAGAAGAATGGCAATGTACCACACACATGCTTGGAGATGGAAAAAAACATTTTGGTTTTCTAACAGAGAAAGAAAGTGTATTGTCCAGTGAACTCTCCTTTATTTCTGACAAATTCTGAATGATATTAAAGTAAAAGAATGAATGAAAAATTGCTTATCAAGTACTCTGTTTGCCACGGTACTGTGCCTCACATTGTGAATACAGATGGAAAAAGTGATAGCCGCTTCTTTCAAGAAGCTCAAATTCTAATTAGAGGGAAAAAAAAGAAAAGTTCAACTGTGGATTAATGGAAAGATTCAGAAGTACTATTGGTAAAGCAGCTGGTCAGATGGTAATTCTAGGATCTGGAATGTGTACAGCCAAGGTAGATAATAAGTTCAGATCATTCTCTCCCTTTCTCAAAGGAAGAGAATTGGTGACTCCCATCTCATCCAAGCAGAATAAGCAGTCAAGAATCCTAGAAAGCAAAGTGAAGACAGGGAGGGGTCATAAAGTTGTAGGTTTTTCCTCCACTTTAGTGGCCAGGATGAGTTCTGGGAAATCCTGGGTCAGGAGAAAAGAGGGAAGACTAAAAAAGGACACCCCTGGGAAGATTTATGAATGCTTCAAAAATGAAGCAGTGATTGTTTCAACCAGAACAGGCAATGCTAGTCTATTCTGGTTTCAAGGCATTATTTGATAGAGAAGGAAAATATTGTAGTAATATGTTGCCTAATTTTCAGCAAATCATTTGAAAAATGGAAGAAGTTAGATAAAATATGACATACTAGTGGTGACAGACAATTTCATCCAATATATATAATCATAGCTAACACAAAACCTAATAATGTCTTGATTGAAAAGATGTAGAGATATGGGTTAGATAATAGTACCAAAGAGTAGAATGAGAGCTGGTCAAATGAACAGACAAAAATAATAATCAATATCAGCCTAGAGGGAAGGCCATTATGAAAAGCCCCAGAGATCTTTCCTTGACTTTGTTCTGTTCAAAATTTCTCTCGGGGACTTAGATGAAGGCATACCCACCTGAATTTGTCAAATTTATGGCTGACACAGAGTCAGGAGGGAGAGATAATAAGCTGAATGATCGTCAGGAGCCAAAAGGATCTCAACTTGTTGCAGTATTAAACTAAGTCTAATAAAATGAAATTTAATAAAGATAAATGTAAATTACTATATTTAGTTTTGAAATAAAAATCTAGAATTGAAAATTCCAAACATTTGCAAAGAGCAGGACTGAGAAGGGATGGCTAAACAACATTTTGTATAAAAAAAGATCCCAAACATTGATGGACGAAATAAAAGTCCACTGTGATGACAGACCAAAAGCTAATTTGTTCTACATTAAGAAAGTATCCCAAATGAAGAAAAATATCATTCCACTATGCTCTGTCCTAATTAGACCATCTCTGAAGCATAATATTCAGTTTGGAGGTTGACCATGAAGGTAAAAATTCTAGAGATTGTAGCATGTAAAGGTCAGTTGAAGACAATGTAGATGTTTAGCTTGGGGAAAGAAATAACTTATGATTGACTTACTAGCTATTTTTGAATATTTAAAAGGCTATTTATTGGGAAAAAAACCAATAGACTTGCTTAGGAGGGGGCAGAGTCAAGATGGCAGAGATGGTAAAGGGATCCATCTGATTTTTACCAAATGACCTTTCAAAAAGTAATGATATAATGCCTCAAAACAAATTCTGGAGTAGCATAACCCACAAAAAGACAAGGTGAGGTAATTTTTCAGCCCAAAACAACTTGGAAGGTTGTCATGAGGGATCTATGCACTGGGGTGGAGATGGAGTACAGCACAAAAGGGTTGCCTCACTGAGGCAACAGGTCTTGGGTGCAGCCAAAGCAGCACCCAAGGCTGCCAGAACTCTTAGCCACAGATGGTAAAAGATGTGGGATGACTGTTTGGAAAGAGATTTCATAGGTCAATTTCCTGGCTTTTGGAGCAAGACTTCTGTTGTAATGTCCATACAGATAGCTAAGTTGTAGTCCTGGAGGAGGAGTTTCAGCATATAATAGCATTTGCAGCAATAGAGGAGCAAGAGAACCTGACCATAGTTTGAAGGGATTAAAAAGTATTTGGGGTTATTCATAAACTAGAACACAGGCTGGAAGAGTAGTAAGCACATCTCTCCTATCATCATACCACCTTGGAAGAACTGAAAGCAGATGGATTCCTAGTGCCAGCTATAGAGGCAGCTGCACAAAGAAGTTGAAGTTTGGAATAGTGCTCTCTTCATTACAATTACAAAGCCTAACTTTAACAGTTTTTTAAACTAAAAGAAAATTAAAAGGCAGGAAAATGAATAAACTACAAAAAAGAAATTCAACATAAAAAGTTATTTTGGTGACAGGGTAGACAAAGAGAATAAGACAATAAAGTCAATATTACTATATCCAAATCCTCCAAGAAAAATATTAATTGATATAAAGCCTCAAAAGAAATAATGGAGGAGCTCAAATAGGAGAGGTAGAAGAATAATTGGGAAAAGAAATAAGAATAATATAGGGAGGGGGCAGCTGGGTAGCTCAGTGGATTGAGAGCCAGCCCTAGAGATGGGAGGTCCTAGGTTCAAATCTGGCCTCAGACACTTCCCAGTTGTGTGACCCTGGGCAAGTCACTTGACCCCCATTGCCTAGCCCTTACCACTCTTCTGCCTTGGAGCCAATACATAGTATTGACTCTAAGATGGAAGGTAAGGGTTTAAAAAAAAGAATAATATAGGGAAATCATGAAAAAAAGTCAACAGCTTGGTAAAGGAAGCACAAAAAATACTGAACAAATTAATTTCTTAAAAAGCAGAATAGGACAATTGGTCAAAGAGGCATAGAAATCCAAAGAAGAGAAGAATGGCTTGGGAAGCAGAATTAGCCAAATGGAAAAAAGATATACAAAATTTCACTGAAGAGAAAAACTTTTTGAAAGACAGAATTGGTCCTTTGGAAAAAAAAGAGGTACAAAAATTCACCGAGGAAAAGAACTCTACAAAGTAGAACTGGTTAAATGCAAAAGGAGGTACAGAAGTTCACTTGAGAAAATAATAGCTTAGAAATTACAATTAGGCAAGTGGAAGCTAATGACTCCATGAGAAATCAAGGAACAATCAAACAAAGTCAAAGCAATGAAGAAACAGAAGAAAATGTGAAATACCTTATGGGAAAAACAACTGACCTAGAAAATAAATCTATGAAAGATAATTTAAGAAATATTGAACTACCTGAAAGCCACCATCAAAAAAAAAAGAACTTGGATATCATCTTTCAAGAAATCATTAAGAAAATGATATTCTAGAAACAGAGGAAAAAAATAGAAATTGAAAGGATCCACTGATCACCTCCTGAAAGAAATCCCAAAAGGATAACTCCCAGGAATATTATAGCCGAATTTCAAAACTCTCAGGTCAAGGTGAAAATATTACAAGTGGCCAAAAGGAAATAATTTAAATATTGTGGAGCCACAGTCAGTATAATCCAAGACTTAGCAGCTTCTATGTTAAAAGAAAGCCCAGAATATGATATTTCAGAGGGCAAAGGAGCTAGGACTTTAAACAAGAATCAGTTACCCAGCAAAATTGAGCATAATTCTTCTGGTGGAAAGAGGAGTATTCATTGAAATGGAGGACTTTCAAATACTCCTGATGAAAAGACCAGAGCTGAATGGAAAACGACTCTCAAATATGACTCAAAAGAATCATAAAAAGGTAAACAGGAAAAAGAATAAAAAAATTCAATAAGGTTCAATTGTGCACATCTCTAGAAGGGACGATGATTCTTATAATGCCAAAAAACTTTGTCATTATTAGGGCAGTTAGGAGTATACATAGACAGAGGGCAGGGGTGTGAATTGAATATGATGGGATGATATAAAAATAAAATACAATGAAGGCATGAGTAAGAGGAACTTACTGAGAGGAAGGGGGAAAGGAAAATAGACAACTTAAATCATTGCACCTAAAAGAGGCACAAAAGAGTATTCACAGTGTAGGGGAAGATGGGGGATGTGGGGAGGAGAGCATTTGAACGTTACTCTAATCAGAATTGAGTTAATTAGGGAAGAACATATACAATCTATTGAGTATAGAAAGCTATCTTTCTCTACAGGAGACTATGAGGAGAAGGGGATCCGAAGGGGGTGGGACTGATATAAAAGAGGGCAAATTGGGGGAAGTGGAGGTCAGAAGCTAAACAGGGGTAAGTAGGATGTAAAGTAACATATAATAATCATAATGACACATGCACTTTTTACCAGTCTCTAATAAAGGCCTCATTTCTCAAATTCATAGAGAAATAGGTTGAATACAAAATATAAGTCATTACCGAGTTGATAAATGGTCAAAGGATATGAATAGGTAGTTCTAAAACACAGTAACTAAAGCTCTCTATAATCACATACATAATGTTTAAATCAGTATTAATTAGAGAAATACAAGTGAAAACAACTGTGAGGTACCTCCCCATACCTATCAGATTGATTATTAGAGACAATGACAAAACTTGGAGGGGATATGGGAAAGCTGGGACATGAACGTATTGTTGAGAGAATTATAAACTGATTAAAAATTTAGGAGAGCAATTTGGACTATGCCCCAAGGGCTATAAAACAATACATACCCTTTGAATCAGCAATACTATTACTAGGTTTGTATCCCAAAGTGATAAAAAACCAAAAAGGGGAAGTACCTATATGTGCAAACATATTTTAAGCAACTCTTTTTAGGGGACAAAATTTTTAGAAAGCGAGGGGATATCCCTCAATTAGAGAATGGCCAAGTAAGTGTTAGTATATGATTGTAATGGAATACAATTGTGTTGTAAGAAATGACAAGCAGGAGGAGCTTAGAAAAACCTGGGAAGACTTATGCAAACTGAAGCAGAGAGAAACAAACAGAATCAGAACATTGTATAGTGATAGTAATACTTTATAATGAACAACCGAATAACAGCTATTCTTAGCAATTCAATGATCCAAAGAGCTCATGATAAAAAAAAAGCCATTTACTGTAGAGAAAAAGAATCCAGACCAAAGCAAACTTTTTTTTTCACTTACTTAATTTTTTAATTTGAATTTCTTTCCATAAAAAAATCAATATGGAAAATATTTTACATGATTGCACATGTAAAATCTATATGAGATTGCTTACCATCTCAGCAGGGGTGGGAGGTTGGGGGGAGGGAGGGAGGAAGGGAGAGAATTTAAGACTCAATAATCTTTGAAAAATGTTAGAAACTGTTTTCATATGTAATGGTGGTGGTGGTGGGAATAAAATAAAATTTTAAAATGTAAACAACAAACTTGTTTAACTTGTTTCAGAAAGGAAGAACTAGAAACAATGGAGAGACACTGCAGAGGCAAATTTTAGCTTAATGAAAGGAAAAAATCCTTTATTATTGCCAATCGGAATGAGCTGCCTCAGTAGTATCCAATTCTCTCTTATTGAAACTCTTCCATTGTGATTGGAGAGCCCTGATAGGGGATATTGTACTATGAAAAAAGATTGAGCATTCCTTTTCACGTGCAGGTTAGACCAGATGATCTCTAAGTTCCCCTCCAATTCCAAGGTTCTATGTTTGCTAACAGGAGTAGTGCTAAGAAATCAGATTTGATACTTGATTCTAGGTCAGAAGTTGTTTGCTTCAAATCCTAGTATTATGTTCCCTAGCATGTGCTGGTAGACAAAGCCATTTCAGTTGTATGTTTGTGTACCCTGGGGCTCAAGGTCATTTGCATAAGATTCTCCTCATCCGGAGCAGTAGATTGAGTTCGGGACCTGAAATCAGGAAGTCCTGAGTTCAAATGTGACCTCAGAAACTTAATAGTTGTATAACTTTGGACAACTCATTTAACCTTGTTTGCTGCAATTTACTCGTCTGAAAAATTAGCTGGAGAAGGAACTGGCAACCACGCTAAGATGTTTGCCAAGAAAACCCCATATGCAGTCACGAAGAGTCAGACATGACTAAAACAAGTGAGTAACTCTTCATTGGTGGACAATGATTACTTGATACTCCATGTATGTAAAAGGGGCAGGATTGTTTAGATCTTAGAAGAGGAGAAATCTGACTTCATTGAATTTACATCTTTAAGAAAAGATTCACAAAGTTCAAAATTTTCTTCAGGGAGAGTTCCTGGATGGAGAGAGATTCTAGGAAGAAGTCAACATATAGAGGAATAAACAACATGATCATGTGCCTATGTAGCTTACCCCACTATAGAAATGGGGAATTTTTCTCACTAGAGCAGTGACTTTTCCTCTTTATTAAGCTATCTTGCTCCCAGTAGGCATGTTCATTCATTCTGGGTATTGTATGATATATTTTCATCTGTATAACTTAATATATAATCTGTATAACCAAGAAAGATAATTGAAGATTAAGACTCTAGAAATTTGGGAAAAAAAAATATTAGAAAACGTCAGACCTGTATCACCTTTAAGTTTTCAATTAAGTATTCAATTTGATAATGAGAAGAATTTAAAAAGAAAATCAGACAAAAGACTGTATTACAAAAGTCAATGTAAAATTTCACTGGGGTTTATAACTCCATAATTATTCTGCATTCATATAGAGGTAGATTTTTTCTTCAATAAATCTTTTGAAGACAACATAATCACATCAAACAACAAAGTCTTCTTTGTTACATGTATGAAATACATTAATGTATTTCATAGCAATATGATATGTGCTGGGAAAAGTTAATAGAACTGGAATGATAATACCTGAGATAGCACTTTAAAGTTTGCAAAGTACTTTGTATACTTTTTCTATGTATTTAGGGGACTAGTGGGATTGGCCAGTAAGGACTCAGTTCTTAGACCATGCTCCAGATTTCTGCTCCCTGGTGACTGTTACAGTCCTTAAGAGGAAATTCTTAAATTTTCAATTTGAACTTTTCTACTTCAGAAATCAGCAAAGATATAAATTGGGGCTTGAGTTCTTATTTTGTTAATTGTCTAGACTAAAAATAGTAATGGAAAAAATGTTAATAATGAAAATTAAATTCAAAAGTGTGTCATGTGGTACATCCTTTTTTTTTGTGTGTGTGTAGTGGTAGTTAAACTTTTATCAGCACATCTCTGAGATATTTTAACCCTGTTTCCAATCCAAAACATGGAATTTAAGGGAACTGCTTTTTGGCCATGAATGACTGAGGGACTGGTGAAGTATGGTGATGGAATGTTTCCTTTTTTAATTGCATTTTTCCCCAATTGAGGATAGAAATAATTTTTAACATTAGTTTTCTGACACTTTGCAATTCAATATTTTATCCTTCTTCTTACCCTTCCCTAAGGTGTATAAAATAATATTCAAAAACTGTAAAATAATGAGTCAATTAATTGATTAATTGCTGTGCTTCCAAAGTATCTTCAGTTTATATAAGTGAAGTGAAGCTCATAAGTGAACTTCTCTTCAGGGCCAGGCACAAGCACTCTAAGGAGATTCGTGTTATACAAAAATAAATTATTTATTGAGAATATAAGGATAGAAGAGAATTTCTAACTCTAAGGGATTCTAACTCTACCCAAATAAAACTTCCTGGTTCTGCAAGGAACAACTTCTCCTGTTTCCACAGGCTATACTGATCCTTCCTGATCTGATTAACGCAAATTTTCCCTATTGTACAATAAACTAAACACTATTATCCTCATACGAAGTATATAATTCTTAACTTTGTCTCTAAATTACAAAAATAACAAAGGTTAGCTGCCTGAGCCTCAGCAAGAACCAAGTTATGACTCTGAGCCTTAACAGACTCAGAGTCCAAACCAAAGATCCAGTCTTTCTTTGGCCTTCTCAGAGACAAAACGATCTATGAAACAGCAATAGATAGTTACTAGTGTTTCCCAAGTTGGAAAAGGAAATCACTTAGGTCCTTTAGGTTTTTCCTTCCTTTCCTTCTACCTCAGACAGTAAGGAGAGAGAGAAAAGATGTCACCAGCTCCCACCTTTGAGAGAGAGAGAGAGAGAGAGAGAGAGAGAGAGAGAGAGAGAGAGAGAGAGAGAATCCTCACCTTAAAAATGCTCTCAAGTTTAAAAATTCATCCCTACACATCCTAGTTTGTGGTTGCTAACTTTCCTAGGAAATACTATCACTGAGTAATGAAAATTATCCTCACTCCTGTGGCATTGGAAGACAGAGTTTTTTAAGTCAAAGCCATGAACTTCTTTTACCCTAAAGAGGGTGAGAATTATATTGTGCCTGCTATTCCTGATATTACCATCAATTTACTAATTAAATTGTGCTTTTATTACCATCAAGGATTGAAGTGATTTTTAAAATGCTAAATCTAAAAGAAAGGAGGGAATTTTTAGAAGGTGTGGGGTGGGACTAATGTCATGTTACCACTACATCATCTCATACTCCCACTGGGAGAAATCTATAAGGAATCTTAAATGCAGGTCTATCTCTCTCCTTGCCCCACCCCTACCTCAGATGTCTTTATTTCATCAATTAAATTCTTTCTTTTTAAAAAAGTTTGGCACAAAGAACTAAACTTAATATTCTAATGTCTCTGGAAATGCTTTGACTACCTGTAGACTTTAAATGATCATGAATAACTGCAGCAAAGACTGACTATCCTGAGTTTAAATTTTACTGAGAGAGAGAGAGAGAGAGAGAGAGAGAGAGAGAGAGAGAGAGAGAGAGAGAGAGAGAGAGAGAGAGATTGAGAGAAAGTAATTTCCAGAGGCCAACTGCCACAGAAAAACTGTTACCCTTCCCACACATGTCAACATTTGAAACTGACACTGTCTCACATCTGTTTCAAACTCCAATCCTTCCCAAGCCAGCTTCTTCACTTCTTATCTCTAAACTAATGTTAACAAGACTTAATTTCTAATATCATCCTTATAGGTGGCAGGTAATGTGATAAATTATACATATATTATCATGCAATACTAATTTCCATATTTGACATGTTGTAAAAGAAGACACATATCACACATTCAAGAAAAAACTCATGTAGGAAATAAAATGAAAAATAGAATACTTAAATCAACATTTAGACTCTATCAATTCCACATATGGTGATGGATAGCCATTTTTTTCATGAATATCTTAGGATAGTTTGGATCCTTGCATTATTGTTAATAGTTAAGTCATTCACAGTTGATCATATAATATTAATGTTACTATATACAATGTTCTCTTGGTTCTGCTTACTTCATTTTGCATTAGTTCATATATCTTTCCAGGTTTTTCTGAAATTGTTCTGTTTGCCATTCTTAAGATATAATAATGTTCTTTTACAACAATATACCACAACTTATTTAGCCATTTCCCAATTGATGGACATCCCCTCAGTGATGAAAGTTTTTTCTTTTTAATTTGAAAAATTTTATTTAACTAATTAATTTAGAATATTTTTCCACGGTTACATGATCCATGTTCTTTCCCTCCCCTGCTCCCATCCCCCTCCCATAGTCAATGAGCAATTCCACTGGGTTTTACATGTGTTATTGATCAAGACCTATTTCCATATTATTAATATTTTCACTATGGTGATTGTTTAGAGTCTACATCCCAAATCATATCCCCATCAACCCATGTGATCATGCAGTTGTTTTTCTTCTGTGTTCCTATTTCCACAGTTCTTTCTCTGGATGTGAATAGCATTCTTGATTAAAGGTTTTTTAATTGACTGTGAAGTGAGGAAAACAAATGATTCTGAATCAAAACTGAGATTTTTAAAAATATTAATCTTGATCTCTTGAAATTCCCCATCTGATAGCTTACAGTGGTTCTTGTCTTACTCACTTTCAGGAAGGAAAAAAAATACTGAGGAATCAGTAAGTTGTCCCTCTGTATGTGAATTCTAGATCAGTACCCCTTAATTACTCATGGTTGGAAACCAAGTTCCCTGTGTTGGATTGGAACCAGACAGGAAATATCTATATAAGCTTTACTTAATACACATATATAGATGAGTCTAAAATTTTTCTAAGGACTTGACTTTCATTGGCTAGTCCATTCATTTCATCTGTTTTGGACATAACAACTTGGTGAAGTAAATGCTATAGGTGTTATGAACACTGTTTTACAAATGAAGAGACCAATGCTCAAGTGACTTGCCCATGATCCCAATAGCTAGTAAACATTAGAAGTAGAAATGGAACTTAGGTCTTCCCAACTCCAACTTTAGCACTATTTGCTATAATACATTGTTTTCATAGGATACTAAAACATAAAAAAGTTGACCCACAGTTACATTTCTGAGGCTGAGAAATATTAAAACACGATATATATAGTCTTGAGAGCCAGTGTTACACAATATACAGAAAGTTCATTTTGGATCCAGAAGACCTGGTTTCAACTCCCACCTCTGACATACATTGACTGACAATCTCTCAAAGTTTTAGGAAATTTGTTTTTTATTATTCAATCATTTTTTAGTTGTGTCTGTCTCTTCTTGACCCATTTGGGGTTTTCTTGGCAAAGATACTGGAATGGTTTGCTGTTTCCTTTTCCAACTCATTTTACAGATGAGGAAAAATGAGGCAAATAGTGGCAAGTGAATTGCCCAGAATTGCACAGTTAGTAAATGTCTTAGATCAGATTTGAACTCGGGAAGATATATTCCTGACTCCAGGAAATTCCTTAAGATAATATATGGCAGAAAAGGTGCCAACCTGTCCTAAATATGAGTTTTCTCATCTGGGGTTCTTTATACCAAAGAAATCAGTGGTCTAGTTCCAATTCCCATGTAATTTTACCAGATTGTAATTTGTTAAAAGGAAGCTATAAATTCAGTGAAGTCAAATGTGTCAGTAAAATTTAAACTCAGGATAGTCAGTCTTTGCTGCAGTTATTCATGATCATTTAAAGTCTACAGGTAGTCAAAGCATTTCCAGAGACATTAGAATATTAAGTTTAGTTCTTTGTGCCAAACTTTTTTAAAAAGAAAGAATTTAATTGATGAAATAAAGACATCTGAGGTAGGGGTGGGGCAAGGAGAGAGATAGACCTGCATTTAAGATTCCTTATAGATTTCTCCCAGTGGGAGTATGAGATGATGTAGTGGTAACATGACATTAGTCCCACCCCACACCTTCTAAAAATTCCCTCCTTTCTTTTAGATTTAGCATTTTAAAAATCACTTCAATCCTTGATGGTAATAAAAGCACAATTTAATTAGTAAATTGATGGTAATATCAGGAATAGCAGGCACAATATAATTCTCACCCTCTTTAGGGTAAAAGAAGTTCATGGCTTTGACTTAAAAAACTCTGTCTTCCAATGCCACAGGAGTGAGGATAATTTTCATTACTCAGTGATAGTATTTACTAGGAAAGTTAGCAACCACAAACTAGGATGTGTAGGGATGAATTCCTGAGCAAAATGATCCCTCAAACTCTGGGGTACCATTGTCAACAGAATTGTGGGAAGGGATCTTTGATCTGCTGCTCAGATCAATCTGCTCTGGGGAGGTGGCATATAACAGAATTGGAATAATAAAAATAAGTGTTTTAGTTAAAGGTACTCTGTTAAATATTGGAATGGAGAAAACCCCCATCTTTACCACCTACTGATCATGTATGTGATCTTGAGTAAGTCGCTTGATCTTGACCTTTAGTTTTCTCATTGGTAAAAATTCAGGAAGGCTGGATTAGATGACCTCTTAGGTCCTTGCTAGCCCAGCATCTATATCCAGTGATCCTATAAAAGTCTATAAAATTGCCCTTTTTTTGAAGATTATACAATTAGAGAGTAATACATCTTCCTGAAAGAGCCAGGGATGGGCTAAATGCAAGATTCTTGAGTTCTTTCCAGACCTAATTTTATATCAAGCTGGTGCTACTTGCAGTAGATTTACCAGAAACCATAACTTTCTTGATTTATAGGGTATTAATTGAGAGAAGTTTTGCTAAAACGACTTCTCCAAATATTTTACCTGACATTTTCTTAAGTGACTAGAGCATACACCATGGAGAAAAGCTTAATTTTCTATTGCTTGTAGGCAACATTTGGATGTTTAGTAATTTGCAATTCTAAATGGAAAAATCTTCAAATCTGGCTTGACTTTTTCCCCCTTCCTCAAGCACATCTACAATTTTGCCAAATGAACAATTTACCACTTCAGCTATTTCTGAGTTAGATGGCTATTGAAAAAAGAAAATAGCAATTTTTAAATAATAGATTTTTTTTTCTTTTATACCCTCAGAATTTAATATTGATTAGGAAAAAGAACCGAAACCTCACATTTTTGGACTGAATGAAAAAAGGAAATCTCTAACTTAGTTTGTGTTGTTATGGCTAGAAACTTGAAATTGAAGCATGTTATATTATTGAAATTTGAAAATTCCAATGAAGTAATATTAAGATTTTAGTTTTAATGGAAGAAGGTAACATATATATGTAATTTATTAGAAATAAAGAAACAATTTTGTAACAATAATATTTATGAAAATTCTACATTAGTGAAATAGTTTTATCTAGCAAAACTCTTGAGAATTGTACTTTGAGCTCATGGAAAAGTGGGTTTGTAGATTCTTTTGAACTTAATTTTATTATAGTGTACTGGTGTGGGAATCAGAGAACCTATATTCTAGTCCCAGTTCTGCAGCTGGATTCCCAATAAAACAAGGAAGTCAGGTTACATAATTTTGAAGGTACTTTCTGGCTCTTCAAAAAAGAAAAAAAGGTCTAATTCTATTTTCAGTAGCTTATTTTTAAGATTTAAAAAAGTACTTTTCCTACAATAATTCTAAAATAGGTGATTAATTCATTATTATCCTTATTTTACCAATGAGGAAAACTGAGATGCAGAGAAGTTAAGTGAATTGCCTTGGATTATGTTCCAGATAAGTGACAAAGAACAAGACTCAAATTCAGGTCTTCTAAGTTGAAGGCTAGCACCCATATGCACCTCAGAAATGTTTCTATAATGAAGCTGAAACTAAACTTTTAGTGAAGCCAAAAATATGAACTTTCAAAATTCAAGTTGTTTTAGAAATATATTCCCTGCCTCAAACTAAATGTTAGTTAAGGTCAAGATCACTTCTTATTTTACCACTTTTATAATTACAGAAAAAAACTGAGTTTACTATACCTGTTTGCAAATGGGAACTGTAAAATGGTGAAAACTATTTTTACTACTAGTTTCTTGAGTTTTTTTGTTTAGCCTCCCCTTTATGATACCCTTTGGATTCAAAGTACACTTATTAGCTCTGTCCCCATCCACTGAAAATTCCTTTCATCTTATATTCAAGCATTAAAGCAAAACAAGACAAAAACTGTAGCTTCATAAGGCAATATAATAGTTACTGCCCTGGTATGTTACATTTTACCTTTCCCCCAGGGTTCTACAGTATCTTTAAGGGGGACTGTGGTTGTCTAAGTCCTCTACAAGCCTTCACTGATGGGGTTTCCTCAAGTGTACGTGGGTCCCTTATATCCCAGTTTCATTTAACCACTAACAATTTAGATTTTACGAAGAAATATTCACTTCCAAAGGTATAACAAATATATACATAGTTTAACTCAGTTCCTCTGGAGTACACTAGCAGTTCCAAGTCCAATGTCCTCTCTTCTTTGAACTCTAGTCCAAGCACTCTGGTTCTTTGGTTTTTGCTGGTCAGGCTGGCTATAACATCCTGCCAGAAATCTGGGTTCCAACACCATCATGGTACAAATTCTCAGTTTGGTGGAATTTATCACCAGTACCTAAAACTGAGGACTAATGACACAGACAGAAACAAATTCTATCCCCTCACTGTCCAATTCTTGGATCCTCAGGAAAAGGTTAGGGGGGAACAAGGAGAAAGGAATCTCCTCTCAGTTTAGTTCATTGTGCTCACACTATGGGTGGACTATAATATTCATCTTAAGTGAGTGACTGTCTCGGTCTGACTAATTTAAAAAAAACCAGCCTGTTCCATTGGTGAAGCTAATAAAGGAGGTTATTACCACCCACATTAGTAGGGTAAACACAGGTGCTTCCATGTTAGGTGATCTGGATGTGCATAAGGCATGGGGCAAGACTGACACTAAATTAATGAAGAAAAATGGTTTAATTCAAGAAATGATGGTGGCATAAGCAATAGCAGGCACAAGAAATCTCAATTCTCACCCCCTGCTTCTCAGGATGAGGGAAGTTTACCGGCTTCATATAAACCTTCTTTCTCTGAGTGCCACAAGAGTGGGGAAAATCTTGGTCATTAACTTACAGAACTTTCTAGGGAATATGGCAACCACAGACTAGAGAGTGTGAAACTGGGATTCATCTATCTGAAACTCTGGGGCATCATCCTCAACAGAGGCATGGAAGAGCATCTAATAAAGACCCTTATGCCCTGTTGCTCCCAGCTCAAACTGCATCCCTGGTCTCATAGCACCCAGGGAAGGATAAAAGATCTGCAAGATTTACAAACTAAATTAGAGGAAGGAGTCATTACCTAGAGACTTCTTTCAATTTTGTAGAGGTAACTAATGACACAGTGGATAGAGCACTGGACCAAGAGTCAAGAAAAACTGAGTTCAAATCCAGCTTCAGACACCAGCTGTGTAGTCCTGGGCAAGTCACTTCTCTGTTTGCCTGATTTTCCCCAACTATAAACTGGAAATAATAATAGCATCTACCTCTCAGGGTTATTATGAAGATCAGATGGGATTATAATTGTAAAGTGCTTAACACAGTGCCTGGAACTTAGTAAGTACTTAAGCATATAGTAGGCACTTAAATGTCTTAGACAGCTGAGTAATATAATGGATAGAATGTTGGGTATGAAGTCAGGAAGACAAGTTCAAATTTGGCTTCAGACACCAGTTGTATGATCCTGGAAAAGGCACTTGACCTGCTGCCTCAGTTTCCTCAAACTGTAACTTTGGTATAATTATAGGACCTATATCACAGATTGATTTTGAGGATCAAATAAGATAGTATTTATTAAAACACTAAATGAAATGCCTAGCAAATAGTAGGTGCTCAATAAATGCCTGTTCTTATTCCACTCTAAACTTTATTTTCTAATCCATTTGCAGTCTTCCATTTTATAGGCAGATTTATATCACTAATTTTTAAGGTTAAAATTACTCAGTTTACTTTTCTTAATATTGACCCTATATTTTACCTTAGAAAACTTTCAGAGATTATACACTAAAACCAGATTGGAATTATACCAACAAAGGAGGTAGGTTCAATATTACCAAAATTAAACTCAAAAGACCACATTAATAACAAAAGCAGGAAAAGCACATGATTATACCAATAGATGCAGAAAAAGTTTTTGACAATATAATATACATATATCCTAAAAACATTAAAATGTATAAAAAGAAAATAATACATATTGAAAACCAATGCTAATATTATCTTTAATGGTTAAATTTTCAAATCTTTTTTCAGATTAGGAAGTAAAGCAAAGAATGTCCATTATTGTTATTTAAATAAAGCCCTTACATTCTGTCTTAAAATTATAATTGTAAAAGATATGAGAGGATAGTCATCACAGCCAGTCAGTGTTCATTTATTAAATATCAGCCACATGCAAGACACTAAGGTAAGTTCTGGTAGGCTTTAGCACTGTTAGTAGAGATATGAATTGATAAAAACCATTTTGAAAAAGCTTTTGGGAAAGCAAGTTGGACATTATAACAATCCTAGAAGGTATATACTTTTGTTATCCTCATTTTACATATGAGAAAACTGAGTCACAGAGAAGTTAAATGATTTGGCCAGGGTTGCTCAGCTGGTAAGTAGCTAAGGAAAGATTCCAGTTTAGGTTCTCTTGACTACAGATCTGATGTTATATCCACTGTATCACCTTGACATCATATCTATATTTAAATATCCATTTTGATACCTATTGATATTCATCTGATATTTATCTATATCAGCTCATATTAGATATCAATATCTCTATCAATCTAATCTATATTGTTGGATTATTTTTATTTACTTATTTTTTGTTCAAGCTTGTGTTTTATCTGTGTAAAGAACTCCTGGTAAAGAAGAAGTCTGTCAAAAAAGTATTTACATGCGTAAATATACATGGGTATAATGTGTGACACACTGTGCTTTATACTGGAGACACAAAAGAAACCAGTACATGAATATGTTTTCCCCTAGAAACACCCCAAATTAGTCTCCAATAACAACAAAAACATATTCTAGCCCCTCCTGTTGCAGTTATATGTCAAAAACAAAGTCCATAACTATAACAAATTACATTTCCATAACCCAGTATGACTTACAAAGGGCTTTCTCAAAACAACCCTGGGAAGTAAATGGTTCTTTATGCCTATTTTACAAATATATATGTATACATGCTCTATTACATGGTCTGGGGAGTCACAGAGATTATTGCCAGATCCATTTGAAGTAATAGAAGTAGAGATTTGATTACCCTTGCCTAGTTAGAACAGCCAGGTGACTGGGAGTTGGCTATATATGGTAAAACCTTAAAAACTTAAAAAAATAATAATACTGAACCTACAACAAATAGAAAAACAGATAACAGTAACATTTTTTTGACAAAAGCTTAGATTCAAGGTTTTGGGATAGGAAATCAATATTTGATAAAAATTGTGGGGACAAATGGAAAGTAGTTTGGCAGAAACTAGATATAGCCCAATATCTTATACCATTTGCTAAGATAAGATCAAAATGGATACATGTTCTAGAAATAAAAGGAGATATAAATAAATTAGAAAAACAAGGGACATATTACTTATCAAATTTATAGATAGGAGAGGAATTTATGAATCAACAAGAGATGGAGAACACTGTGAAATATAAAATGGATAATTTTAAGTACATCAAATTGAAACATTTTTGTACAAATAAAACAAATGTTGCTAAGATTAGAAGAAAAGCAGAAAATTAGGGAAAATTTTTATAGACAATCTCTCTGATAGAGGTCTTATATCTAAAATATATAGAAAACCTTGTCAGATTAATAAGAAAAATAATTATTCATCAATTGACAAATGGGCAAAAGATATGAATACTTTTCAGATGAAGATACCAAACTCATATATAGGTATATGAAAAATACTCTAAATTACTACTGATTAGAGAAATGCAAACCAAAACAATTCTGAGATACCATCTCATACCCATTAGACTGGCTAAAATGATAAAAAGACAAAATGACAAATGTAGAATGGGATATGGAAAAGTGGGGATGCTAATACATTGTTGGTGGATCTGTGAATTGATCCAACCAGTTGGAGAGCAATTTGGAGTCATACCAAGAGTTAGAAAACTGTATGTACTCTTAGACCTAGCAATAACATTTTGATGTTGCATGTGATAGAATACTACTGTGTCATAAGAAATGTTGAGCAGGCTAATAAAATCTAATAAAAAACCTAAACCCTAAAACTTAGAAATAATTTCACAGATAATGAACAGTGAAATGAGTAGAACCAAGAGAACATAATATGCAGCTATAGAACTAACATTGTAAGAATAAATTTGGAATGTTACCTCCAGACAGGTGAAAATATGTTACTTAATCTGAATGAAAATGTGTGTTTCCCCAACAATGCCTTTTGTGATTCAGGGAGGATGAGGAGGGCCTGGGATACTCGAGGACAAATTCTGTTAATAAATAAATATTTGTAAAAAGAAGAGAATGGGATATCTAGAAGGAAACACAGACAAGTAGGAAAGAAAGGTTTTTTTTTTTTGGTGGGATTTATTATATAGGTATGAAGAAAAGCAAGCTAAGCTTGTTAGGGATTTGTGATTTTATTTATAATCTTTTTCTTTGTATGTAAAATGCTTGTTTTATTTGGTTTTATAAAATTTAGAATAAAAAACTAAAATAAAAAGCTAAAAATGTTTATTTTAAAAGAAAATAAAGCTGAATTTAACAAATTAGATAAAATGGCCATTTCCACTTCTAGGATAACAGAAGAGGATCATATGTGGAATCTTATTTTATGTACAATTTGGTTTTCTTTTAAATACAATACATTCATAATACATTTAAAATATAATACATTCAACACATAACTAAAAAAGTTGTCCTACTTCACTATGATGTTTTCTGGTCTTCTTTCCTCTTCTGTGTATAAAAGAAAAAAAAGATTCTTTAATGGCCCTCTTTTTTCTATCCTATTCCTTTCCCTTCTCTTTTATAGTCCATTGACAAATCAAAATCAAAACAAAACAAAACTTTTTCAGTAAATATTCATAGTCAAGAAAAACAAGCTCCCACCTTGACTGTATTTACATCTTGGTATTGGTACTTGGTACTTGGTACATTGACTGTATTTATATACCCTCTCTGTTAGTTGTTGATGCTTCATTGTCAGTTGTTGATGCTTCGCTTTCAGTGGTCTGGAATCATGGCTGTCTTATCAGAGTTAAGGTCTTACCAAGTTGTTTTTTTTTTTTAAATACAATTTGCTATTACATAAATTGTTCCATTGGTTCTACTCACTTCACTCTGCATCTTTCTTATGTCTTCCCATATTTCTCTAAAATCTCCCTTTTATGATATTTTAAAACATACTTCATTGCATTATTATACCATAATTTGTTCAGCCATTCCCCAATTAATGAGTGTCCTCTTAATTCCCAATAAGAAGAATTATAAATATTTTTGTATATTTTCTTTTATCTAATACAATGAACTCTGGAGAGCAGGTAGTCCAATCCTTTCTGTACATTCAAGGAATCTGAAGACAACCCACACAGGAACTAAGTTGGGAAATCCAGAATTTGAGCCCAGATCACCTGGTTCCAAATCCAGCATTCTTCCCAACATACCCTAGTAGATATCTAGTTTGGGGCTGCACATTTTTTTTTTCAAACAACAAAGAAAATGTGCTAAATCACTATTGATTAGAGAAATGCAAATCAAAACAACTCTGAAGTAGTATTTCACACCTTTCAGCCTGGCTAACATGATAAAAGAGAAAAAGGACAAATATTTGCGGGTGTATAGAAAAATTGGGACACTAATAGACAGTTGGTGAAACTGTGAACTGACCCAGTCATTTTGGAGAGCAATCTGAAATTGTCAAAAGAGTTCTAAGAGTGTATATCTTTGGATCCAGCAAAACCATGATTATGTTTGTTTCCTTAGGTGATGAGGAAAAAAGGAAAAGAACCAATATATTAAAAATATTTATAGCAGTTCTCTTTGTGGTGGCAAAGAATTCGAAATTGAGGGATCTCCATCAATTGGAGAATGATAAACAAGTTGTAGCACATGATTGTGTTGGAATACTACTGTGTAGTAAGAAAAAGACTAACAGGTTAATTTTTTTAAAACCCTTACCTTCCATCTAGGAGTCAATACTGTGTATTGGCTCCAAGGCAGAAGAGTGGTAAGGGCTAGGCAATGGGGGTCAAGTGACTTGCCCAGGGTCACACAGCTGGGAAGTGTCTGAGGTCAAATTTGAACCCAGGACCTCCTGTCTCCAGGCCTGGCTCTCAACCCACTGAGCTACCCAGCTGTCCCCCTAACAAGTTAATTTTTAAAAAAAAACTATGGAACCACATGAAACTGTGAAGTGGGAAATGAGCAGAATCAAGAGAATATTATATACACCAACAGAAATATTTTTGAATAATGACTTGTATGTGTCTACCTTCAGAGAAAGAACTGATAAAGAGAAGCAAACAAAATATGGTTATATATATATATATATATACACATATATATACATACATGTATATATTTTTATCTAATGATGTCTTCTCTAGTGTGAGGAAGGAAGAGAGATGCTTGGGAATTTTAATGTAATAAACAAACAAGTATTGAAAAACAACAACAACAAAGTAGAATTATAGCTACCACTTATTTTTTAATGGGAAAAGTTCTGAGCTTTTTTTGGAGAATTTTTTTTTCTTGTTTCAGTTTTTAGCTTTGCTCACTGCCTCAGTTTTGCTGATTGTAATATGGTAATGACAAATCTCTTCTTCTCACATAGAGATAGTATATGAATGGTATAACATTAGAAAGTACAGAATATAGATGGAACACAGCTTTTGTGAAATGGTTCTCAGGAGGAAAATAGAATTTCAGTAATCATAATGATGATTTCATCTATAAGATTTAGCTTTACCTAAGAATATTACAGATTATCTGGACAAAAAGGGAGTAACAGAACACTATATATCCAAAGGATACCCAGGGTATGAATTATAGTAGAAAAGAGGTTTAGTCATTTACTGGACCATAGGAGTTCTGAAAGCAGATAGTAGAGTACCTTCTAAGGGAAGTGGACCCAAATCCGGGATAGTTTCTTTGTGATTCCTTAAATACTTTAAAGTCGGAGGGTTCTAAGGAAGGGGAAAAAATCTGCCCTGTCCAGGGTTTTAAGCCCATACTGCATAAGTGTACGGTTTAGTAGTCTGACAATACGGGTAGCCAGTACTCCCTGGTATGCGGGTGTGTGTGCACACGCATGTTGTGTATTCACATACATGTTATCACCAGCAAGGGGCGCTAGGCCACAGGTTTGGCTTGCAGAACGAACTGTCTGCAGATTACCTGCAGCAGTGGGGGAGCTGAAGAGCTCCACCCCGCCCACCCCCCACCGCATCACTAATCAAATCCCTTCTAGCTCCTCGCACTTGAACAGAAGAGCCCGGGCCGACCAGTCAACCTGCTGCCAGCCAGAACCTGGAGAGGAGCGAGGAGAGGCTGGGGCTGCTTGGGCTGGCTCTTCTCTTCCCTCCCCGGTCCCCTGGTCCCCTCTCCTCCATTCCTCCTTCCCTTCCCCCCCTTCCCCACAGTGCAGTACAGACCAGTGTCATATCTCATAGCTTGGTGTTGCTCCCCCCTCCTTCCAGCCACCTCCTCTTCCTCCTCCTCCTCCTCTCTGCAGGGGGGTGACTGCTTCACACCACACAGAGCAGCCCGGCTTTCCCCTCCCACTCTCCCTCCCGCTCTCCAACTCTGGGCAGCTGCTGCAGCAGCAGCGGGAGCAGCAGCAGCAGCAGCAGCAGCGGGAGCAGCAGCAGCAGCAGCAGCAGCAGCAGCAGCAAGAGAGCCACCACCAGGCTTCACCAAGGGACAGGAGTCGGCTTTCCCGGCTGAGGAGCAGAACCATGGCCGATGGGGGCGAGGGAGAGGATGAGATACAGTTCCTGCGAACTGTAAGCATTATACTTTTCATTCTCACCTGGAAGAATGGGGGGGGGGGGCAGAGGGGACATAGTGGGGGAAGGGGATGCGTGGTAGGGTACTGGGTGGGTAGGAATGGAGCAGCTAATGGCTTGTAAGGATGGGCAGGTGTTGAAGTGGGGGGGGAGGAGGGAGAAAGAAGAGTGGGTGGGAGAGAAGAAATGGTGGGGGAGAGATGTATAGAGAAGGCTATTGCAAGGATGAGAGAGATGGAAAGCTCATAAGCTCTTTTACTAGCATGAGGATGTTTGTGCCACAGAAGCATGAGAATGATGGATAGGGTACAGGCAGAGTTAGGGATACCTGTAGTGCTGGGGGAGGAAAAGAGGAGCTCTGCTAGCATGCTTTGATTGCAGATGAAAGGGGAATGTAGACCCTTTAGGCAGAGTGGGGAGAGAGAGACAGAGAGAGAGACAGACAGAGAGACAGAGAGACAAATAGACAGAGACAGAGACTTTGCAGGGAATCACTTGTGGGGGCATGGGGCATGGGGAAATCTTGCTGGGAATCCCTGCTTATCCCCATTTCTCTTGATCTTCACTTTGACACGCATGCTGTGACGGGAAATAACAAATAGATTTGCATATTCAGCTTGCATGCATGAACAGCCTTAGCTAGGTCTTGACTGGGTCACTTCTGAGAGGTATTCCCAAGTGAAGGTGGGGGCAGAAGGGGTGGCTGGTTGGCTAACTGTCTCTGTGATGTATAAGACCATCAGTGGAAATTGTGCTTTAGCAGTGAAATGACAGTTAAGATTGTGTGTGGTAGCTTTGTGAGTATCATTTTTCAAAGTACTGGTTTAAGCAGAAAATTGTGAAATGCTGAGTGCAGTAAAATGTGGAGAGGTGGGAGCAGCTGGGTGACTGGAGCAATGGGGTGGCCAGAAGGAAAAGGTTTTGGCTCTGTACTCACACCATTCCTCAGTCTTCCCCCCTCCCCTTAAGTACCTTTTGGCACTGTTTCTCCCTCTCTGATTTGTTCTATACACTGCAGATACTTACTAGGCAGAAGCATAGTTCACCCTAAAAGCTGGGACTGAAATGCCCATTGACAGAAAATAAAATGAGATAACTTCTTAATGAGAGGAAAATAGTATATACTAACCTTTTAAAATGACCTCTTAATACTCACCTTTGGTTTTTCCCCCTTCTCTTTTTAAAATAGAATATTTTAATTTAATTAAAAAAATTCACGTAGTCTCCAATGTCTGAGGACTGCAGCCTATGCTGCTTCTGGGTTACTTCTCTTTCAACAGTGATATAGAGATCATTTCCCATGTTACAATTTACCTTCCAATCACAAACTTTAAGGATGAGTGAATTTTGAATTAATTAGATATTAATACTCAGGTATACCAGTTTAAAGTTAAATTTGCATGTTGCAAGTGAAGATTTTTTCCTTTTGTTTTCTCTTTTATTTGCTTTTCTATGGAAATATTATTAGTATTTATTTATTTTTAAATAAGAAAGAAAAAGCCTTTGGCAAAAATTAAAATCGAAGATACACATTAGGAGAAAAGCCAACATCACATAATGCACCACCATATATGTTGTTTTCAATTGTCTGGTTACACTGTTGACTGAAACACTGTTAAAACAACCTGCGTAAAAATTTTCTCATGGAAACATTTTAAGCTTGTTCAGAATACAGTAATTTGTTTTTCTTTAAAAATGAGACATTGTCTGAAACTTTCCTCTTCATATTTTTAAAGTGAACACATGAAGGGAATGGAAAAATATTTTTATTGAAAAATATATAGCTGCAGCATATTCTTTTCTTCAGTTTTAAAATTAAATTCCATAGGGTTTAAATTAGCTTGAACATTTTGGAAAGCTTTGTGCATTTATGGGTTTGCTGCAGGCTTAAATGTTAAGCTGAGCTCATAGAGGTGGTGTTATCAGAATACTTAATGGGAACAGAGGTAATGGGCTTGCTAATGTGGATGTGTACTTATAAAGTAATGTTAACCTCTTGGCACTTGACAGCTGCCCATCTTGCAGAATAACACCCTTGATAAGTAGACCTTGTGCTAGTGAAGATCTGGCAAGTCGTCTAGATTTTTTTTTTTAACCAAAGCATCCTTAGGATGTTGTGCTGATGATGAATGACCTTGAAGAGGGGAGCAAAATGGTACAGGGAAGTTTTTGTTGGAGGATTAAGATATGGAGGGAGAAAAAGTGATTTTTCTCTGTTATAATTAGGAATTTTATTTGGAGATTTTCCATGCCCCAGACTTTGATGATTACATTGTCTCCTGTTCTTACACTATTCAACTCCATATCTTTGATTCGCAAAAGTAGATGGACCCACAATGTTTATGAGGTTAGAATGAAAAACTCATCCTTAAAATTAGATTAATCATTTCTCCCCCTCCAGTGGCTAGATTCATCACAAGTACTCTTCTTCAAGCAAATAGCTTGCATGTATAACAATCTGCATCACATAGATACTATATTCAATTACACTGTTAAGACTTTCTTTTTGTCTTGATCAAGCTATCTTGTTGGGAAAGGGGAAATCAAACAGTTAATCTTTAAAGGCTCTGATTGTGTAGATGACAAGATATTTAATATTTTTTGACTAGCAAACTGAAGCCATCCTCTTGAGATGATCAAAACCTAAGGTGTTTTGATTTGGTAATATGATGCATTGAAGTTGGTAGCTTATTCTCACAGAAAGCTATTTTTCTGGAAGGCTAAAACCTCATCCAGGCAAGCAGGAGTGATGCTTATGGCAAGTTATGACTGAATTTCTGTTTTTGTTGTAGTTTTCTCAGTTTTTTCCCCTTCTATATATGAAATGGCTTTTAGCATTATGTAGCTCTCTAGCATTATTTACATTCATTTTCCTTCCCTGCATTTTCCTCATTCACTTGAATGCTTATGAGTTGACTTCTTTTCCTAAGATCTGTTGGTTCCCCCCCTATTTCCACATTCACTGGTTCCTCATTCAGAGAAACATATATACATATATAAAGAATACATATATTCGTATATGTACACATAAATTGTTTTTAATAGTGGATTTCTATTTCAGAAAAAAATCTCAAAGTAGACAGTCAGCTGGGCTGGCCCAGAAAATTTTGCTAAATATTATCTGATTTTTGAAAATATTGTTCTCTGTCATTATTTTGCATCCTGTGATCTGAGATAGAATGCCATCAACTATATTTTTATTACATTGGCATATACTGATCAAGAGAGAGCATGGTTTAATGGAAAAAGTCAGTATATCTGGAATCAGAATACCTGGATTCATATCTTGTCTCTGGTGCTTATTATGCATGATTCACTTAATCTTTTGGGGCTTCAGTTTCCTTATCTACAAGATAAAATGGTTGGACCATATGACTTCCAAGATCTCTTCCAGTTCTAAATCGTAAGAGCTGATTTTTCCATTATCACTTGCTGTTCTTGCCCTTCTTTAGATTGTGCAAGCAGAGTTTATTTACCCTTGGGGAAGAGTATGTCCTGTATGTAGGAATGACTTGGTACTAAAAAAAAGTCTGGCCTGCATATTCCTTTTTAAGTTTCCCTTGTTTGGTGTGCCGACTCTTTTAATCTAATACTCTTCACAGTGATTACCCCTCTGGAGGGACGTAACCACTTCTATCTCAGAAATTGTAAAGCAGATAATACTCTATATGGAACTTTATTCTTTAAAAATAGTTCACGTGCCTTATCTAGTTTAACCCTATCACCAACCAACTGTGTGAGGAATAGTTCTGCTTATATTCTCTCTCTCTCTCACACACAGAAGAGGAAATTGAGGTTTAGGGAAGCTAAATAATTTCTGGAAGGTCATTCAGCTCATTAGTGACAGATCTAGGACAAGACCCAGGTATCCTGACTCCCATTCCAATTTCATTCTGGCAGATAAGGACTCTTACCAGTTGTTCAATTTTTTTTTTCAATGAACAAAAATTGACTTTCTTTCCTCCCTCCCTCCCACCATTGAAAAAAAAAGAAAAGAAAAAGAAAACCAATATGCATCATCCAGCAAAAGATTAAAATTTTTTTTCAGCCAATAAATCCTGTGCAAGTTGTTAAAAGGTGTTTTGATTTTGTAGAACATAATGGACAATCAACTGAGGTTTCTGAGCTGTGGGTATTTCCAGAAGTCAATGTGCAAAGGGTCTGTTGTGGTAAAGGGATAAAGTGACGTCTTAAAGTGCCATCCCAGTCCTGACTTGGCTATAGTCTGTGATTGAGAGAGCTTTACTCAAAAATCAATACTTATGTAATATAAATGGAAGTAGGAAATTATGCTCATGGTGGTAGATAAGCCTTTTAAGCAGGGCAAGAAGGCTTTTGTCCCTCTATTTTAAATTTTTATCGGAGTGTGAAGAATAGTAGTATCACCTCTGAAAGTGTTTCTTTGTGATGTGACATTGTAAGATTTTGATTCATTAAACAAAAGCTGTATCTGAATCTACATATCTATCTATCCCACGACCTAATATTACATCCTACAATCTTTAAAAAAGAAATTGAGATACTTCTTTGAACAGTTCAATTCCACAAGTATTTATGTCAGTGAGTCAAGAAACATTAAGCACTGCTAGGTAAATTCAAAGTTGGCTTCAGACACTTACTAGTTGTATGACACTGGGCAAATCACTTAACCCTGTTTGCCACAGTTTCCTCATCTATAAAATGAACTGGAGAAAGAAATTGGAGAAGGAAATCACTCCAATACCTTTGCCAAGAAAACTCCAAATGGGGTCACAAAGTGTCAGACACAACTGAAATGACTGATAAAACAACAGAGTGAGATACTTTGCTCCGGAAACAAAGAAAGGTAAATGACCGCCACTGTCTACTAGTTGCACTTACCTTCTAGGAATTTATGGTCTAATTAGGAAGAAAAGACAGGTCTTCAGGCAGCAAGTGGAGAACTAAACCACTGCATGATCCTAGAATGAGAAATGTTAGGTCAGCAGTTGTGTAACCCAATGAACTTATTTTTCAAATAATAAAAGTAAGACTTTGAAAGGTTAATTGACCTGTGTTCAAAGTCACAGAAGTAGATAATGGCAGAGAAATTCCAAACTGTACACAAGAAACTGAAGAAAAGTAAAAGGAGCAGATCATTGGATGATACACAGTGTTTGGTCCCATTTTATGAACTATTAAGAGTTCTCCAATTCCCAAACATCACCTGTTTTTTCCCTTAATATGTCACTGCTTCTAGTTCTATTTTTTTAATTTTTTATTTTATTTATTTATTTATTTATTTAATTTTTAATTTTCAGAAAAATATTCTTTTCTTTAAATGCAACTTTACCTGTATTTTGGATGCTTCTCACTTCTTTCAGGATATTAGTTTTCCCCAGTACTTTCCTCTTATGGCTTTCATCTTAAAATACCCTTTAGCTTGTTGTTGTTACTCCTCCCCATGTTCCCTATTCCATCCTTTCCACCATTCCCTCAGATTCTTCAAATATTTGGTCAATATAGCAACTTTTATTTCTAATTCCATGTTCAAACTACTTTGCATGTTCTGCTTCTCTAAACCACTCTCTTAATGACCATGCATTATCTCTGTATTGTTAAATCCAATGACATTTCCTCTGTCTTTATCTACCTTGAACTCCTTTTCCTTGGCTGCTATAATGTGTTCTTTTCTCATCCCCTTCTTACTTCTTTTACTTGCTCTTCTTTTCAAATTCTCCTTATTCTTTCTAGTACTTGATTATGGATGTTCCTTCAAATTTGAGTCAAAAGAGTTGAGCTGGTAGGAACTGTAGAGACCGTTTCATCCAACCTTTTCATTTTCTAGAGAATTAAGACTTATAGAGATGAAGTGAATTCCCCAATTTCATAAAGCTAGAAAATGACAGACCCAGGATTTGAACCCATGTATTCTAACACCAAACCCAATCCTCTTTTCTGTGTAATATGCTGTCTTCCACCTTTTATAATTTCCAAGTGAGAGCATTCTCTCAAGTTCATCTTTTATAAGAATAACTTTAGAATCTCAATGTCTTGTCCCAAGTGCCTGTATTTTCAGGTGCTTACAGGACAGAATTAGGAAATCTCAGAACTGAAAGGGATTGTAAAGGCCATCTAGTGCAACCTCTGTCTCTACAAGAATCCCCATGTCAATATATTGCAGTAATTATACAGTCTTGAAGACCTGAAGTGAGGGACAACCACCCCTAGAAAGACCATTCTAAATTTAGATGCCTCTAATTACTGGAAATTTTTTCTTTACTTTTAGCCTAAACCTGCTTCTTTATAACTTCCACCTATTCCATCACCTCATTCTCATCATGTTGAAAACTGAGCTCATCGTTTCCCACAGCCCTCATACAGCCTACACTCCATCTCCTCTATCTCACTTCTGTCAGTTGCACTGCTATTCATCTCCCACACTAGAGACTATGGAGTCATTTTTGAATCAGGGGAGTAGTTAGATAGGGTGGCTGGGCAAGGCAATTTTTTTGTCTCTTTTGTTTTTAGAAAAAGAAAACAAATATAAAGATATTGAGAATGAAATTAATAATGGGGGAGGAAATGTATATGTTCAAGAAGATGGATTAAATTTAGAGATGGTAAGGCCATTTTTCTTCTGATAATACAGGACTGAATGAGAGAATGGATGCAAAGACAGGTATGTGACAAGGGAGAGATAAGATAAAGCTGGTAAGAGTGGCCCACACTAAATAATCCTAGTCTTCTTGGTGAAATTTCAAAGTTTTTTAGTTGTTAGTAAGAGAAAAATTTGTAGTGACATTTAATGAAGATGAAGGAGGAAGAGGATGAATATTAGTAAGCTTCAATGATTAGGCCTGTTCTACAGAGGCATTTTGCTGTAATAATTCATATTTGAGAAATATTCACTTAGGACACTATTATCACTGCAGGAGTAGCAAATGGAACAGTTCTACTTACTTAATCTCTTTCAGAATCTCATCAATCAATAAATGTGGTCCATAAACCCAAGTTCTTTTTTAGGAGAAGAATAAGAAAACCTTGTACCTGGACAATAAAAATCTAATTCCATTGATGCTAAGATCTCTAGAAGCTCTCAAGTCAATATTAAAATCCTAAGTAATTTGATTTGTTTATCCTGTATTCTATAGTATTTATCCAGTATGTTATGTTTCTTCCAAGCATCACTTTTTCTTGGGATAATTTGAATCAGTGACCACGTTTCCTCAGATTTTCCTTTTTTAAAAAAAAATTATTATCATGTAAAACACACTTCCATATTGGTCATTGTTGTAAGAGCAAAGTCATACACAACCAAAACCTCAAAATCATACCAAAAATACACCCATATGAAAGATGATTCCAACAGTTCTTTCTCTGGAGATGGATAGCATTCCCTGTCATAAGTTATTCAGGATTGTCCCAGATCATTGCATTGCTGAGAATAGTTGAGTTTTTATAGACAATTATCGTCCAATAATGCTGTTGCTGTGTATAGTGTTCTCCCAGTTCTACTTTTTTTCCCCCACTCTGCCTCAGTTCCCACAGATCTTTCCAGCTTTTTCTGAAATCATCTTGCTCATCATCCATTCCTCAATTAATGGACATTCCTCAATTTCAAGTTCTTTGCCATCACCAAAAGAGCAGCTTGATTTTCTAAAACGTTATGGTATGCTTTGAATGCTAAATGGGGGTAAATGTTTCCTGGTTTCAGTGAACCAGTAAGGCTTCTCTAAATGATGTTTATCTGACTTATGATTATGTCTGAAATTTCTTGTTTTAACTGGAGCTATTGGCTTCATATTTTTTCTTTTAAAATGTTTTATTGATATTCTTTCATTTTTATCTTAAAAAATTACTATCACTTCTCATAGGCTTTCTCTTTGAGGAAACTATCCCTAACTATCCTTACCAAAGAATTTTCTCATGTAACAACTTAATATAGCTGAGTAAAACAAAGCAACACAATTACCACATGGAAAAAATATGAATCATGACCACTACATAAACCTCTAATCTACCACCTCTCTGCATGGAGGTTGGGAGAAATGCTTTACCAGCACTTTTCTGAAATCCTGATTGATTAAAGAATCAGAGTTCCTATATCTTTCACTACTCTTCTGAATTAGTTTTCAAAGAACCTTTTCATCAATTATCTGATTTATCTTCATAACTCAAGTAAGGCTCTCCAGAATAATTGATTCAAATAGCAAGAATGACCACCACACATGAAAATGTACAGCCATACATATATTTGTTAGGTATCTCATCTTTCATTGAGCAGTAAATACTGAGTATATGCTATATGAAAGTGATATAGTTATGGGCTATGGGTGATATAAAGAAGACCTGGTCTTTGTCTTCAAGGAGCTTACAATCTGTTTGAAAATATAGGACCCTTAAGAATAAAAAAAAATAACCAAGTACGAGATAGTATTTGCTATGTGAGGAATTCAGAAATAGGTGTATATAAGAGTTTAGAGGAGGGAGAGGACATTTCAGGTTGTTTAAAGGAATTTTTATAGAAGAGATATGACCTGAATGGAGCTTCAGAAAACACATTGGTTTTAGATAAAGAGGAAAGGAGGCAGTGTTTTCCAGAAGTGCTACAGCAAAAGTCAATGAGTTTACTTTGTTGTTTGCAAGGAGAAGCTAGCATAAGTTAGACTAGCTGACCATAAGCCATTGTTGCTACTGGAAAAACAACTCAAATTTCCAGGAGTGTTGTACTGATATGGGGGAGACAGAGGCTAGTGGACTGTTTGAATTCAAATTTTGAGCTTCAGCTGGCCAAGACTATTGTGAGTCTATACTCTTGTAACAATAGAGTGAGCCTCTGGGAACAGGACGACCAATAACTTGCTTAAGGGAGAACTGACCCAGGTTAGAAATGGAGCAGGTTAAAGCTTCCATAGAGATCAATATTAGCCCAGGGCAATGTAGAACTACTGTATTTCTAGCCTGGACAAGAAGGGAAAACCAGCTTTAAAAAAGAGAAAAAAAAGAAAGTAACATAACAATAATAATGATAGTAGCTTACCAGATAATAATGCCGAAGCTCACACTGCTTTATAAAAGTTTTCAAAGCACCTTTGTCATATCAGTCCCAAAGGAAAGGTATTGCAGGTACCATTATGCCCAATAATAACTAGCATTTGTACAGCATTTTATAAAATGCTTTACAAATATTGTTTTATCCTAAGCCCTGGGAGGTAGAAGCTACCATTATTCCCATTTTACTAGATCAGGAAAATTAGGATGTAGCTTAGTAAGTATCATAGCCAAAATTTAGACCCAAATATTCTGAATCCTTTTCACTCATAGCATACTATCACATATGGCCTGCTCAAGGTGGGTCATTAGCATTATTTGTATCTAGTAAGGACGGAATATATTTTTCTTTTTTGAATAAAGTTCTTTAATACAAAACCTGCCTGCCTGGTGATTTAAGTAAAAACTCTTTTTTTTTTCACTTTTGTTATACTGAAATCTATAATTGCTTTTTTATCCTTTTGAATTCAGATTCTCATTCACCCAAAGTATGTTCTTATTTAAATGAATTTCTATCCTATTTAAAATATTATCACAAAATATAAATAAGGGATACATGTTATATGAACATTATACTGTAAGAACATTACTGTAAGAAACATCCTTTTGGGCTACAAAAACTGGGGATAATGCAAAAATGAGTACCACACTTCATAGTAGTATGCTACTATTTAAAGGTGGGTTTTAAAATTTTCTACAGGAGGTTTATGATTATTAGCAAATAGAATTACCTCATTTCTCTAAGATTTTTATTAGAAGTTTCAACCCTAAGATCTGTGTTCACATAAAAATTCCAGCCATAAAAGAAGATGAGAATACTTCTCCACGTTTCTTTCTCTAGTCTTGTTCAAATAATTTAAACAGTGGAGTCTTTAAAATTGTCCTCTGATACTTCACTGTGGCATGAAGGTGACATTGGTTTCTTGAAGACTGAACCACCAGACTATAAGCTCTGGTGGAGACATTTTCAAATTGGAAAGACTTTGTGTATGGGCTTAGTGACTCCCTGTCATCTAAGAAGTTGCCCAGATGCATTTGGAGAGGCTCATTATCAGGATGGCTACAGACTGATAAAATGTTTTAGTCACAATAAACCATCTAAAGAAAACATGATTTGTGTTCTTCAGTAAAGGTAAGATGAACATCTATGAAATTATATATCCTTGAAGAATTGAACAAGCAAATGGAAATAGAATGGTATCTTGTTAGCTAACATTTACATAATATTTTAAGTATTGCAAAACACTTTAGGAATATTTCATTTTACACTCTTAGCTAGCTCTAGAGGCAGTTGTTATTACTTATTCTTCTCCATCCATTTCTCTTTTAAACAGATGAAGAAACTGAGGCAGGCAGAAGTTAAATGACATCCATTGAGATACAACTAGTAAATTTCTAAGGCTGGATTTGAAATGAAGTCTTTCTGAACCAAGAACTCTATCCATTTTAATATCTAGCTCCCTAAATCAATCAGGTTTTACTACCCATATTCTTTTTGAATTTTTTTCAGAATGGATGAATCAAGCACAAGATGAATAATCTGGCATATAGAAGTACGATTATAGATTTAGAGGAAGATGAAACAAATACTCAGGAAATTTATATCCTATATCTCTTCCTTCCCAAATAACCATACTGGAATGTTGGTGGCCTTATAGAGAAACTTGGTCTCTGGTATGAGACTTAAATCTATTTTCTAGTCAGTAGGTGAGATAATTTTCATTTTAGGCATGTAGCACTTTTTTATCAGAAATGACTTATAGATTTGACTTGACCTATAGAAATGATTTATAGATTTCATGGCCCATATAGATATAATAATTGAGTGCCTACTGGAGAGATTCAAAGGAATCACAATTTTGGAGCAGGAAGGGACCTTGAAGATGAAATTAGATGGAATCTTAAATTTTTTTTTAATCTGGAGCAATATGCTGTTTTATAATACTAATTAAGATTCTATTAAAAGATATTAGATAAAATACAAGTTGATGCTATTAAAAGGCTACAGTCATTCAGTCAACAAAAAATTCTTAAATAAGTACTGTATATTTTGGAAAAACCCATAGAAGTCTCTTCTCTCAAGTTTGTAGGGCAGTTAGAGAGATAATTTATGATATTATGTTGAAGTAGATATGAATACCTAGAGAATACTAACAAATTTATAATAACTTAGTTTAAATTGTTTATTCATCCTTAGAGCTGAAACATGGGGGAGTGATTAAAATGGCCATGGAGTTAGGGAAGTCTTCTTAGAGCAGATCATGGGAATATGACTGGATTGGGTAGGATTTAGGTATTGGGACAAGGAAGTGCAAGCCTATGGTTTAGGTAGAGAGGAATGATCTAAAACATGTTTTTTGTAAACCCTTAACTTCTGTCTTCGAAACAACACTGTATATTGGCTATAAAGCAGAAGAGTGGTGAGGACTAGGCCATGGGGATTAGATGACTCACCCAGAGTCACATAGCTAGGAAGTGTCAGATTAGAACTAAGGACCTCTCATTTCTAATCCTGTTTCTCAATCCACTGAACCATCCAGCTGCCCCTCAACCCCAATAATTTTTAATGATGATGGATAATAATTATTTTAATTACCTAACATTATTTTTAGGTTAATTCTTTCATGAGTTTTGGGACATTGTTTACAAAAATGTGGATATTCAATACTGTATAGACTTCACTGACATTGTCCAAAGGTTTATATAATAATTTATTTTTCTAAAACTTTGATTTATCATAGTCTTAGAATGGTTGTTTTTCTTTGTTTTGCTTGTTTTGGTTGTTTTGCTTTGCCAGAATGTCAGGAGGAAGTGGAAGCAAAAAGGTGGGTTTTTAAGCAGTAGAAATTAATTCAACATTTAATTCAAGTTAATTGAAGAAACCTATTTCTGGGAACATTAGATGGACTGTAATTTTTTTTCTTTCCCTTGAAGGCAATCCAAGTCATTTATTGAAAGGTAGATTCGGGCATTAGAAGCATCCAATAGGAACGGTCAGCAATTTTTTCAGCCCAAGATACCTTTTTTCATCCTCATTTTTATCTTCCCTTCACTTTGGTTCTGAATGTATGTCTCATTATTTGCTTGCTGGAGATACCTGTGGTTGAGAGTGATATCTGCTTTACATCTTTCAGCTCATGGGCCATCCTGGAATAATGTTGATATAAAATGTCTTTCATGAGGCATAGGAAAAAAAATGAAAGCTATGGGATGAAAACAAAACATTTCATTTAGACATATCAGATAGATTTTTTAAAATACCCGATTCCTTTACTTTCTATTGTTTATGCCAGTGAAGGAGTTTATCATCTCTTGCATCTAAATTGTTATTTTATTATTAGAGGGTATGGCATCTACTAAATCACACCAGATCTGAAGGCCTTCAAAAATCCCATCTTATATAGCCCTGCTTATGCAGAATAGGATAAAGGAAACAAGTTTCCTCTTGAAACAGTGATTAAAGAGATGAGAGAAAATTAGATTGCCCCTTCTTTTTTTTCATAGTTTTACGGATCTTTTTCTCTCTCTCTCTGTGTTTATGCATGCCTGTGAAGATACCGTATAAAGTGTCTATGCAGTTGTTTACACAATTTGTATACACAGGTACACAGTTTCTACTTGTTTTTTGGTATATTTTCATTTGCTTCTGGGATCTTTTAGTGGTCTATTAAAACTAGACCTCCTCAAAGCCCACAACAAATCTTTAGAGGTCCTGAGCTAGGCGTGTTTTGTTTAAATGTTTTAAGATGCTGGTGATTAACTAGTACAACTGCATTTGAAGCAAGTGCATCTCATTAGGATGAGTGGGAGAAGTTCATATCTGTGATATATTTTTTTTCTTAGCTGCTAACTGCAGCTAAGAAAGAAAAAGACTGCAGTGCCTATGTATTTAGTTAGGAATATACAGATATATATATATGTATATATATATATATTTTGCAAGCAGACAGTCTGGAAAAATATTGGTTCAATTTTTCAGGCAATTAAAGCTTAGATCAGGAAAATAAAGCAATATCTAAGGAAAATGTTAAATCTGCAGATATGGATTGCTCCTGGCTGTCAGATGGGAGTAAATATATTTCCTTTACAGTGTAGATGAGAGCTTCTGCTGTGGTTTGGAAATTTTAGCATTATATCGTTTTTTGAGAAAGCCTTTTTATTTTCTATGAAATTTGTAAGGAAAGCACAGATGTATTTTTTAAAAAAAACTTTCATTTTTAATCTTAATATTAGTTTGATTTTGAGAGTCAAGATCTTGCTGAGAAGGGATTAGATTTCAAACTTAAATATTATTTCCTTTTCCTTTTGGTGATTTGAAGTCCAACAATAGTTTATTCCACCAGCAATACTGTCATTTTCTTTTGCTAAGGAACAGCATAATTGTGTGAAAAGTGTATTTGTGTTTGTATGTCTTTGTATGTCTCCACCCACTAGAGTGCAAATTACTTGAGAGAGGGAATTATTCCTTATTTTTTTATATTTTTCTCCTTCAGTGGCTTAGTCTTGTTGTTTGCAGAAAATAAGACATTTAGCACACTGCCACGCACCTATTTGGTGCTTGGATAAATGTTTATTGACTAACTAGTAGTTGATTAATGCATGTTAGTCAGGTTGAATTGTGCTTGTATTATCATATTTTGTTTTGTTGCCCATTGCCTACAGTTTAACATTAAAACCATTCAGCTGAGTTTTCACCTCCATAAAATGATCTTGGCATTTCTCATCTAAACCCATGTCCCACCAATGCTATAATGTTATAATAATGTAATTATTGTATTTGTTATAATAATAACAGCTAACATTTTTATAGTGCTTTAAAATTAAAAAAAATTTTACATATATTATTTCATCTCATCCTTGCAGCAACCCTGTGAGATGGGTATTATTTTTATCTGCATTTTATAGATGAAGAAAACTATACTCAGAGATTAAGCGATTTCCCCATTATTCCATAGAAAGAGAGCATCAGAGACAAGATTTGGACCCAGTTCTTTCCTAACATTAAATTGACTACCCTTCCTACTTTACTACTCCCCAGCAGGAATTTACAGTTTTAGCCTAACCAGTTTCCTATTTGCACATGCCTGCCCTGCCACTGAGTCTTTGCTCACAAATTATACTCCCCAGCAATGGTTTTCCTTTTTTCCTATCTAAATCTATTCTACTAATGTCTGGTATTTGCTTCATTCTGAAAGTTTTGAATTGGTAGGAAAGAGAATAGCTCCTCTTCTTTTTCTCTATCCTCTCCTACCCTTTGCTCCAAGGGATTTTTGATTCTTAAACTCTTACCCCTGTAGCAATGCCCACTCTGCTTTGTTCTTTCCTATTCATTCCTTAAATAAAAATATACTTATATTCCTTTCATCCTTCTTGGCACAGAATCTGAGAATTTGAGAGCTGGGAGGGACATTATTGGTCATCTAGTCTTGTATCCGTATTTAAGAGATGAGGAAATTGAGTCATAGAGAAATTTTCCCAAGGTAACAGTGGTAGTTAGTGGCACTAGAAACTGTGCCTTGACTGCTCTATTTTCTCTGCCTTTACCTAGTATGAAAAAAAGGGAAGTGCCTAAAATGGGCAAATCAATAGCCACTTCTTTTCTTAGAAAAAAGCTTAAGAGAGACAGATGAGATACTTCCTTTTGGTAGAAATATGGCCAAGGCTTTAAATGCAGAAGATAGTTTTTTTAAAAAAAATCTTTCCAGAAGATAAGAAGGAAAGGATGTCCATCATTTCTGGAGAAACTTATATTTAACCCTTGAGTAAAAAAAAAAGGTATTGATCATGTCAAAATGAGAAAGACTATCAAAGTTATTTATGTATTTGGACACCTTTAAGAATAGAATGAAACATAACTCACTTGGAATAAATGAAGTTTCTTTTTGAAAGTAAGACCTGGACTAGATATCTCATAGCCCCTTTAGTCCATTACTTGCAGAACCTAACGGCTATACTTAAAGATCCTTTTGTTATTGTTGTTGTAAAGGCATTACCTCCTATTGGGTACTTGATAAATGCTTGTTGGACTGGATGGGGTAGAAATCATCTCTTAGGATTTTTCAGGCTTTTTTTTGGTGTACGTATGTTGAAGAAGGGTAGGAATCATGTTCCATTAGAAGACCCTAAACCCCAGAAATAAAAGGACTCAGTTGTTAAGCTGAAGAACTTTGTAGTTATGTGTCTACATTTTTCTTAAACAGCAAGTTAACCCTGTCCAAAAGCTTTATAATATAAGGCCATACATAGTTGTGACTTCAAGCAGCTTTGCTTTGAGCATAAACAGATGCCAAGATGGAATTAAAAAAAAATTCCAAAGCCATTACTAAGGCTACACTTTGTGAAAGATATAATTATGTAATGGCTCATTTGTATTTTAACACCTGTTCTTCATGCTTTGGAGTATGCCTCACATAATGATATTGTGTGCTTCTTTCCCTTGATGGTACCACTAGGAAGGATGCATAATTATGTGCTAATGTTGATCTCAAAAATATATGTGATACTTTTAGTCTTATAATATGTTCTTATTTTCTTGAAACCCTCTATTATCAAAGGAGAATAATCCCAGTTCAGGTGAGGATTAGTTCAGTATAGAAGTACATTTTTTTGGTGCTACTCCGTGACATGGCATGATCTTCATTAATATAATAAATAGGAAATTGGCAGCTATGAGGATGAGTTTCATTTTATTAATTTGATGCCTAGGGGCTATGTTAATGGTATTACCTATATTCATTGTACATTATACTACAGTATATAGTAGCAGTTCTCAAATTTTTTGGTTTCAGGATTCCTTTATGCCCTTAAAATTTTTTCAAGACCCCAAAGAGCTTTTGTTTATATGGTTTCTGTCTACTGATAGATTAGAAAGGAAAGTATCTCAGTATTACAAAAGGGACAGCTGGTTGGGGCTGTGGATAGAGTACAGCCTAGAATAAAGAAGATGAATTGAAATCTAGCCTCAAATAGTTATTGGCAAGTTACTTAACAATGTTTGCCTCAGTGTCCTCATCTATAAAATGAACTGGAGAAGGAATGGCAAAGCATTCCAGGATCTTTTTCAGGAGGTGTCCAACATGTCTGAAACAACTGATCAAATGTTACAAAATCTTTTTGACTTCATAGACTTCCTGGATGGGCATCAGGGACCCATAGCAGTTCTTGTACCATACTTTGAGATCCATTGGTAGATGTCATAGTAGAAAGTCTGCCCAACTTGTTCTTTGCGCTTTCTGTTACTTTGGCTGAGTTATTTAAGACTTTAAGCCTCAGTTTCCATATTTGTAAAATAGGTTAAATAATATTACACTATTTGTCTCTCATTGTAAGGAAAGGATTTTGTAAATCTTGAAGTTCAGAATAAGTGTGAATTGTTATTTATCATTATAAGTGAATGTTTTATGAATCTAAGAAATAAAAATATAAGCTAATTAAGTGTGAGAGGCCATCAGTTTATGTTTGTTGTAACACAAGTGAGTCAAAGGTCACTGTTTCCTAGGAATGTTTATACTTAGCAATTCATGGAATGCATCTGAATTTCTTTATTGTCTTGAACAAATACACACCATGTTTTTTTTTTTTTAATCTTCCTCTCTGTCTTGGAATCAATACAATACTATGTATTGGTTCTAAGGCTGAAGAGCAGTAAGGGTTAGGCATTGGGGCTTAAGTAGCTTGCCCAGGGATCCAGAGGTAGGAAGTGTCTGATGCAAGATTAGAACCCAGAATCTCCCATCACTGGACTTGGCTCTCAGTCTACTGAGCCCCCTAGCTGCCTTCCTCACAATGCTTTTTTAAAAAAGGGAGCCAATACTTCCCAGCTTGACCCCCATTGCCTAGCCCTTACCACTCTTCTGCCTTGGAGCCAATACACAGTATTGACTCCAAGAGGGAAGGTAAGGGTTAAAAAAAAAAAAAGGATCCAGGCTTAGGGAAACTAGCCCTCTAGTTATATCTCAAAACCAACCAAATTCAATTTTATCATGATTTGTATTTCATTTGGAAAGGAAAAAAAGGACACAATTTTAATTTAATTAATTGAAAATATGGAAAAAACATAATGTAGGAAACAATATCCTCCCTGAAACATTTGGGAAGGTAAAATTCAGTAAGATGATCTCTACTATTGAGGAATGACCTACTGGGGAAACATTGGCTAAAAATGGATGTTTGTATAAAAATTCAGTTCTGTCATTAAGCCTCTCTAGAAAAGACTCTCTTGCTTAGCATACGTATGTTTTATCACCCAGATATATGGAGTTTTAATCACCTCATACTGAAAATATTTAGTCTCACTTTTAATTTGGATGATTTGTTTCTTACTGTGCTTACTATTAGACTTCTTTCCCCTGAATAGTACAATCCTGTGAGATCTTTCCTATCTTCTGTTTAGAAAGAAAGTGCAGATCAAATCTGTGGGGTATGGAATGAATGATCTGGGCTTGACCCAGTTCTGAGGTGAGACCTCCCCCTCGCACCTGGAGATGCAGATTCTCTGACCTTCATGCTTCTGGGCTCTGTGAGCAACCAATGGAATTTCTAGAGCTGTCATAAAGACGCTCAGCAGCACAGGACTGCTAACATATTTTTATCACTTCATTGAACACTTCCAACACCCCTAGTAGATAAAGGACATTCTTTAGGAAAATGTCATAGTAAGTAATTCTATCAATTGATTTATATATGCATTTATCTACATATATATATGTTTATCAATAAAATAATTTGAATTAGGGGTTAGTTGATTTTCAAATTAAATAAAAAGATTTTTGATTTAATGAGGAGTAATTTCTCTAACAAAGAAGAATATAACCCTTGCATGACTGTGTAGATGGTTAAATGAATTACTGGAAATAAAAATCATCATTAGCTGGGAACAAACTTGGTAATGAGATTCAGTGCATTTAGGAAGAATTTCTTAGGACAAATACAATGTGTAATCTGTCTTGTAAGGAGACTCCATTGTTGCAGTCTTCGAGAATCCAGGATAAAGTCCGTGACTTCTTTGACACTGGAGTAAGCTTTTAGTGGAAGGATTTTTTTAATGGCCATATTCATACTCATTCCTGAAAACCCAGAAAGATAGTGGTAACACAGGGGAAATTCTATAGACCTGTTTTTACAGAAGTACTGACACATATAAGAGATTTACAAACGTGTTGGAGGTAAAAAAGGCCAAGTGAATCTCCTCTTCTAGAGATGACCTTGATGACACAGGCTGATACTGTGGACATTCTCCCCTCTACCCCCCCCCCCATGTTAATAGTACTAAATCCTCTTCTATATTGTTGAATAATTAAATGATAAAAAAACTAAATCATACTGAAAAAGAACGCATAAAGGAATCAGGGCCAGGAAATCATAGATTTTTGCATAAGAGACAAAATGAGTAATGACACACTCTTCTGCCTGTTGTTTATGCCACCAGGAGTCAAGAACTCTACATAATTTAGCAATGTAACTTCCAAGAAGAGACCAGATACTGCAGATAAATTTAGCCTATTTTAAGGTTAGATAAATTCAGCCTATTTTTATGTCAGGAGGAATTTATCACTGAAGTGTTTCTTGATAAGATTCTTCTTAGTCCTCAACTATAATCCTGGAAGTAGAACCGTTTTTTACTTGCTAGGGTAGGAAAAAGAAGAGATCATACAAATTTTAGAAATCTATGGCTATGTTTTTATTTAGCCACCAAATCAATCATTATAGTTTTCATTTCTACTACATAGCTAGTTTTTTTGGTCTAGCCAAGTTTATAAATAAGCTCTTAGTAAATATCTACTATGCCAGTTAGTCAATAAATTTGAAGTGCCTACTATGTGCCAAGCACTGTGCTAAGACCTGGGGATACAAAGAAAGATAAAAAAGCAATTTCTGATCTCAAGGACTCAATCCATATTTACCACCCAATCAGAATCCTTGTAGCTGATGAATATTGACCCCTAGAACACTCCCTTTCTGTCCCTAATGAGTTTAGTTCCTGGATTACAGTCTTTCTTCCTCAACTCCTTTTTGGTCTTGGCATTCTTAGCCCTAGCATTATGCCTTGCGCATAGCAGGTGGCACAAGCACCATGAAGATAGTAGTGGTGTTATAAATGGAATGAAAGGGGGACAAGTTGAAGGGAAATATGGGACAGGGACAGAGAATCCTTGATTGATTGAGGTCGCCATGCTGCTGGGGTTGCTTTGCTTGATAGATGACCAGATAGGGATTGGAGACTGCACTTGTCCCCAGGAAGAGGGAGCACTCCTGCTTGCCTTTGTGAGCTGTCCAGGATTCTTACCTATTCATTCCTTGCAAAGAAGCAGCATAAGAAGCAAGTCTAAAGGAGAAGGAAATTTAAAGAAGAGGTGGAAGGAAACATAGGAACTCTCAATGGAAAAATTTATATGTAAGAAAGGGAAGTAAAAATAATGATCCCAAATAGAAATGAATAGAAATATTGACTAGACAAAACCCTTACAATGGTCTGATTCTTTTAACCATGGGTGGTTGGGCAATTCAATTCAGCAAGCATTTATTAAATATCTACTATGAGACAGTCCCTCCTCTAGGCACTAAGAATACAGAAGCAGAAGCAAAAAAAATCCCTGACCTCTAGGAGCTTATGTTCTACTGTAGGGAAGCAACATGTCCATAGATTATTAGGTCACAAATTCAAAGTCATAAAACTTTATAAAGCTCTTACTACCTGGGAATGAAGTTTTAAAGAAACCAGAGAGTACAAAATTAATAGATTTTTAGATGACTGTAAAAGAGCAATTTGTATGCACTAAATAGCCCATTTGCAAATGAATGGATTTGCAATGCTTTTTGACCAGGTACTAACATTTTGAATATCTTGAAAAATGTTGCTGCCTGGACTTTTAAAAAGATAAGAATTCCAAGTTGCTTTCTGATTGCCTGGCCTGTTTTTCTTATGTGACTTCTGGTCTGACATACTCATTCTTAAACTGAATAAAAAAGTAATCTCTTGTTTAACAAGATATTTTCATCTTAATACCTAGGTATTTAATAAGTGTAAATATTTGTTATTTGACTGATAATGACTAGAAGTAGTACCTTAGTGTGATGCATAGGAACTATTTTCTGAAATTTTATAGCTGAGAGGAGTTAGCTCAGATAGTGTTTAAGCAGAAAAAAGCGAGGAAGCTAAAGGGAAAGGAGGACAAATTATGCTCTGGTAAGTAGGATTTTCAGCTTAATGTCTAAGAATGATTGGTTCAAAAAAACATGCATGAATTCACATTTTTTTGAAACCCTTATCTTCCATCTTAGAATCAATCAATCTAAGACAGAAGAGTGGTAAGGGCTAGGCAATGGGAGTAAAGTAACTTGCCCAAAGTCACAGTTAGGAACTGTCTGAGGTCAGATTTGAACCCAAAACCTCCCATCTCCAAGTCTGGCTCTCCATCTACTGAGCCACATAGTTGCCCTGTCAATTCACATTTGCTAAACAAAACATACTGAACATTATTGTGATGGAGGGGGAATAGTATTACAAATCTCATGGAAAACATGGTCATTGCCCTTAAGGATCTTTTATTATAATTGGCAAGACAGAACTTTTATATTTGAAACAATTGAAGAATGCTTTAACAAAGCACATTTATATAGCACAATTTTATATAGGACAAACTAAGTACATAAGTGCTGAGTGGACATGGAAGAGCAATGAACAGAGTCAGATCAATTATGGAACACTTTCTAAAATAGGTCAGTTTTTGCAATGGGTTTCAAAAGGGAAGAAACAAAATTTGCCAAAAAAAAGTAAAGAAATGCATCAAATTGGCAAAGATGACAGAGCAAAATGAGAAATGTTATAAGAATTGTGAGACAAGAGGCATAGTGGGGCATTGGTATATTCACTCTGGAAAGCAATTTGGAATAATTCCCAAAGCGTTATTAAACTGTGCATACTCTTTCACCCAGTGATACCACCATGAGCCTTATGTTCCAAAGATCGAAGAAAAGAGGAAATAGATTCCTTTACAAAAATATTATACCAGCTTTTTTTTATGATGGTAAGGAATTGAAAATTAAAAGGGTCCCATAAATTGGAAAATAGACAAATTATGAATGTAATGAAATACTACTGTGCTTAAAAAATGGTGAAGGAAGAAGTTTTAGAGAAATCTGGGAAAATTTGTATGAACTGACATGGAATAAAGTAAGCAAAAACAGAATAATTAATGATAACATTATAGAGAAAAAGAACTTTGAAAGACTTTAGCTCTGATCAATATGATGATAAACCATGAATCCAATGGATTAAAAATCAAATATAGCACTCGTGTACTGCCACAGAAGTTATGAATTTAAAGTTCAGAATGAGATATACATTCTTATACATGGCTAATGTGGGGATTTGTTTAGCTCGTGTATGTATATTATTGGAAGGGATTGATTTTTCATTTTTAGTATTCAGTTTGGGGGTAATAGATAGAAAGACAGTAAGATCGGTACATTTTTAAAAAGGAAATAAAAGAAGTGGGGATGACATTAAATGATGGAAGGTAGAGACAAGTAGAATATTCTGTGGGTGAGACATGGATGCAATCAGAGCTAATAAAATGTAAGATTGGTGCTTTAGTATGGCTAGTTGCCAGAGTACCTTGACTACTAGACAGCTATGAATAAATACTAATGAATTATGGTAGGTAATTCAGTTTAATTCAAATATCTTTGGTTAAATGCCTACTATGTATAGGGTACTCAGGATATAAAGATAAGACTAAATAGTCCCTACTTTCAAGGTGATTATATCCTGAACTAACAACTAGGGGGGATCAGGAACGTTTTCCTAGAGGAGGAAGCAGAAGAACTGAGCTTTGGTAGAAGATAAAATTTCCAAGGAAAGCTAAAGTTGGAAACAGAATATAGGCTAGTTTGATTAGAATGGAGAATATTAAAAGGTTAGTAAAACAAATCAGAAAGGTAACATGTAACTTGAATGCAAGCTGAGTTTTTATTTTATCCTAGAAGTGATAAGAAGTCAATGAGGATTCTTGAGCAGACCAGATTATTCTTTAGAAAAAAATATTTTAGTAGCTAAATAGACTATGAATTGCAGAAAGAATGAGGTCCTATAAGGAAATTCTTGAAAGAGAACAAGAGAGACATTATGAGGACCTGACCTAAGGTGGTTGCCATTTAAGGGGAGAGAAGGGATGCTGGGTTAGAATTGATAAGACCTAGCAACTGATAAGATATGCAGAATAAAGGGAGAGTGGAGTGGTAAGGATGTTTTACTGAAAAAATTGAGGCCATTTGTTGAAAGCTTCTTTTTCCCTTCTCATCTCACATTACTCAAATGTTTTTCCCTACTATATTAACCTTGTCTCAGATGTGGAGGTTGAGAAAGGAATGCTGAAGGAATTCAGGCTATTTTTTAAAAACTTACTAGGCAAAGGTTCAGCAAAAAGGGTAAGGGACTTCCTCAGGGTCATACAACGTGGAAGTGTATGAGGCCAAAAGGTCCTTTTGACTCCAGGTATGTTGCTCTATTCACAGTGTCATGTAGCTGCCTCAAACTTATACTGTTTTTATTGTGAGAATTCTTATTTATATTCCTGAGGAAGCTCTAGTGGACATGCTTTAGAGCTCTGCCCCCATCTATGTAATAAATAGATCCTATCCAATTTATATCCAATTTATTGATGTTCTGACTCCATTGTATGGTATTAGAGGAAGACAAAATAGAAAATATTAGCTAGTTAAAAACAGTGCTTGGAAATGGGTTCTGGTCAAGGAGTCATGCAATACCGAGTGGAATTGTGCGTTAGTTGTGGGAGGGGACGGGGGGATGGAAGGGAGGAATAGAAAATGATTTTTGTAACCAAGGAATAATGCTTGAAATTGACCAAATAAAAAATATAAAAAAAAAAAACAGTGCTTGGCCATGATATTCTGGAGAATCAGGACGAAAATAATACAATTCTTATTTTTCAAAAATGGATACTGTTGTGATAATGGACCTTCCTTTTTGATGGAAATTCCATAATTTCTTCTATTTTTAATAAGTATCCAGAATAAAATAAAAATCAAGGAAAGAATATAAAATTATATGTTCATTGTTTGATAGTGGATACACAGAGGACTTTTTTCTAGGTCGCAAATGTCAGACAATTATCCAGATGACTAAACACAATCTATAGAAATCAGAAATGTTTATATAACCCATTTTAACCTGTCCCAGAGATACATATTTCATTATGAAAAGACTAGATAAGATACTGATGATTACTCGTGGTTATCCAGCCCTTGCTACTGACCTTCAGAGAATTTATTTTGCTAAAGCAAAATCTACTGCTAACAATAGAAAATTCCTTAAAGATTTCAGTAAACAATACAAAAACATATTTTTCCCTCTAAATGGTACCAGCAAAGACCTTGTGATTCTCTGTTACAATTAATTTTTACAGTTTTTACTATTTCTATCCATGTATTTCTTTTAGCATATGTTCCATTTTAATTTTGTTATTACTAATTCTATTATATATTTTCTTTTATTTGCAGTCTCTCTCCCCAGCTACCTATTTACTTATATATTTGAAATCACCCATTTTCTATGTTGCTGTACTGATATAATAAAAACCATTCCTTTTCACTCCTCTTTAACTTACATCTTTTAATGTTCTTTTCTTGCCCATTGATAAAATATTCTCACTATTTATTTTACTTACCTATTTTAAAAATAGACCATTCCTGAATCACAAAAGAATATAAGATCAAGATTACAAAGTTAAAACACATAAAAAAACCCAATTATAAAAGGAAGATCAGTGGAATAGACTGGGGGAAAGCGACCTCAGCAAGACAGTATACGATAAACCCAAAGATCCCAGCTTTTGGGACAAAAATCCACTATTCGATAAAAACTGCTGGGAAAATTGGAAGACAGTGTGGGAGAGACTAGGAATAGATCAACACCTCACACTCTACACCAAGATAAATTCAAAATGGGTGAGTGACTTAAACATAAAGAAGGAAACCATAAGTAAATTGGGTAAACACAGAATAGTATACATGTCAGACCTTTGGGAGGGGAAAGGCTTTAAAACCAAGCAAGACTTAGAAAGAGTCACAAAATGTAAAATAAATAATTTTGACTACATCAAACTAAAAAGCTTTTGTACAAACAAAACCAATATAACTAAAATCAGAAGGGAAACAACAAATTGGGAAAAAATCTTCATAGAAACCTCTGACAAAGGTTTAATTACTCATATTTATAATGAGCTAAATCAATTGTACAAAAAATCAAGCCATTCTCCAATTGATAAATGGGCAAGGGAAATGGATAGGCAGTTCTCAGATAAAGAAATCAAAACTATTAACAAGCACATGAAGAAGTGTTCTACATCTCTTATAATCAGAGAGATGCAAATCAAAACAACTCTGAGGTATCACCTAGCAGATTGGCTAACATAACAGCAAAGGAAAGTAATGAATGCTGGAGGGGATGTGGCAAAGCAGGGACATTAATTCATTGCTGGTGGAGTTGTGAACTGATCCAACCATTCTGGAGGGCAATTTGGAACTATGCCCAAAGGGCGACAAAAGAATATCTACCCTTTGACCCAGCCATAGCACTGCTGGGTCTGTACCCCAAAGAGATAATGGACACAAAGACTTGTACAAAAATATTCATAGCTGCGCTCTTTGTGGTGGCCAAAAACTGGAAAACGAGGGGATGCCCATCAATTGGGGAATGGCTGAACAAACTGTGGTATATGTTGGTGATGGAATACTATTGTGCTAAAAGGAATAATAAAGTGGAGAAGTTCCATGGAGACTGGAACAACCTCCAGGAAGTGATGCAGAGCGAGAGGAGCAGAACCAGGAGAACATTGTATACAGAGACTAATACACTGTGGTATAATCGAACGTAATG